>NC_043011.1:19042938-19180438 GCF_006345805.1 Octopus sinensis | reverse complement strand
ATGAAATATGTTTAGAAATGATCCTAACATGTGGGAATTTAGAAAAGTAACTTCTGAACCGTTAAATTATAGTTCCCTTTTAGAAACCATATCAACATATCAAACTATTTATAGTTATAAATTTGAAGTAAGAATTTAATAACTAGCAACTATGTATTCGTGATGATATTCCCCTCCTTTGCTTTGTTAGTTTGAATAGTGAATTATATTTCATCATTGTTGGATATAGCTACTAATATCTTAATATTTAATCGATTTTGAAAATATAGACGGTTACGCAATTGACAGCTTGTGTCACAAGGGACGACATTAATACCGAGTAAATCCTCACCGGTGCGGTTTGAGATCTAAGTGTATAGAATGTGCAAAACACTAAGTAGGAAATTCTATAATTTTTGTGACTCATCCTGGATTTTGCCATAGAATGTTCCTATTGAAACACTGGAAGTAAGCCACACATTTATATTGGCTTGAACAAATTCGTGTTCGTATTTGTAGGTAGGTAAAAAGTTTCAACTTATTGCAGCAAACCGGGGAGAGTAAAAAGGCAAATACGAAGATGTAAAGTCAGGAAAATATATGCAGCTAAGTCAGAAACATTGTACATCTAATAATTCTCTAAAACATAAATGATTATTTTTCTAGCCATTTTATACCGATATAGCTCTGAATATTAATTTATTTGTTTTGAAAAATTTACACTAAAAGAAGAATTCGATAGTAAAATTAATATAAAAGTTTGCGTGTCCCCATATATTATATTCCATAGGTCGGGAAAAAAACACTCCTCCAATAAATGGGAATATGGGTTTACGAGAGTAGTCAATTGTGATCTAGTTGTGGTGGTATTAATGAATTAAGTATTTATGTAAGCATGTACTTTTTCTGCAACGAGACACGAAATGTGGGTGTATCGAAATGTCCATAATAATCCGATTCAAAGCTGGGGTATATAGAGAACTTAAGCCTACGATCTATTGGAACATGGGTATGCGGGTAGTAATAAGAGAACAGAAAAGACGTATTGTTTGTACGTATGTGTTCATATAAATTTATACATCTGTGTGTGTAGGGGGCGGGTGAAAGGATATGAAGAGAAACTAGTGGGAAATATCAATGGTCAATGATTAAAAATATATGACCTTGTTTCAGAAGAAGCTTACAAGAACAGAGTGGTCATACCGTTGGAATAAATAATTAGAGGAATGCTTTATGTCCTGAAAATCCCACATTATATATATGCTAATGCGATTAAATTTGATGTTACCACCTCATAATTTTATAGTAATGTCCAAACAAAATGACCGTAAATAACTACGAAATTATTTATAGATAATTCTTCGTCGATCAAGACACGACCTTAGCAGATAGGGTCGTCTGAAATATGTTTAAAAGCTATGTTCCTCTTTATAATATAGTGCCCTTCAAGATTAATCAATTTGTTTTCTCTTAAGATAATTTTTTAGGTTTAAATATTTATCAGTGTTTCGAACATCCATTTATCTCAGTAAATATATTGCGATATGTTTTCATCGTAGCAAGAAGAAACATGAGCTAACGCCAGTATGTACCATTCTTCAGTTTTAAGATGTATATTTATGGAACAATATCTCATTTTGAATGTTGTTTTAGTAATGGAGGGACTTGATATCGCTGTGGAATATATGATATTTAACAGATTGTGCATCATACATGTATATTTGTCAAAGGCGACCTGTTCAAATTCATAGTTAAACAAACTGGACTTAACTCAAAATGAATACCTCAAAAACAGATTATACACAACAGCTGCATAACGCAAAATACTACCAATTTCTACTTAGTTCAGATTGCACGCAGCAAAAAAACTATAGCAATATGCGTAATAGTTTCACACATATTCGCATAAAAATGTCAAAAGTTGAAATGCAAATTTGGAGAAACAATGTAAGCTTCTGGACGTTACATTATTTATTATTTAGAAGTAGGTAAACATATTTATCTCAGGCTCAGAAGTATAACAACAGTTAATGGGTAAACGAAAGAACAGCCACTCTTTAAGATTAAGTAATACATTTATGCGACCGCAATGTTTTATCCGTGTGCCAGTAGATATCGCTTAAAACCGTAAACAAAATTGTTTTACTGGATTTTCCAGTGATTTTAGTTGCTTTTACAACCATATTTGTTTAGCAGTAACCATCAAATTAATTAAATATATTAATTAGTAATGCTCGTAAATTAAATGTTTGCAGTTGTTAGTTAATAAATAGTTATAAGTGATTAATTTAATCTCCGGTAATTAACAGTCACCCATTGAAGAAACAAACACTTCTTTCACCATAGATAATGCTCACTTGTTCAACTTTTACAAACATACAGTAGATCATATGTGAAACGATTTTTTGTGCTTCAGAAATATATATTTTTTACATCTAATAGTTTTTCGTATTAATTTAACTAGATCCCTTTGTTTCTAACTTAATGTCACATTTGCATAGTTTCTCATTTCGATATCACGTATGTTCCATCATTATTTCTCATGTGGCTGATTTACCATTTTCCTGAAACATTTTTAAAAGTCTCGAATTATACTAATACATGTAATGAAATTGTAGCTCTCTAAATGTTTGGCATTGATTGTAGAAAATATCAATGGTCAGAAGACTGATTGATTTTACTTTATGACCTTTGCTACCAAAAGGAACGCCTTGGACAACTGTTATCATGTCTGTGCATAGGCGTTTTAATCCTTAAGAACAAGAAAGCAATTATACGTTCAATCCCTCGTTCGTTTTAAGGGAACAAAGTAGGATTTAGGGGAGATCCTGCAATTATACTTCTAGTATACGAAGCAACAACTGAATAACCAAAATAAATATATGAACGTAAGTTAACATCGTAATCTTTGCATCGAGATCCCAGTAAGAGAATCAGTCATATTGAGATATTTCCTGAATTTTTCCCATGTTAATATGTCGAAAATTAGCCACATAACAGTCATCTTTCTAATAATACACTTCAGAATTAGCTTCAGTATAATTTTTCACAGAAGGTGAATATATTAAACGTGACCTTCAAATTTCTGACGACAAAGACTTGACTAATTGAATTTGAAAGATAACGGAGTGAAAGCACGAATCCTAAGATACAGAAAAAAATATTGCCTGCGATAATTTTAATTAAGTTACAATGAATAGGTAATCGCGGTGCTTGAAATATTGATTCTAAGTGTTTCTAAAATGAGAACACCTTTGATGGATTTTACTATAACATTACCACCTAATTGGCAATAAAACCTTAAAGCTCGGTGATATAGAATTTCATTTTATAGATGTCCTTCTGTATAAAAACTGGCTTTGAGTCTAGTCAAGAATTTAACAATAGTAATTAAATCTCGAGAGTTGGATATTGTTTAGCAGGTGGACCGTAAGAATATATGTTTGGTTACCGTTTTCTTTAATTAGTTGTAATTCTTAATTCTTTTAATACTGATGTGGTCCAGTTCGTCTTTTATCTTACAGAATGATAATAAATGCACTGTATACTACAACAATTATGTTTTATTTAATTGACGGCGAAACAGTCTAATGAATTTGAGTCTATTCAAAGAATCACAGTTAATGGCTTTGTACAGCATTTTATTGTAGATATCTTCATAAAACTTTATTTAAATCTCTATTATGTTTCAAACAAGCAAGCCTATAAAGGGCTGATAATATAATGTTGAAAATAATTCAGTAGATTAATGCAATTAACTTCACTAATTAAAACAATAGCTACACTAAAAATCAAGAAAATTAATGTCTCTCCGTTATAACAGATTATGCCGAAATAGCAGTGAAGTATCTCACAATCTATGTACTAATCTCTTAAAACAGCAACGTTATATGCTGTGGCTTCTGGTGTTTTCTACTGGACGATAAAGAAGGCGATGTTTTGGTTGAAAATGGTGATCCTTCTGTATCACTGCTTACAGGCAACAAAACAGTAATACAAAGTACGAACCTGCATTGTTAGTTATGTTTCAAACATACCTGATCATTTGTTGGCGGATTAACGATGCATTATAACTGTTCATTACCGTGAAGCTTACTGGAATTATACTAACATAAAATATTTCAGCTCTATATCAAATACATCCCACTCAGGTAGAGTTCTCGATACAGCATACTGATGAAAAGTTTAAGTCATTTCAAAATATACACAAGTCACATTTAATCTCTTAAAATATTGCACTAAACTGTATGGATAACAACACACTCTTTTAGATTGAAACATATTGTTGGTAGTGTATATATACACACGCACACACACACAAACAAACAAAAGCACCCATTCAATCTCATTCACTCTCGTTCACTTACACATTAATAGAAAAACGTATATAAAATGCACTTGAGATCCTACTTTGCATTTAATTGTAATGGAAACTTAAAACAAGCAAGGAAATATACATTGGAAAAAACACATATATTCACGTTGTAAAGAAATGAAAGATTTCACGGTTAGAATTATAAAGTTGAACGTTCACTAAGGGCAGAGAGCAGACGGGGCCAAGAAGAAAGAACTACATATAGTATAATTTGTTTTCAACTCAGATGTTCAAACCAATAATTTTACGAAGGTGTACTGATAAGTTCCAGGCTTACAGTATAATTAAATGCAGAATGTTCAGTTAATTATGATTTTATTCAATATATTCCACTCCCAGATTCACATACTTTTTGCAGCGATGCTTCTGTTTTTCTAAGCCTTGTAAAAAGAACTCGGAAAGTTAGGCCTCCGCCCAGGCCTTCCGCCACACCCTTAAAGGCAGGAACATTTCAGCACCCACTCGTACGTACTGTTAACGCAGGCTCAAAATTTACTTACTTGATTAAAACAACATGCACATGTATATAAAATTCTAAATTTTACTGTAAGTATACATACAGGGGTTGGACAATATATTGGAAACACCTAGCATCATAGCATCATACTTTTGAAATATCTATAAAACGGTCAAGAGCTTGTTGAGTTGTATGCCTTTTGATATATTATTAGTGTTGCTTATTCCGTTTTGCTAAAATTGCTATTTCTTTTAAGATATCATCGAAAAAAGGTAATTATAATTCATTAAAATGACAGATCTATCTGACTTTCAAAGAGGTCGAATTGTTGGCGCTCGTATGGCAGGCGCTAGTGTAACGAAAACAGCCGAAATGTTTGGCGTATCAAGAAGTACTGTCTCCAAAGAAATAACAGCCTTTGAGAAAGAGGGAAAAGACTCCTCGTCGAAACAAATCACCAGAAGAAAACCTAAACTTTCAGATAAGGACCATCGGATTCTTACTCGAATTGTTGGAAAGGATCACAAACGTACAGTTCCCAGAATTACTGCAGAGCTTAATGACCACCTCAAGAACCCAGTTTCCACAAAGAACGGTTCGCCGGGAGCTGCACGAAGCCGGATTTCATGGGAGGACTGCAATCAGAAAACCACTGCTTTCAAAACCAAACGTTGCAAAACGTTTAGAGTGGAGTAAAAACCTAAAGAATTCATCCTTAGAAAAGTAGAAGAATGTTATTTTCTTACATGAGTCATCGTTTACCTTATTTCCGACCAGCGGCCGAGTATACGTGTGGAGAGAGTATTTGACCCAGACTGCATTCTTTCACCTGTTAAACATGGAGGAGCATCTGTGATAATCTGGTGCGGGGTTATATCTGCTAGCCCAATTGTTTTCTTTCATGGCAGAAGTAATAGTCAAGTCTAGTTAAGCATTTTATCTGATCAAATTCATCCTATGGTTGTGGAAATGTTTTCGGAAGGAAACGCAATCTTTCAGGATGATATGCACCAATTCACACAGCTAAGGTTGTTACTGAATGGCAAGAGAAACATTCTAGGGAAGTTGAGCATCTTATCTGGCCACTACAGCCCACGGATCTCAATATTATTGAACATTTATGGTGCATTTTAGAAGAACAAGGAATCGATGTCCTGCACCATCATCACTACAAGCCGTGGAGATTGTTTTAGCTGAAGAATGGACGCAAATTCATTTGGAAACAATTCAAACTTTGTACAAGTCCATACCTCGTTGAATTCAAGCTATAATTACAGCCAATGACGGTCCTACCCTATATTAAAACAAATTTGTTTCAAATTCTAATGTGTTTCCATTATTTTGTCCAACCGCTGTAGATACAAACATACACACACACACATATATATGTTTTTAGTTTCCATTACAATTAAATGCAAAGTAGGATCTCAAGTGCCTTTTATATATACATACACCCATACATACACACACATATATATATATACACACACACACATATATATATATATATATATATATATATATATATATATATATATATACATATGCATGTATATGTTTCTACGTGTGGTTTTCATTTATGCCGTTTATGTTTATAAAATTAATTTATGTAATTTCTCGGCATACATATTTCTCTTTTAAACCTTACATAATTTACAATTTTATAGTATTAGGCAGATTTACGTAAGTATAGCTTTTATTATCCTCACACTTTTCAAGTTCTTATATTTTATAGAACTGAAACTTTCATTCAAACACTATAGTTTTACGATTAGTTTAGTCATTGCAATGAATTCAAGAGAACATTAAACTTTCATTTTAACTGATTTACAATTCCTGTAAATACGTATATAATTTATGGTTTCGTAACTTCAAAATCTACAATTATATCATTGTAAAAGTTTTCCGTGCAGAATGCGAAACTCTACAACCTTCCCTTTATGTATGTAATAACTTTCTTAGAAAGAATTATATACTTTATTTTCTCAGTTTATTCGTAATATACATGTAAGGCTTTCACCAAAGAAAGTAAGATAACCAAAGCTATGTTTAACCTGATAGTTGATAATAAAATAATTAGAGAATACACATCTTAATACTTCTCTAATGTTGTCAAGACTTGTAACTGAAAGATAATTACCATATAAAGAACTCTTAACGTGTATGTAATGATATAACCATATGTAATTTATGTTTTCTATAATCCAAACATTGAGAACCTTTCAGAATAGTTTCTGATTTGACTTTGAATAAATTTCATCGAGATGTGTGAAATATACTTATCATGAAATGGTCTTAAACTAGATTGCTTGACTTGATTGGTTTGCATTATGATGCGACTTTTGTATAAGCAACTCTCTAACTTGCCCACTAGCTTTCTAACAAGCAATTGATAGAAGACTTGCGACTGCTAAGTATATATCAAATGAACATATTCGAGAAGTAATGGATGCCGGGAGCGAATTGAAGCTAAAATAGATTCTGCATTTATAAGGTATCCAGTGTCAGTTTTGACAGGTACACACGTATATAATGAGAATGAATTGCAATAATTATGCGCAGCACCTAACGATCTATGATGTAAATTATTGTGAATATCCCTGTTTTGTTAAATTGTAGACATATATATTAACGGGTGTGCAGAAAGAGAGCAATTAGCACAAAAATCATTGATAATGTCCTGAAATTATTTAAGATATCTTTTCTATTTGAAAATTGCTGCCAGTGCAATAGAATTAGGTCATGCAGCAATGCACTGAATAGTATCGGTAGAAGATTATAGTGTGTATATCCACCAGCATCGCAAAATAATCGATGATATAGAATTATAAATATTTAGTAAATCCATTATTCGGTAAATGTAAAAGGTTATTTGGTAAATCTAAGGAGTACGTAGAGATAGAAGTGTTTTGCATGTAACGAGATAGTATTCCATAAAAGAAAAAAAAGGGAAATAAATGATATTGCCGAAAATGTGTTCATATGTTATCAGAATCATGCTAACTCTGACTATTGAAATCAATACCGAAACCATGGAGGTCACCGTCATTATATTATTTAAGACAACCACCAATATCCCTACCACCGATTCAAACAGCGCCAGCACCTGCAACACCAGCTATGATTACTACCAACAACAACACCGTCGGTACAGGAACCGCTATCGTCATCGAAGTCTTTATCATTGTTGTCATTAGTATAGTAGGTATCATTAGTAAAGGCGGCGAGCACGCCGGGCGAAATGCTTATCGGCATTTCGTCTGCCCTTACGTTCTGAGTTCATATTCCACCGATGTCGACTTTGCCTTTCGTCCTTCCAGGGTCGATAAATTAAGTACCAGTGACGCATTAGGGTCGATGTAATCGACTTAATCCCTTTGGTTTTCATTGTTTGTCCCCTCTATGTTTAGTCCCAATAAAGAAATAAGAAATTGTAGCACACTGGGCGAAATCTTAGCGGTATTTCGTCTGTTTTTACTTTCTGAATTCAAACTCTGTCGAGGTTGACTTTGCCTTTCATCCCTTCGGGTTCGATAAATTAAGTACTACTTGCGTACTGAGGTCGATCTAATCGACTGCCCACCACCCCAACAATTTCGAGCCTTGTGCCTAGAGTAGAAAAGAATGTGTTATTAGCAATATCATTATCATTAGAATCGTTAACTTCATCATAATTATTATATATAAATACCATACTACGACGACGCTATTTGATGCAGCGTGAAATAAGAAAATATTTCAATTATATTTCTTCACTATTTGTTCAAATTATTCTCAGAAACACGGATATTCGTTTGATTTAAAAAGGTGTTTACTCACTGATTCTATATAAATACATGAATCTTTGAAGCCGACAAAAGCTATGCTACTGTCTAATTATTTTATAATTTTCGGCCAATACGACGTCAGTTGATTCTGTGAAATGATAGTTTAGGAAGAAATTAAAAAAACATAAAAAAATGTATTACATTACTGATATAATAATATTTTCATATTAGGCATTGCTATACCTGACATTGGTGGAGCTGTTCAACTCCAGAATAAATGTGCTACGCAAAAACATCTGTGATTAAGATAATCTATAAAGCATTATCTTCAGTGCATTTAATTCAATAAAAAATGTATAAATTTACACCAGAATTTGAATGAAAATGGGCGTCGAAATGGGATGTAAGATATAAGCATGTGCAGCTGCAAATAGGGACGGTGTTCGTAATAGTTGATGAAATTTACGTGGTACTCTTCGGCAAATGAAACTGAAGATCGCTGTTGAGTCTCACATATCCGGAATAATTTATATAAACATAAGCTTAAAATTTGGTAAGACTGGGGGCTGGTTCAAGATATCATTAAATAAATGTGTCACATTTACACACGCACACACGTATACACACAAACACACATATACACACACATACACGCACACACACACATATAAATACACGCCGATACACAGAATATAAGACAAATTGGCATGGATGGTTTGGACTCGGATGACTGCTAACTTAAAATCCCACGCTGGTGTAATGCTAGAAGTCAACCGAACTTTTTATAGCATGTACCTTACATTAAATCAATCTTTCAGGCTCTATTTATGTGTCACTAACGCTGCACAGTAAGAAAATAAAGAAAATAAAGATAATAAACCTGGAGTAAACATAAAGAATGTTGGCGTAAAAGGTGAAACGAGAAAAAAGAATCGAAATCAAGAACTAAATTCTGGTCCTCCCTGAGTACAGAAAGCTTATTGAATACTACCGCTTTAAAATACAAGAGCAGAAAATATATCAAAGTCTGTGAAAGAGCAATTCAGTCCGTAGTGGGTCCTGCCTTCCAATTCGATAAATGAATCCTGTCTATGTGTCTACACGTGTTATATATTTTAAATTGCGAATTAAGCAGTGTGTTAGAATTGCTGGTTCAAAGAACAATATGAGATATTTCTGCTACGCATAAACTGTAATTCTAATATCCATTAGCATATGGCTTTTATTTCTTCACTATTATTTAGTTAATTGTATGTGGTGTGGAATTGCACTTCAAATTCTATACGCAGTTAGACAACTTAGTCGACTTCATTTTATCGATGTGCCGGAAGGAAGATAGGTGGTTTGCATGGCATCTCTTGGATTTTCCCTCTTTTAACCCGATGTAGTTCTTCCTTCCAACTGATTTCTCTTGAATCGTAGCTGTAACTTCAGCTTCATATATATAACAGAGTTTATCATACACGCTTGATCAAGTGGTCAGAGTCTCGACAAATACAACTGGGTATGGTCTCTTATATATTTTTGTGTTGTCCTATAACTTTCGTCGTACTGGAACAGTAGCTGTATGGTATTATTAATCAGCGTCTGTTAAAAAGTTTCCTGTATTTATGACTAGCAGTATCGCCCGGCGTTGCTCGGGTTTGTAAGGGAAATAACGATATAAGCATTTTTAGAGATCTAAAGTATAATAGCCATCTCAATATGGCTAACCACAAAGGGGGGTGTTACTGTAGTTTTTTACCTTCTGAGATTTAATAATAAATTTTTAGAGAGCTACTTCCCTTATATATGCAAAAAATGCATTAGAAATGGGAAAAATGATGGTAATTTTTTTTTAATCGTAGACTCATCGTAGACGCGCGCTAATACCCAGAAGGGCTCGATATGAATCATGACTATAAGATACTCGGTTTTGGTTAAACTGCACCGCAAAATGTGGGAGAAGTTAGGAATCTAAATCGTAGGGACAGACAGCACACAACCTCACTTTTATATATAAAGATTTATTGGACAAATTTAACTAAAAGAAAGATATACATTTCTTGCCTAGGTTATTCGTAACATCAAAGGAGAAATGAAGGACTGCGAAGTTATTTTGCTAAATATATTTTTGTCTGTTTTCATAATTCATATATATATACTCATATTCATATATATATATACTGGATTTAGAAATTATATCAGAAAGGCATGAAAGAGGTACCTTGACGATTGTTTCATAATCTGGACAGAAACTTTAAGTAGACTGGAAGAGTTCAATATCCTCTTGAATAATCTCTCCCATGTACAAAGAAGATGAGTAGTACTAAATTACCGTTGCTAGATATAATGGTAATTAAAAGGAATCCACCATTACAACGGATATATACTACAAAGACACGGACATACATCGATATCTGAATTTTAAGTCGTGCCATCCACCACATACAAAACGCAACATTCCATAATGCCTAGCCAGAATTATTTGCACCATTGTAGAAGATGCAAATGTCAGGAACAAACAAACGCCTAAGAGAATGTTTGCTCAAACAATAATACCCATCTCTACTTATAAAAAATGGCATACGGCGGGCTAAAATAATACCGATGCAACAACTGAGAACAACCTAAAGAAGAGAAGAACAGGAATAAGTCATACCATTTATAGTGACACACAACCAATGCCACCAGAATATCTTCAGCATTGCCAAAACAAACTTACCAAGCATTGCTAAATCTAATGAAATAAGAGATATACTTACAGATCGAGTTATGGTTCTTAGTAAAGATAGCCTAAAATCTTGTAAAAGTTATTTACAAAGGCGAAGTTGGACCTCAGCAACAACGACCAATCATTCACTGTATACAAATGCAATGGTTACCAATGCAGCACATTTCAATTCATACATACCAACCAATATCTTTTATTTTTATTTTTTAAAAATTTTATCTAGTTTCAGCTCACGAGCTGTGGCCATGCTGCGACACCGCCATTTAGCACAAAATATATGAACACAAAATCCCGGAAAAAATATTCACAAACACAAATATGAAATGCAAAAGCAGAAATTTAATTTACTACATCAAATGCCGAAATTGTGAAGAAATATATATAGGTCGGACTAGAAATGCACTATCAGAACGTTTACGTGTATGCCGACTGCAAATTAGAGACCCAGATGTCCGTCAGATACCTCTGAGTAACCATCTAGCAACATGCGGTCGGAAAATATATTTCCATTCTACAAACTACACATTGTAACTGAAATTGAAGGAGAAATCAAAGAAAAGATCTTTAGTAATAGATTCCAACAAAGCTAAATAAACAATAATACTAATACTTAGAACTACTATTTCTAGTGCTCCGACCACTACCACTAATGACAACAACACTAAACATGATCATTATGATGATAGCAAGAGAAAAGTCAGTAAAAATTCTTAATTTGTTGTTTAAAGTTCTATTGCCACAGCTACTCCAACTATCACCATCACCACTACCACCACCACCACCACCAACAACAACAACAACAACAACAACAACAACGACAACAACAGCAACAATAACAACAATAATAAAGGAGATGATAATGATGATGTTAATAATTGAAATGTAAAAATCCCTGGGAAATGTTGCTTACAATATTTCTAAAAATACACCAACAATTATTGCTTCGGCGAGGGTTAAGATACAGGTCTCCTGAAATGTTCAACAAAGCGTGACACCTAAACCAACGTAAGATATTTAGTAAAATCACAGACTGTTTGGACAGAATACAGCGTGCACAAATTAATATCTTGGAGCTTATACAAATGTATTTAAGGCACAGAGTTTAGCCATCTCGCCACAGTTGTAAATTGTACCACATAACTGTTGCTACTATTACATGAACCTGAAGATTGCATAGTTTTATGCACGAAATTGCTAGTTCAGTCAGAGCAGACATTTAATATTCTATCATTTCCTTATATTATATTATATTATATTATATTATATTATATTATATTATATTATATTATATTATTATAAGATTATTAATAAACGTGAATATTAGACTAAGTTGGAATTTCGTTGTGTAGGTTCGTTTCTCTGTGTTTACTTTCCTATTTACCATTTTCCTCTTTCGTCGTTTACATATTTAACTCGTTTTTCAAATTCCCTGCATGATTTTGTCCTATATCTGTCTGATTTTTAAACATATGCATTCAGCCACGCCGTATTGATTGAGACGTTTTAAAGCTAATTCACAGCTAATTGAAATTAATTTCATTTCTGCGTATCAGAACTGTTGTATTTAATAAAGACCTATCACAAAACAGCCCTCTTTATGTACGTAGATGTAAAGGATGATGATATTCAGTGTCATCTTTAATATCAGAACTGTATATATGTGTTACCTCTATGTTAAAATTCTATTACGTATTTTGTTCGCTTTCAATGTCCATTTACTTAGCTGTTAATTGTGAGTTATGAAACTACCTGAAAATATGCAATATGTTATGATATATACATTATTGGGTAGTTCCAAGATTATGAATTTATCTTTGCTCAAAGAATTATCAGAAGGAGCAAACCTAACGGAGTAGATGTTTCAGAATGCCATAAAGTCGATTCTCCGAAGTCGATTACACTATGATTCAGGCTGGCATAAGAAATTAAGTTGCAATAAATTACCAGTGATATGCTCGTTTTTTCAGATCACACCTAAAGTGGCTCATACTCATCAGCCAGTTCTCATCTATGATTACAAGATTTTCTTCTGCTCGACAATGTTTGCTGTCTACACACACTTCAACGTGCGAAGATAGTAGAATTAGGTATGAGTACACATCTTTGAACTTTCGACAGTAAATGAACCTAATACGATTAGTGATTTGTCGACGACGTTGCACCAAGTGTTAATGAGTCAAACAAGCGTTTCCACTTGTCAATAAAATTCTATAAATATTCTGTAATCTTTATATATATAAAACTGAGAATTTGTGTCTGTCTGTCTGTCTGTGTGTTTCCCTAAACCCTGAGAACTACACAACTATCATTGTCAAATATTTACATTTGACATCATTTTAATAGTTCTTTCTTTATATATATATATATATATATATATATATATATATATATATATATATATTATATATATATATATATATATATATATATATAAATGCATATGTTTAAAAATCAGACAGATATAGGACAAAATCATGCAGGGAATTTGAAAAACGAGTTAAATATGTAAACGACGAAAGAGGAAAATGGTAAATAGGAAAGTAAACACAGAGAAACGAACCTACACAACGAAATTCCAATTTCAGTCGAGTGTAATAGTATTAATGTGGTAACATCGTAGATTTCATCATGGTATATGCTTGGCTGATGAAGATAGAATAAGATATGGGTGGCAGTCATAACTTGTAAAATCTGAAACCTGCAGGTCCCACATTATCCTTTTCCGGGAATTTCATCTTTCAGATGTTCTCCCTGGAGGTAAGACGTTTTTCTCTAGTTTGTTGCACAGACGCATTTTTACTAATACATACGCGGTGAAGCTATACATTAGCGTCGTATCTTTACGTTCGCTATTTCCAGTAAATATCGGTACATAGTTGTGCCATTTATTTACTACTTTGTGTATTTTTCCCTCACGGGCTGTTCTTTACAGGAAGGCGATACTTTGTATTGCATTACTAATTTATTGAAGCTTCTTCACCGTTTTTCGTACCTTTAGCGTTCCGCTTTTCAGTCGAGTGTAATAGTATTAATGTGGTAACATCGTAGATTTCGTCATGGTATATGCTTGGCTGATGAAGATAGAATAAGATATGGGTGGCAGTCATATCTTGTAAAATCTGAAAACTGCAGGTCCCACATTATCCTTTTCCGGGTATTTCATCTTTCAGATGTTCTCCCTGGAGGTAAAACGTTTATCTCTAGTTTGTTGCACACACGCATTTTTACTAATACATACGCGGTGAAGCTATACATTAGCGTCGTATTTTTACGTTCGCTATTTCCAGTAAATATCGGTACTTAGTTGCACCATTTATTTACTACTTTGTTTATATATATATATATATATATATAATATATATATATATATATATATATCTATATATATATATATACATATACATATATAATGTATGTGTGTGTAAGAATATGTACATATGTACATCATTGTCAAATATTTACATTTGACATTATATTAATAGTTCTTTCTTTCTATATATATATATATATATATTATATATATATATATAATATATATATATATATCACCGTGGCCACCAGGCTATCAGATGTTGCTGCACATCGCTGGTCACAATGCGCTTGGCATTGTTTTTAGCCCTCAAATGACACCTCCCAGTGAGCGTCATTATTTGTTGTAGAATTAGATTTACTGTAGCATCTATACGATTTAGAAAAATGTTATAAGTTACAGTTTGTGCCGTTAGGTGTGATACAGTGTGTATATTTCTATACAAATACGATAATGATCTTATGTCAATTCTGCTAAAGTAGGATACGATTGTTAAGTAGAGGAATTATTGAAACTGCAAGCAGAAATACATACTAGGGTTTATACCATGTGATTTTCTATCAATTTATATTTCTTTTACCGCATTTCTCTAATTGATACGCATATATTCTTATCGTCGCATAGTTTTCGATAAGTATGATACATTCTCTCTGAACATTATTATCGGTTATGCTACATGCAGATTCATTGTCGTCTGCGTGCTGGCTGTTGTATGGAGCGTGTTCATTGAATATAGTGCCTGTGAATATCTTCATTGTTCTTCTTCTTACGTCATTCAACAATAATATTTGTTTTATTTTTCGTTTACCTGCAACCGTCTGCCTTGTGTATGTGTGTGCGCGCGTGTGTAAATACATATATATGTATGTGTGTGTATGCATATATATATATATATATATATATATATATATATATATATATATATATATATGCATATATATGCATATATACAGATATATATGCAGATGTACATTCAGGGATGTATATATATATATATAATATATATATATATATGCATATTGTGATCAGCAAATAATTGTATAAGACATCTTTATATTCTTAAATGACTGACGCCCAGGAGAAAAGATAAAGTTAATGAACAAGACACAGACATAATGACTATACATTTCTTCGCAAGAGGAAAATATGTTCCTGTCTTCAGCTTAAAAAACCCCAAAAGAAACAAACAAAAGGCCAAGAGGAAATGCAAAGATGAAGAACAACCACCGAAATTTCACAATAAGCATTCTTGGTAAAATTAGCCACGTAGCGTTTGTCTACATATTAGTCTCTCTCTCTCTCTCTCTCTCTGTATATATATATATATATATATATATATATATTATATATATATATATATATCCTTAAGAATTGGAAAAAATAATAGAAACACCGATCATTATAGCATTTTAAAATTAAAATATCTATAAAGCTGTCAAAAGATTGTTTATGTTTATGTTTTTTGATAAATTACTATTGTTGCTTATTACGTTTAGCTAAAATTGCTGTTCCTTTTCAGATATCATCCGAAACAGTAATTAAAATTCATTAAAATCACAGCTCTATCGGACTTTCAAAGAGGTTAAATTGTTGGTGCTCGTATGGCAGACGCTAGCTTAACGAAAACACCCGAAATGATTGATGTATCAAGAAGTACTGCCTCGAAACCGCCTCTTTGAGAAAGAAGGAAAAACCTTGTTGAAACAAAACTCCAGAGGAAAACCAAAACTTTCAGATGAGGACCTTCGGATTCTCACGCGAATTGTTAGAAAGGGTCACAAACATATAGCTCCCAAAATTACTACAGAGCTTGATGACAACCTCGAGAACCCTAGTTTCCGCAAAAACTCTTCGCCGGGAGCTGCACAAAGCCGGATTTCGCGGGAGTGCTGTAATCAGAAAAAGACTACATTCAAAATTAAACGTTGCAAAGCGGTTAGTGTGGAGTAAAAATCTACAGAATTGGTCCCTAGAGCAGTGGAAGAATGTTATTTTCTCGGAGGAGTCTTCCTTTTCTTTATTTCGGACCCCCGGCCGAGTATACGTATGGAGACAGCCAAATGAAATATTTGATCCAGACTGCCTTCTTCCAACTGTTAACGAAAATAATTTATACATATGTGATGGTAATAGAAGCAAAGATAGTAAGACTTACATTAAATTTTGTTCTTCACCCCTCTCTAATTGCCTAACGAAACTAACCAGTCTATTACAATGAAACCGCTCCCCAACGAAATTACTAGCGCAAGAACAAAATTTAATGTGAGACTATCTTTGCTTCTATTACCATCACATATGTATCAATTATTTTCCCCTCCTTACCTATGTATCTATCTATCTACGACGAGTATCCCCTTTTTATTAGATCCATTTTCTTCTCTTATATAACATAAAATACGGTCTAACAACCGAACCACCTGCTACCCTACAGCTTTACTAAAAACTGTACCTACCCAGGTAATAAGCAGGAGTGACTTTGGATTTAAGTATCCCTTAGAGGTATATATATATATATATATATATATATATATATATATACAGATGTTGCACAAAATAATGGAAACGTTAAAATTTCAAACAAATTTATTTTTATATGAGGTAGGACCAATTTTTGGGCAGTAATTACAGCTTGGATTCTACGAAGTATGGACTCGTACAACACTTGAATAGTTTCCAAAGGAAATTTTGTCTATTCTTTAGCGAAAACAGTCTCTATTTCTTGTAGTGATGATGATGGATGATATCGACTCCTTACTTGTGTTTTCTAAAATCAAATATAAAAGCTTAATAATATTGAGATCCGGGGACTGCGGTGGCCAGATAAGATGTTCAACTTCACTAGAATGTTCCTCGTGTCATTCACAAACAACTTTAGCTTTGTGAATTGGTTCATAATCATCCTGAAAGAATGCGTTCCATTCTGGACACAGTTCCGCAAACATAGGGAGAATTTGATCTGATAAAATGACTAAATAGTTTTGACTATTAATTCTGCCTAGAAGAGAAACCATTGGGCGGACAGTTTTCCTATATGTAGCCACAAAACCGTCCGATCATCACAGATGATCCTCCATGTTTAACATTACAAGCTACCAAACAAGATTGAAACTGACGTTTAATGTATTATTGATAAGTACATATATTGTATGAAATCATTTTATTAATTTGCCTGTATTTCATCTGCCGTGACGTTCTGAGTTCAAATACTGTAATTTATGCACGTCCACAAATTAGCACGCATGCCGCTCTAATTGTAGGACATTTGTCACCACCTACCAGGTTTTTGTTCCTCTAAAGGGTTTTGCTTTTAGTTTACGCCTAGGGAAAAGTGTTTTGTTGGCAATCCATTTATTTAACAACAAAGAAACAAAGAGGTAGGTAACAGTTTGCCAGTCAATCTTTATATATATAAAACTGAGAATGTGTGTGGGTCTGTCTGTCTGTCTGAGTGTTTCCCTAAAACTTGAGAACCACACAACCAATTTCATTCAAAGTTTACACATGCCTTACTTAGGGTCCATGTAGTTTCATGGGCAAAAACAATGTTCAACTTCTTGCCTAGAGCGAGCCCAGAGCAATATCATATCTTCTCCACTAATTCAGTATTACGTTTTAAAAGTGAAACAAAAACGTTTCTCTATTTTATGTCAGATACTTTCACTTTAACAATAAAAATAATAATAACAATTGAATTATATGTAGTTAGTAATAATTAAAATCAAACTAAAGTATAATATAAGCATACCATAACAAAAGTAAAAATAGCAATTGGTATAAAATTGCATCAATGATTTGAACCTGAATAAGTGGTTTCGCATGAATGGGAATAAATTAAAAATACAATTAGCGTGCAGAAATGGAATAGTCCAGAAGGATAATAAAAAATTAAATTAAAGAAAAGACTATTGTCTATAAAGTATACAATGTAGAGAAAAAAGGTCGCGTTTTTTTCGGCTCCGTGTTTTTTACGCTCGTAAAATTCGGTAAAGAAAGAGTTGTTGTTGTTGTGGAGGTTTTGAACGGCGTTGGGGCGGTTTCGCGTTCCACTGGTTCTGCGCGTTGCACTTTTTCGGTTCGGGAGGCCGTTTTTCGGTCTGAGGCGATTATGAGCCGCCTCCATCAAACGGAGGAGATGGAAGGGAGAAATTTCTCTGAAATTTCGACGGAAGTGTCGACATCTGAGGAGGAGTTGGCGGTGAAAAGGATGGAAGGCACCTACGCAGGTGTAACGAAGAAGTCAACGGAAAGAGAGATAGACCTGGCTAAGTTGGCGGGCCTCCAGGAGTTTGTGAAGGAGGACGAGAACGGTGAAGTTGAGCTGCTGCCTCCAGTAGGGCGCGGAGACTGGTTCCATCGTAGAACCATTAAATATAAAGTATTTATGAATGGAGGTAGAAAGATGGAAGTAATTAACATGGAAGCAATTGAAGAGGCTCTCAAGCAGACAGGAGAGGAAATTGTGTACATGACAAAAGGATTACAATACGGAACCGTAACGGTGCAATTTAAAAGTGAAAAAGCAGCCAGGAATGTAGCAGCCAAGGTGGTGAGTACAGAAAAGATTTACTTGTTACCCTCGTATCTGAATAGGCGGACACCAGAATTAGGGTGGAAGGAATACCTCCACACCTAGAGGGCGAAGTAATAACGGCTGCGGTTATAAAAGGAAATGAAGATAAGTGGACATCCTCCACGCCATTATGAAGTATGAAGGCGTGAGAGGTGCCACACTAGTTATGAACATTCAAACGGAGGCGGATGTTATAGAGAGGATTACGGACAGCATAAAAACTGGAAATATTATTATGAAGTGTGTGGGTGGAGGGTAGGGCGCCCAGGTGCTACAAGTGTGGCCAAGGGGTCACATAAGAGCCTACTGCCCTCCCCCACCAAAGGAAAAAGAAAAGGAAAGCGTTGAGGAAGCCTCAGGAGAGGAAGAAAATAACAGAAACAAACAGAGAAGAAAACGACAGAAGAAGAGGAGATGCAACAAGAGTGGAAAGAAGGGGGAACAAAGAGAAAAAGAAAGAAAAAGAAAAACTGTGCGAAGCCCCAACCCACCCCCACACCACCCATCCCTTGGAGTCCCATCCTTCCCCTGCAAACAGTGATTCCACCCACTCCCCGCCTACAAGAAAATCAAAAACAGACACACAGAGCAAAGAAAGTCCCAAGACCCATTTTTTATGTGTTATACATGGGAAAGACATACAAAACGTTAAAAAACGGGTGTTAACCAAGTGGTACGAACACGAAGATTGTAGCTACACGGCTGTGGATAGTGATGATACGGGTATATTGGCGAGAAGGTTTGAGGAAGAGGGTGTGTGTTGGAAGTCAGTGGAAATGAAAGATGAATGGATAGAGATGGCTAAAAGAAAAACGAATGTTGTGATAGGAAAAAAAGGAATACTAATTGGAAATGGGTGAAGAAGGATAGATAAGTGATGCTGGCGGATGGGGCCGTCGGTATCACTCTCATATACCATTTTCATATTCCATTTTGCTCATATATATGTAATTGTGATGTTCTATGTCCCCAATGTTTGTAATGTCCCCTCTATGTAGCCCCTAGTGGGTAATAAAAAAATACGCGTTTTTTTGCGCTCTGTAAAATTCGGTTAAAAAAGAAAAACAACAAAAAGTGAATTGTGGTTGCGGAATTGGAACGTCGGTTGGTGCGGTTTCGCGTCGCACTGGTTCTGTGCGTCGCACGTTTTCTGTTCGGGAGGCCGTTTTTCGGTCTGAGGCGACTATGAGCCGCCTCTACCAAACGGATGAGATGGAAGGGAGAAATTTCTCTGAAAATTCGTCGACATCTGAGGAGGAGTTGGCGGTGAAAAAAATGGAAAGCACCTATGCAGGTATAACGAAAGCCAACAGAAAAAGAGATAGACCTGGCTAAGTTGACGGACTTCCAGGAGTTCATGAAGGAGGAGGAGAACGGAGAGGTTGAGCTGTTGCCTCTAGCAGGGCGCGGAGACTGGTTCCATCGTAGAACCATTAAATATAAAGTATTTATGAATGGAGGTAGAAAAATGGAAGT
This sequence comes from Octopus sinensis, assembly GCF_006345805.1. Taxonomy (NCBI): domain Eukaryota; kingdom Metazoa; phylum Mollusca; class Cephalopoda; order Octopoda; family Octopodidae; genus Octopus; species Octopus sinensis. The sequence goes on along the minus strand of NC_043011.1, from coordinate 19,159,791 downwards.
GATTAACATGGAAGCAATTGAAGAGGCTTTCAAACGGACAGGAGAAGAAATTGTGTACATGACAAAAGGATTAGAATATGGAACCATAACGGTACAATTTAAAAGTGAGAAAGCAGCCAGGAATATAGCAGCCAAGTGGTGAGTACAGAAAAGTTTTACTTGTTCCCCTCGTATTTGAATAGAAGGACCACCAGAATTAGGGTGGAAGGAATACCTCCACACCTAGAGGGCGAATTAATAACGGCTGCGGTTATCAAAGGAAATGAAGATAAAGTGGACATCCTCCACGCCATTATGAAATATGAAGGCGTGAGAGGTGCCACACTAGTAATGAACATACAGACGGAGGCGGAAGTTATAGAAAAGCTTACGGACAGTATAAAAACTGGAAATATTATTATGAGAGTGTGGGTGGAGGGTAGGGCGCCCAGGTGCTACAAGTGTGGCATGAGGGGTCACATAAGAGCCTACTGCCCTCCACCACTAAAGGAAAAAGAAAAGGAATCGTCGCGGAAGCCCCAAAAGAGGAAGAAACCAAAGAGAACCAAAGGAAAAAGAAACGACAGAAGAAGAGGAGATGCAACAAGAGTGGAAGAAGGAAGAAAAAAGAGAAAAAGAAAGAAAAAGAAAAACTGTGCGAAGCCCCAACCCACCCCACACCACCCCCGCACCCTCTGAACCCCACCCTTCCCCTGCAGACAGTGAACCCACCCGCTCCCCTCCAACAAGAAAACAAAAGAAAAATAACAATACAGACAGACAAGAGTTTGAAAACGAACCCAGGCCGAACATTTATATTGTGACTGAACAGAAAGAGGTTGAAAGGGTAATGGAGGAGTATGAATGGTATGAAATGGATGGGACCAGATATGCAGTGCTGGAAAAGAAGAATATAGATGAGTTTGTGTTGAGTGTGAAAGGAGAATTGGGAGGTGAAAGATACAAGAATGAGCAATGAATTCGTGGAATATATGGAGGACAGTTTCGGAGTAAGAATGGATATGGATGGTCTTCGTATTGGGAATGAACATTCAGGTGACAGTGAAAACAAAAGGACAGGTAAGTGATGCTGGCGGAGGGGGCCGTTAGCATCGCTTTCATATTATCATTTTTTCATTTTCATTTGCTCATAAATTTAATCATATTGTTCTATGTCCCCCATGTTTTGTTATGTCCGCCATTCTTCGTAGCCCCTGGTGGGTAATAAAGAAATAACATGGCTCCAAGCTAGTGTGTTGGTTAGTTATTTTTGCATGTGAAAATTTGGAAAAAAACTGTTAAAAAATTGTCAAAAATTGAATCGCGCGAGGCGTTTGCCGCTGAGTGTTTGAACCTTTTATAGAAGGTGTGTCGACCCTCAAGTCATGGAGACTTACGCGGGGGTCGCCACAACAAAAAGTGACGAGTCACTTAGAATAAAAGAAGTGTTCTTTAGAAAAGAACAATTGAAGGAATACGAGAAGTTCGTCAAAAGGGAGGGTGACAGCGTGAAGCTGGTCCCGCCTGTGGAAACAATAGAGAAAAAATAACAAGACGATAACGTATAGAACGCAAGATAGAAACACGAGAAAACTGGTGAGAGTGACGATTGAAGAAATAGAGAAATGTCTGGGGGACATCATGAAAAAAGCGACTTTTGTAGACGGAGGAAAGAAATATGGTACGGTGGAGGTGAGATGCGCAACAAAGGAAGTGGCGGCCTCATTGGCTTCCACTGTCCTGAAAGCGGAAAATTTCACCATGTGGCCGACGTATAAAGGAAGACGAGGGGTACGGGTAAGAGTCCCAAAGGTGCCCCCAAATATTAAAACAGAAATGCTGGTAACAGCCATTATTGGGGCAGCAAAAGAGGAAGTAGAAATAGGGTCAATTAAGGAGACGAACGTTGTAAATTGGCAGGGATTCGGAGTAGAGTTGTGGCTAATGGCCACAATGGAAGACATCGAAAGATTTCCCTTCCAAATAGAAATAGAAAACGAGAAGACAATTAGTGTAATAGTGGAAGGCAGAAAACCGAATTGCTACCTGTGCGGATCAAGAGGGCACATAAAAAAGGAATGTCCGCTGTATGAATTCACAGCGGAGCAAAAAGAGACACAAAGTGGAGAGAAGGAAAACGAACACGAAGGAAAGAACAGCGAAAACAAGGAAAAGGAAATAACGGAGAAACAACAAGAGAAGGGAAGTAACAGCGCACTGAAGGAAAATGAAAACAAAGGGAAGAAGATAGTAGAAAAGGAGCAAAATTCACAGGGTGCAGAAGTAGTGGAGAAGGAGCCAAGGCAGAAGCAAGAGAACGAAAAGGAAAGTACATTAAAGGAAAGAGAAAAAGCAGGAAAAGAACAAGAGAAGGAACAGAACCAAGAGAAAGGAAAAGATGGTATGCAAAAAGGAAAAGAAACAACAGGAAAGGAACTTAAGGCACAGGGTAGAGAGACGGCAGACAAGAGCCAAAAAGACAAGAGAAGGAAAAAGAAAGAAGAGAAAGCAAAATGAGAGAAAGAGAGAAACCGAGGGAGGAGAAAAAAGAGGAAGTAAGTCCTAAGAGAAAAACTAGAGAAAACGTAGGTACGAATAGAAAATTCAAATACTATGGAACGTTGATCCATCACAAGCACTGTGAGGAGATGGAAGATTTAATAAGCGAAACAAACGGATATACGTGGGTCAGGATGGGCACCGAATGGAAAGAAACAGGTGCACTCGTCCACGAGAACGACGCCGAGGCGTTCATCGAATCAGCTGGCAAGAACGTGTTAAAACATATGAAATGCCGACTTACAAGGTGGCCTCGAACATCGGAAGTTTACTCAGATTTGGTAGACATAATGGAGTATATATAAAAGAAAAGGTATTGTGAAAACTTTAATTTGGAAATGATAAAAAGAACTTTAAATTCGGAAAAAAAAAAAAAAAGAAATGTTGAACTTTGTAAGACTTTTGAAATGTATGTTGAAAATGTATAAAATGTTTTATTTGGAAAATATTGTTGACGAATAAAAAACAAATGACGAAATGTAACCGCTCGATTTCGGGGATCGAGTGGGCATTACACCACATTGTACAAACTTCATAATTCATTATTCATTCCCGATTGTATTGTCCCATCTATGTAGCCCCTAGTGGGTAATAATAAAACAACATGGCTCCAAGCTAGTGTGTTGGTTAGTTATTTTTGCATGTGAAAATTTGGAAAAAAACTGTTAAAAAATTGTCAAAAATTGAATCGCGCGAGGCGTTTGCCGCTGCGTGTTTGAACCTTTTATAGAAGGTGTGTCGACCCTCAAGTCATGGAGACTTACGCGGGGGTCGCCACAACAAAAAGTGACGAGTCACTTAGAATAAAAGAAGTGTTCTTTAGAATAGAACAATTGAAGGAATACGAGAAGTTCGTCAAAAGGGAGGGTGACAGCGTGAAGCTGGTCCCGCCTGTGGAAACAATAGAAGAAAAAAATAACAAGACGATAACGTATAGAACGCAAGATAGAAAACCGACAAAACTGGTGAGAGTGACGATTGAAGAAATAGAGAAATGTCTGGGGGACATCATGAAAAAAAAGCGACTTTTGTAGACAGAGGAAAGAAATATGGTACGGTGGAGGTGAGATGCGCAACAAAGGAAGTGGCGGCCTCATTGGCTTCCACTGTCCTGAAAGCGGAAAATTTCACCATGTGGCCGACGTATAAGGAAGACGAGGGGTACGGGTAAGAGTCCCAAAGGTGCCCCCAAATATTAAAACAGAAATGCTGGTAACAGCCATTATTGGGGCAGCAAAAGAGGAAGTAGAAATAGGGTCAATTAAGGAGACGAACGTTGTAAATTGGAAGGGATTCGGAGTAGAGTTGTGGCTAATGGCCACAATGGAAGACATCGAAAGATTTCCCTTCCAAATAGAAATAGAAAACGAGAAGACAATTAGTGTAATAGTGGAAGGCAGAAAACCGAATTGCTACCTGTGCGGATCAAGAGGGCACATAAAAAAGGAATGTCCGCTGTATGAATTCACAGCGGAGCAAAAAGAGACACAAAGTGGAGAGAAGGAAAACAACACACGAAGGAAAGAACAGCGAAAACAAGGAAAAGGAAATAACGGAGAAACAACAAGAGAAGGAAGTAACAGCCACTGAAGGAGGAAAATGAAAACAAAGGGAAGAAGATAGTAGAAAAGGAGCAAAATTCACAGGGTGCAGAAGTAGTGGAGAAGGAGCCAAGGCAGAAGCAAGAGAAAGAAAAGAAAGTACATTAAAGGAAAGGAGAAAAAGCAGGAAAAGAACAAGAGAAGGAACAGAACCAAGAGAAAGGAAAAGATGGTATGCAAAAAGGAAAGAAAAACAACAGGGAAAGGAACTTAAGGCACAGGGTAGAGAGACGGCAGACAAAGAGCCAAAAAGACAAGAGAAGAAAAAAAAGAAAGAAGAGAAAGCAAAAAGAGAGAAAGAGAGAAACCGAGGGAGGAGAAAAAAGAGGAAGTAAGTCCTAAGAGAAAAACTAGAGAAAACGTAGGTACGAATAGAAAATTCAAATACTATGGAACGTTGATCCATCACAAGCACTGTGAGGAGATGGAAGATTTAATAAGCGAAACAAACGGATATACGTGGGTCAGGATGGGCACCGAATGGAAAGAAACAGGAGCACTCGTCCACGAGAACGACGCCGAGGCGTTCATCGAGGCAGCTGGCAAGAACGTGTTAAAACATATGAAATGCCGACTTACAAAGTGGCCTCGAACATCGGAAGTTTATTCAGATTTGGTAGACATAATGGAGTATATATAAAAGAAAAGGTATTGTGAAAACTTTAATTTGGAAATGATAAAAAGAACTTTAAATTCCGAAAAAAAAAAAAAAGAAATGTTGAACTTTGTAAACTTTTGAAATGTATGTTGAAAATGTATAAAATGTTTTATTTGGAAAATATTGTTGACGAATAAAAAAAAAAAAATGACGAAATGTAACCGCTCGATTTCGGGGATCGAGTGGGCATTACACCACATTGTACAAACTTCATAATTCATTATTCATTCCCGATTGTATTGTCCCATCTATGTAGCCCCTAGTGGGTAATAATAAAACAACATGGCTCCAAGCTAGTGTGTGGTTAGTTATTTTTGCATGTGAAAATTTGGAAAAAAAAGTTAAAAAATTGTCAAAAATGAATCGCGCGAGGCGTTTGCCGCTGCGTGTTTGAACCTTTTATAGAAGGTGTGTCGACCCTCAAGTCATGGAGACTTACGCGGGGGTCGCCACAACAAAAAGTGACGAGTCACTTAGAATAAAAGAAGTGTTCTTTAGAATAGAACAATTGAAGGAATACGAGAAGTTCGTCAAAAGGGAGGGTGACAGCGTGAAGCTGGTCCCGCCTGTGGAAACAATAGAAGAAAAAAATAACAAGACGATAACGTATAGAACGCAAGATAGAACACGAGAAAACTGGTGAGAGTGACGATTGAAGAAATAGAGAAATGTCTGGGGGACATCATGAAAAAAGCGACTTTTGTAGACAGAGGAAAGAAATATGGTACGGTGGAGGTGAGATGCGCAACAAAGGAAGTGGCGGCCTCATTGGCTTCCACTGTCCTGAAAGCGGAAAATTTCACCATGTGGCCGACGTATAAAGGAAGACGAGGGGTACGGGTAAGAGTCCCAAAGGTGCCCCCAAATATAAAACAGAAATGCTGGTAACAGCATTATTAGGGCAGCAAAAGAGGAAGTAGAAATAGGGTCAATTAAGGAGACGAACGTTGTAAATTGGAAGGGATTCGGAGTCGAGTTGTGGCTGATGGCCACAATTGAAGACATCGAAAGATTCCCTTCCAAATAGAAATAGAAAACGAAAAAACAATTAGTGTAATAGTGGAAGGCAGAAAACCGAATTGCTACCTGTGCGGTTCAAGAGGGCACATAAAAAAGGAATGTCCGCTGTATGAATTCACAGCGGAGCAAAAAGAGACACAAAGTGGAGAGAAGGAAAACGAACACGAAGGAAAGAACAGCGAAAACAAGGAAAAGGAAATAACGGAGAAACAACAAGAGAAGGGAAGTAACAGCGCACTGAAGGAAAATGAAAACAAAGGGAAGAAGATAGTAGAAAAGGAGCAAAATCACAGGGTGCAGAAGTAGTGGAGAAGGAGCCAAGGCAGAAGCAAGAGAAAGAAAAGAAAGTACATTAAAGGAAAGAGAAAAAGCAGGAAAAGAACAAGAGAAGGAACAGAACCAAGAGAAAGGAAAAGATGGTATGCAAAAAGGAAAAGAAACAACAGGAAAGGAACTTAAGGCACAGGGTAGAGAGACGCCGAGGCGTATGAAATGCCGACTTACAAGTTGGCCTCGAACGATGGAAGTTTACTCAGATTTGGTAGACATAATGGAGTATATATAAAAGAAAAGGTATTGTGAAAACTTAAATTTGGAAATGATAAAAAGAACTTTAAATTCGGAAAAAAAAAGAAATGTTGAACTTTGTAAAACTTTTGAAATGTATGTTGAAAATGTATAATTTGGAAAATATTGATGACGAATAAAAATAAATGACGAAATGTAACCGCTCGATTTCGGGGATCGAGTGGGCATTGCACCACATTGTACAAACTTCATAATTCATTATTCATTTTCCCGATTGTATTGTCCTATCTATGTAGCCCCTAGTGGGTAATAATAAAATCACATGGAGGAAAGCACCTTCGAATAGTGTCTTGGTGCGACTATGAAAGGTATCTAATCAGAGGCGGTAAATGCGCCACAATAGAAGCAAGGTTCGAGTCAACGGAGCGTGCAAGGGAGAATATTTTATTTTTACCTTTATATCTGAGACGAAGGAAGTCCCGGAAAAAATTAAAAGTGCCCCCACCCCACAGAAGTAGAGGTAGGCTGTATTGTAGTCACACTTCTATACAAGAGGGGGGACAAGATACAATTGATCAAAATTACAAGAGACGGGCTAACAATTCCAGTCTATTATATATTTTGACTATTGTTATCACTAGCGATATCAAGATATAACTTTGTATTTTGTATTTTATGTGTAGATGTATATATATATAGATGTACATGTAATATGTACACATATATATACACATATATACATGCTCTAGCACTATGACCCGGCAACGACGGGTCTTTAATGCTAGTTACACAATATAAATGTGTACAATTTCCGAGGCTTCCACCAAACCCCACTCCGTCTTACGGACTACAGAAGGGTTTTGTAGCATATTAGGAGGCCAGAGTAGTTGATTCCACGCAAAAAACGGTTTTTTTTTTCATTTTGGAAAAATCGTGCGAGTGTTAATCTACACATTTACCAACATTTTTTTAATTCATATCTGTTTTGAACATGTATGCGTGCAAACAACATATGCAATAGCTGTACGTACGTACGTGTGTGTATGTGTGTTCGTGTGTGTTGTCCATATATATCTATATTACATCATATTATATTTGACGTCGATATTACTTGATTAGCTTAATAATCGTAACTTAATCCTGGTCAAAGCTGGCTTATACTGCTTGTATATATATATATATATAATATATATATATATATATATACATACCCCATATATATATGTGTTGTATATATATATTTAACATTATATATACACACACACGTGTGTGTGAGTGTGTGTTGAAAATTCCGCTTGATGTACACTATGTTTGTTCCGCCGAAACAATGTCAAATATGTTAAGAAACTGCTCCCTAAGACTTTGTTAAGTTTGAATTATACAGTAGACAATATTCAAAATATGACCAACAGAATTCACTGAAATAATTTGTGTGGTGACGTAAAGTGCAATAAACATTGAAATAAATTTATTACATGATGCACCGATGATAAAGATTACAATGATTGTATTGCAGATATAGCTAGGAATCAAAAAATGCTGACGGCAAAATAAGGACTATGACATGGAAATATATAGATTTGAGGATTATGTGAATACGTAATGCCCTTGTGATAAACAATAGTTACTTATGCCAGAAATCCAATGCCTGTTTGCTACGTTGTTTTGCCAAGCATATTTCAAATGTCAACATTTTCCCTCTCCTAGTTGATCCTGTATTATTTATTTGAAGAAGACCTATCTGTATTTCTGGCAAAACGTCTATGCGTATACAAATGTGAATGGTATTTCCATTGTAAATCGTTATATATATATATATATATATATATATATATGTATGTATGCGTGATAAGATGCTTGCTTCCCAACAGCAGCAATCCGGGTTCAGTACTACTGTGTGACATCCTGAGCAAGTGTCTTCTACTATAGCACTCGAGCAGGCCAAAGCCCTGTGAGTGGACTTGGTAGATGGAAGCTGAAAGGATGTCGTGTATATATATATATATATATATATATATATATATATATATATATATAATATATATATATATATATATCTGTATATATTTGTGTGTGTGAGTGAGTGTGTGCATTTGTGCGTCTTTGTTTTCCATCCCCCGCCGTCTTCAACTTCGCCAAGATCTTCCAGTGGATCTTATAGTTGACACCGTTTTCTTTTAAGGAGCATGTATAAGTGGATAATATGGTTGTCTTCCTTTAATCCCAGCGTCTGAAGCTTAAGGTGTGATATTTGAACCTGGCTTTAAAACAGAGACGCACAAAAGAAACAACAGGAAAGGAACTTAAGGCACAGGTTAGAGAGACGGCAGACAAAGAGCCAAAAAGACAAGAGAAGGAAAAAGAAAGAAGAGAAAGCAAAAAGAGAGAAAGAGAGAAACCGAGGGAGGAGAAAAAAGAGGAAGTAAGTCCTAAGAGAAAAACTAGAGAAAACGTAGGTACGAATAGAAAATTCAAATACTATGGAACGTTGATCCATCACAAGCACTGTGAGGAGATGGAAGATTTAATAAGTGGAACAAACGGATATACGTGGGTCAGGATGGGCACCGAATGGAAAGAAACAGGTGCACTCGTCCACGAGAACGACGCCGAGGCGTTCATCGAGGCAGCTGGCGAGAACGTGCTAAAACATATGAAATGCCGACTTACAAGGTGGCCTCGAACGATGGAAGTTTACTCAGATTTGGTAGACATAATGGAGTATATATAAAAGAAAAGGTATTGTGAAAACTTAAATTTGGAAATGATAAAAAGAACTTTAAATTCGGAAAAAAAAAAAGAAATGTTGAACTTTGTAAAACTTTTGAAATGTATGTTGAAAATGTATAATTTGGAAAATATTGATGACGAATAAAAATAAATGACGAAATGTAACCGCTCGATTTCGGGGATCGAGTGGGCATTGCACCACATTGTACAAACTTCATAATTCATTATTCATTTTCCCGATTGTATTGTCCCATCTATGTAGCCCCTAGTGGGTAATAATAAAATCACATGGAGGAAAGCACCTTCGAAAAGTGTCTTGGTGCGACTATGAAAGGTATCTAATCAGAGGCGGTAAATTCGCCACAATAGAAGCAAGGTTCGAGTCAACGGAGCGTGCAAGGGAGAATATTTTATTTTTACCTCTATATCTGAGACGAAGGACGTCCCGGAAAAAATTAAAAGTGCCCCCACCCCACAGAAGTAGAGGTAGGCTGTATTGTAGTCACACTTCTATACAAGAGGGGGACAAGATACAATTGATCAAAATTACAAGAGACGGGCTAACAATTCCAGTCTATTATATATTTTGACTATTGTTATCACTAGCGATATCAAGATATAACTTTGTATTTTGTATTTTATGTGTAGATGTATATATATATAGATGTACATGTAATATGTACACATATATATACACATATATACATGCTCTAGCACTATGACCCGGCAACGACGGGTCTTTAATGCTAGTTACACAATATAAATGTGTACAATTTCCGAGGCTTCCACCAAACCCCACTCCGTCTTACGGACTACAGAAGGGTTTTGTAGCATATTAGGAGGCCAGAGTAGTTGATTCCACGCAAAAAAAAACGGTTTTTTTTTCATTTTGGAAAAATCGTGCGAGTGTTAATCTACACATTTACCAACATTTTTTTAATTCATATCTGTTTTGAACATGTATGCGTGCAAACAACATATGCAATAGCTGTACGTACGTACGTGTGTGTATGTGTGTTCGTGTGTGTTGTCCATATATATCTATATTACATCATATTATATTTGACGTCGATATTACTTGATTAGCTTAATAATCGTAACTTAATCCTGGTCAAAGCTGGCTTATACTGCTTGTATATATATATATTATATATATATATATATATATATATATATATATATAATACATACCCCATATATATATGTGTGTGTATATATATATTTAACATTATATATACACACACACGTGTGTGTGAGTGTGTGTTGAAAATTCCGCTTGATGTACACTATGTTTGTTCCGCCGAAACAATGTCAAATATGTTAAGAAACTGCTCCCTAAGACTTTGTTAAGTTTGAATTATACAGTAGACAATATTCAAAATATGACCAACAGAATTCACTGAAATAATTTGTGTGGTGACGTAAAGTGCAATAAACATTGAAATAAATTTATTACATGATGCACCGATGATAAAGATTACAATGATTGTATTGCAGATATAGCTAGGAATCAAAAAATGCTGACGGCAAAATAAGGACTATGACATGGAAATATATAGATTTGAGGATTATGTGAATACGTAATGCCCTTGTGATAAACAATAGTTATTTATGCAAGAAATCCAATGCCTGTTTGCTACGTTGTTTTGCCAAGCATATTTCAAAAGTCAACATTTTCCCTCTCCTAGTTGATCCTGTATTATTTATTTGAAGAAGACCTATCTGTATTTCTGGCAAAACGTCTATGCGTATACAAATGTGAATGGTATTTCCATTGTAAATCGTTATATATATATATATATATATATATGTATATATGCGTGATAAGATGCTTGCTTCCCAACAGCAGCAATCCGGGTTCAGTACTACTGTGTGACATCCTGAGCAAGTGTCTTCTACTATAGCACTCGAGCAGGCCAAAGCCCTGTGAGTGGACTTGGTAGATGGAAACTGAAAGGATGTCGTGTGTATATATATATATATATATATATATATATATCTGTATATATTTGTGTGTGTGAGTGTGTGTGTGCATTTGTGCGTCTTTGTTTTCCATCCCCCGCCGTCTTCAACTTCGCCAAGATCTTCCAGTGGATCTTATAGTTGACACCGTTTTCTTTTAAGGAGCATGTATAAGTGGATAATATGGTTGTCTTCCTTTAATCCCAGCGTCTGAAGCTTAAGGTGTGATATTTGAACCTGGCTTTAAAACTTACCCCTTTGAGAGCCATCAATTTCTTTGACGAAATTATGTCCTTAGTGGTTTATAGAGTCTACCGTGGCTTCATAAATGATGGCCTCGTTCATACAAGCTGCATTTAGCGGGCACAGACTTTTAAATCTGCAGGAACAACCGGCTTCATTTTGTTGTTTTTGTTTGTTGTGTGCAATAATATTTTTAAAGTTAGTAGTAGAACTAAAACTAATTTTAAAGTTGTGCCCATTAAAGAACTTTCTATAATTATGATTGATTGGTAAATGCCTATCTAAATGGGATAATAATTATCTACCTATATTAAAGGTCACTTCGAGTGAGAAAGGTGGTGTGAAGCAAATAATTTTCCTATTCCTATTTTTCCTTTACTTCTATGCCGGAGCAGATTTCAGCACCTGTATCCGAAAATTTTAGTTTTATTATGGCAATCAACTAAATGTTACATATTATATTTATAGATAAATTCCTCTATTTTGCTTAATAGAGGTCTCATTCATTCTGTTGTCGTATTATTATTATTAATAATACATATATATATACCTATATATATATATATATATATATATATAATTATATTATATATATATATATATATATATATATATATATATAAACAAAGATAAATGCGATACAATAAAATGAATTATAATCGCCGGTGTACCAGTACACGCCATATATTATACATATATCATTACATTCAAGGCGAAGAGTGCACTAGATACACAATAGCTGGATAAATTAGCGAGATGAAAATTAAAAACTTTTACAAACTTAACTTTTCTTATACTGCAGTTTCGCCAAATTCAGTAATAAAAATAGTATTTATTTACTCAGGCTGGCTCTTCAGTAAGATTCCTGTTAATGATGGGAAGACCATATCAATAGACCCATGTGCGTCTATCGAAATACTCTTTCTAAACTATTCAAAACACTGCGCAGACTCAGAACAAACCCGACACAAAATAGGGGATTGTGGTATATCGTCTAACGGTCAGAAATTTATCGAGAGAATATGTAAACAAAGATAAATGCGATAATAAAATTAATTATAATCGCCGGTGTACCAGTACACGCCATATATTATACATATATCATTACATTCAAGGCGAAGAGTGCACTAGATACACAATAGCTGGATAAATTTAGCGAGATGAAAATTAAAAAACTTTTACAAACTTAACTTTTCTTATACTGCAGTTTCGCCAAATTCAGTAATAAAAATAGTATTTATTTACTCAGGCTGGCTCTTCAGTAAGATTCTGTTAATGATGGGAAGACCATATCAATAGACCCATGTGCGTCTATCGAAATACTCTTTCTAAACTATTCAAAACACTGCGCAGACTCAGAACAATATATATATATATAATATATATATATAGTATATATATATACATATATATATATATATATATGTGTGTGTGTGTGTATATATGTATCAATGTTATTATTTCGAAGTTATTTGACATTTTATGTAATTGCTGTATGATGTATATGATGTATATATTTATTAAGAATACTTGTCCATCACATTCCTAATCTTTAAAGTTCCTAAGTACTGATATTGAGCATAAAACGTTTCTGGAATGGAAAATTATTTGCTCTAATTAATTGCATAAGAAAAGCTGAAGATCATTCAGAAATCTGATAACAAATATAATACTATAGGCGTTACTAAAACTTTAAAGTTACGTTATGAGTTATCGTATTTGATGACAATAATAACTTCATAATATAAATTCGCTTGCACCAACTGAATGAATATATCAGAGTTTTATGACTCTCTCTCTTATACTAACCAAAAGCGTCAAGTTGTCTTAAAGTGTCTCATTTAGAGATAGTCTCTTAATAATATATATGGTATATATACTTGCTTCATTCTACCTCTTAGTTTATATTGAGAATTACTATTTGTTATGTATTGAAACCGAAGTACATAGCTTTTATTCTCCAATAATGCGAAATTAATTTCAGTCAATAACAAATATAATGATTTTTGAAAATGTATTTTACTACATGTTTACGAAACCTGACACACGTAATTGAACTTATAGATTATATATAAATAAACAAGTAAATTTAATATTGGTGACTTGGAATCAGATAGAAATAAAGTAGTTACAATTTAGCCTTAGGAAAACCAATGATGCAGTCTGTAGAATATTTCTGAATCAATTGTACTTAGAGTAAACGGGATTCTAAATCCTTCAACTTGGCTTACATGTATTTATAGTAAAGTTAAGCCAGTGGATATTTTAGATCAATAGCTAACCTTCTTTACCTCGTATTATGAACATTCTGAAAATATATTCAGTTCATCTGGGAAAACTGTCAGGAAGGATCGTAAACTTTTACTTTCTTTAATATAACACAGGTGACATTCAAGACCACCTAGCGAGTTTGGATTTGTTTTTATCTCCTCTGGAGTTGCTATTATTTGGAAACCAAGAAATATAATCTATTAAAGTCTCTCAATAATCTCTAAGAATTTGAAGATATATGGAGGATTACTATCCACATCAAAATAGAGCTCTTCATAATTCTTAAGCTAATCATATTTAACTATAAAGTGCCTTGCTGGTTGCACGTTGTGTAGAATAATGCGGCGAAGTTGACTTAAGATACATCTATTATGTTAGTACATGTTTAGACAAGAAGTAGAAAGCCATAGACTACCTCTGTATATGAAATGATATCAAAAAATAAACCTAAGTCGGAGATCAGTAATCTTGTTGTCAACGTGTTGTTCTTAACTATAACGTTCTCATATGTAAGACTTAGTAAAAAAATTACAGTAAACAATCAGTAGTTCTAATGGGTTCTTAGCCCCCAAATGCCAGAATGTATTTATTATCAGGAATAGTATTTACATATATACTAAGTTACTGTCTTTACAGAGCATTTAGATAATTTTACAGAATATTCGTACACAAAATAGCACTCGTTGTTTGAATATTGTTAATACCAGAAATATAGAATAACTCTCTAGAATTAATTATGTGATGCCGTTGATATATGTCATAGACTGATAAAGCTACACATTTTAAGATGCATGAGACATGTCACTTTATATTTCAATATTATTTTGATGACATTCGCATTCTGTAATCATGATATACACAGCGAAGATTTTATAACGTCTCACATCTGCATTTAACATCTTACCCACTTAAAACAGATAGGGTGTCATGTCTGGAATACATTTTGATCATAGGCCTCATGAATCAGGAAAATGTCTGGGACTGAAAGGTAAAAAGGAAACTACTTTATGAATTTATCCATAGTTGTTTTATATACGGAGATGACTTGATCTGAGATCGTGTGCTGGAAGGAAAACAATTGCAGCGTGGAAGGTGTTTATAAGCCATTTAAGAAACACACAAAACCGTTAGATTCACTTCAACATTTAAATTTAATTTGTCAAAATATTTTTATCGCTTTGAGACCGCGACCTGTTCACTGAGGGTTAGGGTTAGATGCAGTACGAAGCTTTGTCAGTGAACAGGTCGCGGTCTCAAAGCGACGAAAATATTTTGACAAATTAAATTTAAATGTTGAAGTGAATCTAACGCTTTTGTGTGTTTCTTAAGTGGCTTATAAACACCTTCCACGCTGCAATTGTTTTTTATAACATTTTATAAATTTGGTCATTTATGAAATTTCAACAGATTTAGCAATTTTTGTCTCTACAACACGCTAAGAAAATTTACAGCAGATTTTAAAAAAAAAACAATGAACCATGAAAGCGTGAAATCATCATCAGAGTATATATTCATTCAAAAATATAATAAAATTTCGCATCGATTTAAGTTTCCTTACTCTATTCAGATATGTTTTTCATGTGTATATTTACAAAGTAGAGAATTAAAAATATCGAATTTTAACATACATGGATGAGAAAATGAATAAGCATGATTTTATCTGTATTTTCAGGACCTAAAGTAAGGTACTGAAGCAAATGCTATAACCAAAGTAGTATATCCAAAATATTCAAACTTAATAGTCCTATGTTTACACTTCCAACTTACTCTTTTATTTGTTTCAGTCATCTAACTGTGGCTATGCTGGAACACCTCCTTTTGTCGATCAAATCAACACCAGGACTTATTCTTTGTAAGCCTAGTACTTATTCTATCGGTCTCTTTTGCCGAACCGATTTGTTACGGGGGCGTAAACACGCCAGCATCGGTTGTCACGCGATGTTTGGTGGTGGTGGTGGGGGTAATACAGACACACAAACATATTCACACATGCATATATATCTATACATATATATGACGGGCCCCTTTCAGTTTCCGACTACCAAATCCACTCACAAGGCTTTGGTCGACCCAGGACTATAGTAGAAGACACTTGCTCACGATGCCACACAGTGGGACTGAACCTGGGACCATGTGGTTCGTGAGAAAGCTACTTACCACAAAGCCACTCCTGTTCACTTATTCAATTCCATTTATGAAATATGAATAAACAAACCTTCAGCTGAGGTCATGCATATGACCCAAACGTCCATTAGTGGTCTACACTAAATGACAAGGTTCTGGTCTCAACATTATTTACAGTATTACGAAAGACGTTATCAAACAAATACAACTCAATTTCTGATATTACTATAATTATAAAACAGAATCTGATGTTAGATGTCTTGTTGTTAACCCTAATTCGATTTACACGATACAGAATAAAACTGAAAAATAATATTTAATCATAAGTTTGATTGATATAAATTTTAAGGGTCTTACAGCTCTTAGGATACACACTTATACCTACCTACCTACGTACATACCTACATACCAACCTACCTACCTACCTACCTACCTACATACATACATGCATACATATCTAGCTACCTACATATCTACCTGCCTGCCTGCATAATACCTGCCTGCCGGCATAATATCTGCCTGTCTACCTATCTACCTCCCTCGGTCCCCCTCTTTCACGCATTCCCTCCGTACCTACTTCCATCCCTACCTAATCTATCTATATATCTATCTATCTATCAATTTATCTATCTATCTATGTCTATGTATAGATATAGCTCTCTCTCTCTCTATATATATATATATAGTATTCAACGCACATTCATAATGTATGCGATCTGTTTCATTGCCAGCTTGACACCGAATAGCGATAAATGGACGACTTCATCATAACGCTGTTTTTTAAAACACCTGAAGGTCATAGGTAAGCGAGACAGCTGGCCTCCAATCGAATCTAGGTGTAGCGGATACTGATATTCCGCCAATTTTTTACCTGAATTGTATTGAATTTAATCTTACGTAACCATCGCAGTGGTATGCCAGCAAGTAGTTCTTACACAATTTATATTTAGCTCTGGATTTGTGATGCCATTCGTCCCCGGTTCGATTCAGGTTCGTGACGTTGATAAGCTACAAAAATATTGAAATATCGATATCCATTTTCCTGAATTCGATCAGAGGTGAGTTGATTGCTTCTCTATGAGTTTTACGGGCTTTAACATCCACACTTATGAGGGAGTAGTCCTTCAAGAGCCACAATGCAGTGAACCAGTGGAGAAAGAATCTCATACTGTGAGTATGTACAGTGTATAATGTGTGCAGCTCTAGAGCTGCTTTAATTTGTCATTCAATTTACATGCATATATAAAAACATAGATACATACATACACACACACAAACACTCATACACACACACGCACACACATGCACACACACACACACACACACATATATATATATATATATATATATATATCCGTAAATATTAGAGAGCCAACTTTGAGTATGTTAAATCTATGTGCTAGACATAGACCCACCGGTCAAAGTTGGCTCTGTAATATTTACGGATAAATATGAATTTTTATCCCCGGTTCTTTTGTGCTAGGTCGCTTGGTGTTAAAATAAGGGTATTATTAAATGAATATCTATAATTTTATTCACCCTCATTATTGAATATATATATAGGCACACACACACTCACATGCACAAAGACACATATATATATATATAGAAGACGAGGTATACTGCTCAATGGGCAATGACCATTATTTCTACCTTGTTTGTATATAATTGTGTGAAAAGGACTAGTTTGCATGGAGTGGGACCACGGATATACAATACAGAATGGTGATGAACTATAACCTCGGAGCCTGCCATAAGAATACACAGAGTTCTTTACTAATCTACACAATATTGCTTTTAAGGAGTGTCAACAGAGAGCTTATGAAATACATTACCCGGCTGATAATCCCTCACAAATAACTCTTTCTGATATATATATATTATATATATATATATATATATATATATATATATATTATATATATATATATATAATATTATATGTATAAATATGCAATTACACTCATAGATAGACATATGGAATTGGTTTGGTTTCATTGGTCCTTTCAATAACCGGTTATATGAAATTAGAATTACAACTTAGAATCATATTATTTTAAATCGAAAAAAATTCAATGAAAAATTAGCTTTAGTAGAAGGAAAAAAACTTGTACACTCAGGGTAAATTCATTAATGGTAAAATGAATTTAATTTAGTTAAAAAGATAGTTTCATTCAAAATACAAATATTCACTTACAGAGAACTAACATCATAAAAATACATATACATTTACATATACATACACATAGCAAAAAACTATACGTACATATATACAGTAAACATAGATAATACGCAACGTAGATAATACTAAGCATATGTAACATAAATAATCATTTTATCTCAAGCGAGAAACGATTACCTAAGTTGCGTTAGCTCTTTTTTAAACCGTGACAAAATCCTACCACAATATAGTTTCAATGTGCAAACCTCCTTCACATAAAGTAATATGCTTGGAAATTCACATCATCTAGATGTTAAGCCTGAAACATATACGTAGGTACTTTTCTGTGCATATTAACGTCGGTGCGGCCATGTTTATTCTGTTATGCAACAGGGAAGAATGAAGTGATCAAGATCAAACATTGTTTACCTAGCCACATAAGTACTTGCGTTTACCACACGAACGCTGGAAAGAGCAAAGCCAACTTAACGTGTTACTGAACATGTGTATAATCTTTGACTTACTCTCATATATATGCGTGTGTATATGCATATAGATACCTCTATCTATCTATCTGTCTATCTATCTATCTATCTATTTCTACATATATATATATATATATATATATATATATATATATATATATACATGCGTTTGTGTGCTTGTGTGTTCGCGCACGAGTATCATATGTAGGTGTGCGCATTTATTTACAGACGTCTTTCGAAATTATTTTATGACACAAAAGTATTTTTTCGTGTTCCTGTGGAAAGAAATGAATGAATTTACAGCACCGGTTTCAACCCATTTCGTATTATCATCGGAGATAATGTAGAATTTGTTTTTCCCGAAGGTAGAATCAGTTTGACAACTAACGGCATTCAACTTAATAACTTTGCTCAATCTATTAATTTGCCTGTCTAGAGATAATGCTACGTCGCTGATATATTTAAATTAATTAATTATGATCTAAACCTCGTGTATTCTTTGGTATACCATTTGAGGTCTTCGGGGTAAATATATCTCAACGGAGCCATCGAAGTTTGTAACTATTATAAACAAATGTATTTTTACTTTCTGGCGTATACAGATATATCGACTAAATTGATACTTTTTTCCTCTCCACGGATAGATCGAAATCAAGAAATAAAGCCATTTGTCGCAAGGCGGTGATGTATGTGGTTTAAACCGAAGAATAACAAAAAGTGTAATTTACGCTACGTTACATATATTCTATTGAATGTACATATTTAATACGTAATTAATTAGTTCAACTCTCGTTCCAAGAAGACATTATTTATCCAATTCGCGTTTTTTTTCTTGAGAAAGCTAATTATATTAATGAAAACGAATACCTACTAACTACATAAGTATCCCTGGAGACAATGAAATGAGATTTAAAGCCTCAAAGGTAAATTAATTTTATTTTCAAGCAGAGGAAAGAAGATGGTATCAATTTACAATCGATCCAATACATCTGTTTGTGTATGTTGCGCTATAGTATTTAGTAGACATTATTTAGCGCATCATTAATTAATTTGAGTATCTAGCTTATTTTCATTTTTTAGCAACAACACCAGAATCAATTCATGCAATTCTATATCATCCATCAATATCCCACCTTGACTCAGTATTTCGAATAAGCACTATTTATTCAAATGAAACATTGCTTGAACAGAACATTCCTGAGTATATGTACAGCTAATAACGATAGTTTTCCACGTTTCGGCATAATATTGAATTTGAATTCTATCTCATAGATCGATTTGTTTTCTGTCTTTGGGGAAAAAGAATAATACTACTTTTTTTCATTTGTCACACTACTCTGTACAAACAGAAGTCGCCATTTATTTTACGAAAGACACTAGAGGAAATAGATGATATATATGTACGTATGAATGCATATATATATATATATTTTTTTTTTTTATTTTTTTTTTACTTGTTTCAGTCATTTGACTGCGGCCAAGTTGGAACACCGACTTTAGTCGAACAAATCGATCCCATGACTTATTCCTTGTACGCCTAGTACTTATTCCATCCGAACCACTATGTTACGGGGACGTAAACTCATTGACATAGGTTGTCAAGCGTTGGTGGGAGGACAGCACAGAAAACAAACATACATATACACACACGCACATACACACACACACAAATACATATACGACGGGCTTCATTCGGTCTCCGTCGACCAAATCCACTCACAAGGCTTTAGGCGGCCCGAATTTAGAGTAGATAGTGGAAGACGCCTGCCTGGAGTGCCACGCAGTGGGACTGAACCCCGTACCATGTGGTTGGTAAGCAAGCTACTTACTACACAACCACGCTTGCACCTATATATGTGTGTGTGTGTGTGCGTGTGTGTGTATATACACACACGCACACTCACACATACACATACACATATATATATACAGACATGCCCACGTACAAACAAACATACATACTTGCATACATAAATACACATTCATGAGGTTCGTTTGTGTGTGTAAGAGGGCTTTTGTGTTTCTTGCTCACACATAATTGTTCCTATAACAACGCCTTATCTGACATATTTACCAAAGTCAAGACATAGAAGTATATTTGCTCCTATAATAGTGCTTTGCAATAAATAGGTTCTTTTATTATACTTGCGAATAGTATATGTTTTGCATAGAAAAGAGACACCTGTAACTGAACCAGGCACATTGAACTGCATTCTGCATCACGAAATGTTCAAGTTTATGGACACAGTAAAAATAGGCTTTAATGCATTCATTGTAGAGCTGTTTACGCGAGCTAAAGAGATTTCTTTGGCAACCACTCGACGTTCAATTCATCCAATGTTTAGTGCATCCACCATTTTGAAATATAATTAGAAAACATCAATGTATATGACAGCTCCCCTATACTCAATATTTCAAACAAGTGTTTGAAAATTATTTTAAGGCATTTTCATGCTTTTGAAAACTTCAAAGCATTCTCTATCATTGTACAGAAAAGAAAAAAGAAGATTACTATTTTAAATTTCAAACTCTTATCAGAATTTTGGGAAAATGTGTTTAGTATTTTAAAGGATATTTTAACAATTTCCTATTTAAAATATAATTGCATGTAAATGGGCTGCATGCTACGCTTAGAACTTTGGCAGTAAAGCCGAATCAGATATCTGTCCTCCATAGGAATAATTTTGATTAAAATAGATTACATATTTTGAAGAAAGAAAAAACTTCTTCCTTAATTATTGCTTAAAACCACATTTCGCATATTGCAATTTAAATTTTAATTGTTGTTTATAATTTAGATTAAGATATTTTCTTTTAGGTGGATTTTTACACTAATTTTTCTAAATTAGGTGAAGTTTGATCTTGCTTTACCGGAGAATAATGACATAAAAATAATTGGCAATATTCAATATTTATTGTCAGTATTCTTTACTTTATTTCTATGATTTTCTTCATAATTTTATCAATAAATTAATCAGTAAAATAAAGGACAGAACATGAGAGTAAAAACACATCATTTTAGCAAATACTGCTTTCGTGCTAATATTAGACAAGGATAATTAAAATAAAAACAAAACCAGATTCTGCTGTTACTGCCGCACCTCTTCCCACTAGCACTAACTATTTTTCTTTCTAATTTGGGTACAAGGCAAGTAATTTTGAGGGAATGCGGGCGAGCTTGTAAATTTCACAGCAGTACGTCACTAGTATTTTATTTTCATTGCCGAAACGAAACATTGAATATGGCAGAATATGAACTCAAACCGTAACGAATCTGAAGAAATAGTTTTAAATATGTTTTCGACGCATTAACAGTTACGTCATATCATATATGTACTACTAGTAATAATATTATGTTTGGCAAATAATATTTTTGCATACAAAACGTGTTATCAAAAGTTTTGCAATGCGTGTGGGACTGTGTACCTTCATATAACTAAAGGAACTGCGGAATGTAGAAAGTTATACAATAAATAAACGCAAAAGTCTCCTACCAAATAAATATATAGGGAACATTGTGTATGTATATATATAGAACTATTTGGGAGACGCAAAACTGAGAAACGTAGTACCTGGAGTAATATGTATGTATATCCGCAGTCAAAGAGTGGGAAACACAATTGTGTCTGTTGAGCATTAAAGAATTTACACACACACACAAGCAAGCACGCAGACCCACATTCATACATAATACATACATACATATACATATGTACATATATATATATATATATATATATATATATATATATATATATATATATATATATATATATATATTATATATATATATACATATATATATATTTACATATCACTAATGAAAGCAAGGGGCGTAATACTTTTATACACCTTCAATTCCTCTTCATAATATTTATGTAAGAAATGTCAAATTAATACACGCTGAGCATAATGACTCGTAAATAAATAGTAACGACAACAACAATACTACTGCTACTACTACTACTAGTAGTAGTACTTACTACTACTACCACTACTACTACTAATAATAATCTGTTATCAGTAATATAGAGACAAATGTATAGATGACGCTAACTTATTAATCTATGCAGAAGGGGTAGCATTCACTAGAGGATTAGATATTCCACATGGACAGAATAGAAAAGAGTAAATGTGGAAAAGGAGATTAAAAATAAATTGAAGATTTTAAGACAAGATTTGAGTAGAATAAAATCCGGGAAAGTGAGCAAGTTAGGAAATGCAAGATTTCAATCTTATCTTGAAAAAAGATACTTAGTCAAAGAGAAAGGATTTGGGACGGTCATAGGAGAGTTGAAACAGTGTATAACAGCAGTAACGAGTAATACTTTCAAACATCATAATGGAATAGGTCAGGATCGAGAAGATAGATTATTTAAGACAGAATAGTGAAGATTTCATAACCATACAGATAGTGGAGAAGACAGTACTGAAGATGTGAAACCTAATGCAGGGGAAGCTTGAAAGATTTGGAGCAATATTTGGGATAAGTCAGCCAATCATAATGGAAATGCAGTATTGTTAAAGAAACAGAAGGAAGAGGTAGTGAGTAAATATGGAAGTGGCACTCACGTGCTCTCTCTCTGTCTGTCTATCTGTCTATCTGTCTCTCTCTCTCTTTCACACACACACACATTATCTTTCATGCACATGTACATAACGAAGGTAATGAATATGCGCACCCCCCTTTTTCGGCGTAATCGTAACCGTAACCCTAAACATCGGTAGTTCGTATTTCTTTACCTTCGCCCATAAATACATATGCATACATGTTTGTTGTGTCTGAGAGAGAGAGCGAGAGAGAGAGAGAGTGTGTGTGTGTATGTGTGTGCGTGTATGTGTGTGACTGTATTTATTCACAACATCTAGAAAAATGGATGTCTTTTAACGCAATATTTTTACTTTTGGCTTATTTTAGTACTATATCTATGCGTACATTTTCATAAATGTTTGTCTGAGTAGAATTATAGGTATGCGTGAAACATCAGACGTAAGGGAAACATTGGAAGGAAATCGAAATATTGTCCGAATATTACTTCAAATTTGTGCGTCCCAACCTAGTTGACGAGGTTATTTTTAGTTATAACAAAGAGTTATTGAGTCAAAAACATAATTTGGTAGGTAGATAATAAGCGGCTTTCTTTATTATAATACAAATGCTACTAATTTGGAGAAACATTACTTCCATTATTCACATATCGTCACTCTCGTAATGCAACACTGTGTAATTTTGGTTCAAATTGAAACTGTGAATCTCTTTACAGATTCTAATGAAAACTGGTCATTGTAGAGAAGTGTATTGCAAATACCTATAGCTGGTTGTTGAGAAAACGTAGAAAATATGTTAATCAGAATAAAGTTTTTTTGTACGTGTAATTGATTTGATTCTACTGGTCTTAGTATAAGTTGGTAAGAATAGAAGTCATTTGACGGCGCTTTTTGTTTGTAATTGAATTTCCTGTTGCAGGTTCAATCTGTGGAATATTGAAATAATACCCATCTTGTCCATTCCAAAGAATAAAAGTATACTGGAGAGCATGATAATAGGGATGAGTCTGTGGAGTACGTTTAAGGCTATCTCGAACATGAATGAGAATATAATCATTTTAATGGTGATCAGCAACCATAAGGATGGTTGCTTAATTAGATTTGGGCCCATTAAAACAGCATAAAATGCCCTTTACTATAGTTTACTAAAGACGTAAGTAACGCAGGAACACACACCCGCTAAAATTGTTGTGATTAATAAAGGTATATGTATATGTATATGTATATATACATCCATATATACACACACAGACGCACACATACACACACACACAAACACACACACACATACATATTTATATATATATATATATATATACATACGGAAGTGAGCATATAAATGTGAAACAAGGTGGAAAAAGAGTACTCAAATACCAGAGATAGAGTAATATGCTTCCTTAAAAGCAGCGGAAATATCACAAAAACTGTTACTATATTTTCTTTACTTACTCGAAGTATCTCTTCTCTTCTTACTCGATACACAATAGCGTCCTTACACAGTACACTCCTTTTCTATCTTCTCGCGCTAGCTTTCCTTTTCCTTTTCTCTCCCTCCTCCCTATGCTTATTGTATACTTCCCCTTTCTTTCGTCTGTAATAGATGACCTGTATATGTATACACCAAGAGATTTTGTGCGCGTGCAACTGTGCATATGTATATGTATATGCGTATGTGCGTTTATATTTATGTCTTACCTATATATGTCTATATATGTATATAACTATGTACATGCTTCTTCGTATATGCGTGTATTATAGTATATATATGTATTATAGTATCGGTATTTTAATTTTAATTTTAATGTATTAATTGATTTATATTTTGTATATAATTATTTGCCAGATGTATTTAGAATCTGTGCTTCGATTTAAGGTTTTCCTCGATTTTAAAACAAGAGGAATTTATACTGAATTTGTTTTGTTCATTGCATGCTTAAGACCGTTAGTTGAAAGGACCACTGAAAGAAAGCCATTTTCAAAGATGTATCGTTTAAACTAGTTCTATATTCGATTATATCGTAATTTCTGTTCCATTCTAACAAAACTGTGCGTCGAACAGGAACGTGAAACTCTGAGTAACAGATCTTGTGATATTTCTGCTGCTTTTAATAAAGTATTTATAATGGCGGTGGCCCAGCATGGCCACAGCTCGTGAGCTGAAACTAGATAAAATAAAATAAAATAAAATAAAATATATAGTGAGAATTTACAAAATCAAACAAAAGACGAAGACGAGTGTGTGAACAACAATCAGATAAACGGACGCATTATTTTAACGCTCGGGAAGAGAGAAACCCTCTTACGTTTCGAGCCTACGCTCTTCGACAGAAAAGAACACAGAAATAAACAGGGAGAGGAATTAATAAATGTTTAGTGGCTAGCAATCAATAAATGCATTTTATACGTGTATGTACAAACATATGGACAGAAACATGTGCATATATTTGCAATCCAATAGCATTTTATACAAAAGTATATGTATAAAATATCCTTAAATTACAAGTATGGCTTTAGTAACAGAATACGGAAACATCTGCTAGTAAAGAATTTGTTGGATATCATGACACTATATAAGCAGGAAGATATAAATTTCAATCAAAAATTAGCTTATACAATCATATATCCAGTAATCTATCATATCTCACTTGCGCAATGTGTTATACATTATCCCTTATTAATGCAATCGTTGGTTTAGGGACCAGATCTTAATAATCAATAAATGTATAATTGCATGAATCTCAGCCAACAAGCCTTTGATAATCATGCTGTTTTAGGCAATGAACACGTGTGAAAATAATCTGAATAGACCATATACGTAATTATGTTCTATGCATTATAAGCTGATCGGGCATATAAAGAATTACATACATGCATATATACATACATTCATAATTTCATACATACATATATGTACCTATATATAAATATATATATATATATATACCTTAGTAGAAAAGATACATTTGCATATATATAATAGTGCATAAACAATTTAAGCCACGAAAGAGATGACCTCTCACAGGACGTCTTACATGCTAGAAAGGACAGTCGAAGCCATATGAAATGGACGTTTGTGTGTGTGCGTGTGCTCGTGCCAGCTTGCGCGTGTGTATGTGAGAAAGAGGGGGGAAAGAGAGAGAGTGAGTGAAGTTGTATCTCATTGAATTACGTTGGCCGGCGCGATGACTACCAAGCTTTTGATGCGGCAGATGACAAGGGCGATTTGAAAGATGTGAAGAAATGTTACATTTTCAGTGGAGCGCTTGTTTGTAAGCAACGTTTCTCTTTTCCCTTCTGATGCACAAATGTATAGACTTTGTGGCCTGCCAACACGGGAGCATCCAACGTAAAGTTGACCGTGAAAGAACGATTACTCTGTGAGATTTAAACCAACCATTTGCAATATATATATATATATATATATATATATAGAGAGAGAGAGAGAGAGAGAGTGAGAGAGAGAGAGATAGATAGATAACTATGAAGTATTATATATCTTAATTTTTCATACTGTTCAAAGAATTCTTATGCATCATACTAAAACAAATAAATTGGGGTTGCATGATTTAAGGTCTTGTCCAAGATTCAAACATAAAGTGTCCATTAGCCGAAACACTCACGCGCCTAAGCGATTAATTAATGGGTGATATATAAATAATATTTGGTTACATATATTAATATTTATATATATCAAATTTTATTACTTTTCACAGTTTTGCAATGTTAGCTACTAACACTTCGCACTCAGATGTTTCGAGTGAGTATTTTATCCAAATTTTCGTAATTCTCGATACTTCATGAATAAAGTTTTCATGTTAATAATTATGACGGATTTGTATGCTGATATGACGGATATTGCTAATAAAATGCATAATATGATTTTAGCTTATCTTTTCCTTTTTATAAGTTTCTGTTACTAAACTGCAGCCATGCTAGGTCACCGCATTGAAGAATTAGTAATAATAAATAAAGTGGAAATGAAGTAAGGTATAAAAACTTGAAAACCGTGTATGCGTGTGTAGATATATGTATCCGAGGGAGAATAAATAGATTTCAGTAATGGGAGATATCATGGAAGTAAAAGCCAGTTAAAATCAATGAAAATAAAAATCATTTGAAAAGCTACCGCCGTTCCTACAGCCCCTTAAAAGTTTGTGAAACGGCCGTAGGTTTTTAACTGAATCTTACCTTTCAAGGTTTTTAACTTGATATTATTTATAATATCTCGCATTACAGAAATCTATTTATTCTCCCTCGAATACATGTATCTACACACGCATATACTGTTTACAAGTTCTCTTATCTTACTTCACTTACACTTTATATCTTATTATTTTAATTATATTTTTGTATCTTTTATTATCTTTTATATTTTTAATTTTTGATATAAACATGTATGCCATCCAAGTCTTATAAAACACTGTAAGCACGATTTCGTTTTCGGATGTAAGGTACTGACAACTGGAATTTTTATCTTCTACAAATTTTTACATATATATATATATTTACAACGAGCATAAATTTGTGAAAATTTCAGGCAAAAATGTTTATAGTTGCTCTAAATTAATGCAGTGTAAGACCTTTGAGAGCACAGTATTTTTTTTCATCTTTCCTGTTCTAATTTCGGCCCGTATATTACGTTTGCAATTTCAACAATTCGTTTGGGAATGGAGATTATTGAGATTATGATGCATCGATTTTAATAATCAGACATCAAGTATACACTTCCACCTTTCTTAATTACAAAAGAAAAAATGAAAAAAACAGGCTAATTTAATCTCTATCGACACAAATACATAAAATAAACGTTTAACCAAAAATGCCTTATCCTGTGTAAAGTTCTTCTCTGTACAAAATCCAAAAGGCGGTCAATGAAATATATTTATAAGACTATTTTCAATAATTTATTAACACTGAAATTTGTAGACAAATTTAATGTTTTTTTAAGGTAGCGGTTTTTAAAAGGCTTCGTCTACCATTATATTTTCCCTCCTTCTTTTCTCATACATAAGTCTTTTTTATTAATGTCTAATCAATTTCCCAACATATATCTTTCAAAAAAAGAAAGTTTCTTTCACACGATAAACTCATCTTCTCCTTGAACTTCTAAATTCAATTTGGTTTTCTTCTCATTGTTAGAATTTTCCCAAGAATAAATAATACAGTTAGATATGTTTTAAAAGGTCTGTATCGCTGGTGAAAATAGTGAATCTATTCTAGTGCTTCTAAGATTATGTACTTCATAATCTTACATATAATTTTAAAATAAGATTGTATACATACATGCATACACACACACAAATACACGCACACACATTTACGTATTTTTTGTGTGTGTGTGATTTGTGTTGTATGTATGTTTGAATGTGAGTACAACGTATAATTTCAATCGATGCAATCTCAAACAGAAGTTCACTTGCAGAAAAGCGTATATTAATTATTTAGAATTGAAATATTTTGAATGGTCAATCGAGGTTATTCTACCGTTTGTCTAGAAACTATGATTGAATAGATAAATATGTATTATTTTTGACTACTGTTTCAAGAAACCTTCTCATCTAATAAACGGCGTAATCAGTATATCATTGCAAAAATACCAATTGTAACCTTGTGCAAGTTGTACACAATCGACATTTATATATATATATATATATATATATAGGGGTAGAAAGTTAGATTGTTAGAAAGGCAGAGATACATACACACATAGATAGATAGATAGGTAGATAGATAGATAGATAGATAGATAGATAGATAGATAGATAGATAGATAGATAGATAGATAGATAGACGGTGGCTGCCCCCTCGTTATCGAGTATGGCCATTGCATGAAGCTTAATCAATGTTGTTATCACGCAACGCCTGTGCAAGAAGATTTTTTTTAAGTGAGGAAAGGCTGTGCACTGAGTCAATCCCACTCACTAAGCAACAGCAGCCATAATCCGAAAAGAAGAAGTCAACATCATTAGTAACCACTGAGCTGCAGGTTTTATGTCGGAGTTATCCCATTTACCTGAGTTACCTTCTAGAAGGATGCCCTAACAAAGGCTAGGAGACCTTCACTCCCAATGGTTTAACTGCGCGATCCGGTATTCAGTCCGATTATTTCCATGGCCCGCGCATGATACAGCCTTAAGACATTTATTGCATGGCCGTTGACTCTCAAGAGTTCTTCCGCCCTTTGACAGGTTTTGTTTTTCATCCCGCAGGGTGTCCAATAAACACCCTCCTCACCAAGCAAGGTTGGTGGGGTTGCCCGTTTAGTCGCCGACAACCCGACCTTGCAACAGGTTGTACTGGGTTACATGTTACCAGTAGCACTCAAATGTGACTTGACATAAATAGATAGATAGATAAATAGATAGATAGATAGATAGATAGATAGATAGATAGATAGATAGATAGATAGATAGATAGATAGATAGATACATACATACATACATACATACATAGAAACAGACTAACAAATAGATGGATAGATAGATAGATAGATAGATAGACTGTTCGCCGTGTATTTGAGGTTAATTAATTATTAATATATTATTGTCTTCATACTATTTAAATGCTCTCTATTTGTTTCAAATTTCCATAGCAGGATTGCTCCCTGAAAATGGATTGTTTAAGGATGTTGAACGAACCACCCATGTTTCCAAAGGTGAATTATCCAAACCTCCAAGAATTACTTTCAACACACAGAGATGGTCAGAGATGCACATATCATCAGCTACTAAGGGGCATGTTCAACTGGTTAAGGTCAAACAACTGACAAGCAAATCTGTGGTTTTGAGCAGAATATTTGCTATAGCTCATCTTTTATACCAAGACAAAACAATGTACATGATGACGCTACCAATCAGCTAAGATCAGAAGCCATGAGAGCCACTCTCTGGTACTATATTAAGGCATTTCTTCTTCTTCTTTTTCTTCTTCTTCTTCTTCTTCTTCTTCTTATTATTATTATTATTCAGGTCACTACCTGGAATCGAACACGAAAGCTTGGGGCTAGTAGCCCGCGCTCCTACCGGTACATCATATGCGTGTGAGCAATTATGATGCTATGAAGCTGGGTGTTAACTCCTGCATATATATATATATATAATATATATATATATTATATATATATATTATATATATATATTATATATATATATATTTGTGTGCGTTTGTGCGTGTGTGTGTGTGTGTATGTGTGTGTGCGTGTGTGTGTGTGTGTGTTTGTGTGCGGTTTTATGTGTCAACATGAGCAACCATATAAACATGATTTTATGTATTTCTATGAAAATCAGTCCTGTAAATTGTTTATTGGTGATATTTCGAAATTTCTTCTGTGCAGTGATACTTTGTAGACATCATTATTTCACTCTTTTGCTGTTTACACCTTTACAGATTTTAATTACATATGGTAATAGATCTCTATCTTAAGAAATGGAGGCATACTCTTTGTAGAAATTTACATATTTTATTGAAAATTTCATTCAAGATTTGATTAAATTCAATATTATATCCCATATTCACATGACTATTTTTTTTTTGTTATTTCAATCAAATATTTTCAAGTAATTAATCCTTGCATATTAATACCTCATTGAAATTTTAATCTAGATTTTATTATTTTAGTTCGATAATATTATGAAAATCACCATATATTGCCCTTTAACTAATCTTACCTTTACTGATGCTCGCAACTAATGAATACATAATAATGGTTTCTTTAGAAATTAAAACAAATGAGATAGAAAACTCGGAAATTTTAGCTTCTATACACATTACTATGTGACCAAATTAGAAATCTGTGCAGTTCAAGCAACGTAGCAAATGCAGTAATGTTGGTTCATTGATCAGATATTTATTTTACTGCATATTTTGCTTCACTGTGCTCCTAACAAGGGAACGTTTACTTTTGTAAAGTTTTACGTAAACTTTTCTTTCGCATCTAAATTTATCATTGGAATAAAAGCGCTCTACGTATGTACAATATTGTCCATTATCGGAGTTATTCTCATGATGACCACATATGCAATTTCTATGTTCTCAATTATTTATTAATTAAGCTATATTTTTAATGCTTTAATATTTCAGTACGTTTAAGGCGGAGTGCTGGTAGAATCTATAGGACGCCGGGGGGGGGGGGGGATAGAACATAGCATTTTGTGTTCCTTTACGTTTTGATTTCAAATTCTGCCGTTGTTTAATTTGTCTTTCCTTTATTTAAGGCCGATAAAATAAGTACCAGTTAAGCACTGAGGTCGATGTAATCGCATTACCGCAGTCCCGAAATTTATTTGCTGGACATGTATCATAATTTGAAACAGATATTTAAATATTTTCTCAATTTCATTTACACTAACTATTATTTGAATAGTCTGTCATGATATACCTTGTTTTTTCAGGTACTTCTTTTCCTGATTAATCACGCAAAAATAAACGTATGGTTGCTTAATTTTCTTCTTATGTTGTATTTGGTGTAAATTCTTAAAACCTTTTTCTTCTCTCGTGTCCAGTGTAAGTAAGCTCAAAAGCTCATTTGTAAGAAATCTCAAAATTGACATTCTTCTATTTGTGTTTTCTCTTGTCTATAATAGAATAATGCTTTGTAGTAAATTAAGATATTTATTATAATCTATTTGATTGCGAACTTTTTATTGTTCCCGATGGTTTGAAAATATAACTAAAATTCTATAGACATATTTTGGGGCCCTGCACTTTTCACCAATCATTGCGAAAGTTTTGATCTTTCATACCATGTACAATTTATTCAGTTATGTACCCCGTGAGAAAATTCCTTACAAAGAAATCATCAATGCATTCTTAAGCCAATTTGAAACTTAGATTCATATTTTTCACATTTTATGCTATACATTATTTTTGCTTCTTACCTCAGCTATTTAAAAACTTTGTTGGCGTCTGATTTCGCCATCTGTGTTAGTAAATTGTAAAATTTCTATTAGTATTCAAAATTCTTTTCTAATCCTAAACAGAAAATTTAATTACGAATTTCTTGTAGCATAATCCATTTCTACCTTTCTG
Source organism: Octopus sinensis (assembly GCF_006345805.1). NCBI lineage: Eukaryota > Metazoa > Mollusca > Cephalopoda > Octopoda > Octopodidae > Octopus > Octopus sinensis. The sequence goes on along the minus strand of NC_043011.1, from coordinate 19,127,895 downwards.
TAATTTGTTGTACTCAAAGGAGGAAAGTTGAATTTATTTAAATAAACACATATATAGAAATTCATAAAGAAAATGTCAGCCTTTTAATATTTTGATGTTGCTATATATATTAACGATGCGAGCTCGCAGAAACGTTAACACACCGGGCAAAATGCTTACTGGTATTTCGCCTGTCTTTACGTTCTGATTTCAAATTTCGCCAAGGTCGACTTTGCTTTCATCCTTTCGCGGTCGATAAATTAAGTACTATTTGCGTAGTGGGATCGATCTAATCGACTAGACCCTCCCCCCAAAATTTCTTGTGCCTAGAGTAGAAAAGAATATTGCTAAAAAATGTGTGCTTATATTTTTTTAGTCTTGTTTAAAATAGACATTACCCCAACAACAAACAAAAACATTACAACATGATTACTAACAGAAAATCTATGTACTCTCTCCGCCACTTTCAGTTTTTATCCAAGCCATCGACGAGTACACTTTGACAACTCGATTTTCTATAATGAATATATCTGTCCTTCTGTACGAAACAAATTGTATAGCAACATGTGTAATAAAAGGCATAATCCATGTTAACATCTAGTCTCCATTTACATAAAAATGAATTAATTTGTTGTACTGTGTTTAATAAGTTAAATCATACACACACACACATACACACACACACACACACACACACACACACACATATATATATATATATATATAATATATATATATATATATATGTGTGTGTGTGTGTATATACACCCATATACACACATACACGCGTATGATCTTTTGAATGTATATACACATGTATATTTTTCTGGTAGGCTTTCTTACAAATATTCCCATTTTTTGACTTGCTATCATTCTGATATATTAAGATTTAACAACTCGTGAAGGGTACTGTTATGACTTAACGGAGTCAATACATACATAATAATGCATATATGCAAATGTGTTTGCAGCGCCAGTACTCATACCAACATTTAGGCTATTTGATTCGACGCTTGTTGGGATTCGAGCCATTCGTGTCAAAATCCAGAAGGTACTAACCAGTACATATCATTTCCATATCAAGAATGAAGCATCTCGGCAATATATATAACGAAAACAAGGCGATTCACAATGTGTGTGTGTGTGTGTGTGGGTGTGTGTGCGTGTGTGTGTGTGTGAGTGTGTATGTGTGTCTGTGTGTCTGTGTGTATATAGAATGTTTGAAGTGGTGCACCCGTATAGTATATTGAGAAAAAAATAGCCATTCAGAATTTTGGATGATCATTTATTAGCGCTTTCGTTCGTTTATTTTGGAACAAATGAGAAAGAGAGAAAGCAAAGCAAAGAGTGGGGAGAAATAGACAGAGAGAGAGAAAGGTTTTAGAAAGAGCAAAAATAGTAAAATATTGGGAAAGGATAGATATATAGATAGATAGATAGATAGATAGATAGATAGACGATAGATAGGTAAATAGACAGATAGATAGTGAGCTAGACAGGTAGCGAGAGAGAGAGAGGGGCCTATTTTTAAGTTAATGAAGTCAGCCCATTCAAATTTCATTACGAACGATTTCTGCTTTTTTCTTCTCTTTCTTTCGCCTTTTTTATTTCTCTCGTTTTACATTATATACCCATAGAAATATTCGTAAATAAACAGGATTGGAAAGATAAGAAATGATGATAGGGTGCGGTCATCACTGGAGAGTGAAATAATTTCAAATTTCAAAGTCCTATGAAAATGTATATTCGTTTACACTTGTATAGTCAAATCCCATATCCTGTGTAATTCTATGTTTTGCACGAACATACCTTAAATATTAGTACAACATTCATAAATTAGGAAAATAATGACAGAAAATAATTAAAAATGCTTTGAGATCGGTATTGTTTATAATTCAATCTATTCTCTATATACATTTAATCAAACATCATGAATGCGTTTGTAATAACATGTATATTGTATATTTAGCTGGAAGTCACTCTGTAGGATATAAATTATATAAGAACGTATGCTCTTAAATATATATCTGAGTATTTTACATCCTTTTGTAGGATTTATTCTTATTTTTCTTGCTTGCTTGCATAAAGTAATTCAAAGGAGATCTTTCTCACGAATTACCTTCCAAGCGGCTTCATCGCATACCTTTTCTAACCAGCAGTAAAATAGTTCTAGTATCCTTTCTCTGATATTTGCAAATCCTTTAAGAATAACAGTTCTCAAAACCCAAATGTTTTTTTTTTATATTGATCATTTATAAGGATGAGAATTACGTTAATACCATTGGAGCCACATTCAGAACCAACTGTAACAGAGTAATATAAATGTTTTCTCTTCATCCATCATCATTACTATTAAAAATCTGTAATAAAATGGTAAAATGATCATGAAGAAGCTTTCTTGACAGTCTCTAACAGCATCTAGCATACATTGATGTCACCTTACATAATATGTGGATATTGTTGGGAGAAATATAGCGTTCGTTCGAAAATTCATTTGCATTACAACTCCCTAGTCGTATTACTGGGCACAACGTTTGTGTGAGCTAACCATGCAATATTCATATTTAGTTTCATTTGGAGGGTTTTTCATGCATATTGTCTCTGTTTTTCTTTCCAGTCTTTTTGACAAAATGTAGTTCCTCTGGTTCACTTTCAAACATTTGGCGAGGATATTTTGATGAAGTGTAGCTCCATTGCTTTTTGGAAATTTAGGCCATTTCTTGAGCGTTTGTAAAAATGAAAGGTTTTGAACTTACTTTCACCGAATATTTCTAGCTGTTTGGCCGGTGGAATCTTGCGCAATCCCTCTTGTTGGATGTGCTGTCTGCGGATTCTTGTACGCTGGCAGAGAGAATTGTTTGTTTCGCCAATGTAATTCTCCTTGCACTTGGAGCAAGTAATGCAGTATATGTGAATCTGCATCTTGCAGTCATATCTGCATTTAATTCCAACGAGAATCCGCTCCTGAATTTTAGGCGGGAACCACTTTCCAGATATTTGAAGTTGTTGTTGCATGTTCTATAAATGCCATCTCCACATTCTTTTACGGAAAATTCTGATTCGTTATCTGAAATGAAATTTTCTACTGTGGGGTCTATTTTTCAGATTTTATGTTGGCGTCAACAGTTTCATAAGGAGTTTTTATCAATCATATTTTTTATGGTGGGGTTTTGTAGAAGTATAGGTAGGTTTGATTTTATGGTGTGAAAGATGTTTAGCTATTCCAGAGTTAAGCGTATTGATTTATGGAATCATATGTTCATTAATTTAATCAGTGGTGTCCCTCACTGTGTGATGTACAGCATCATCGCCTTTTTTTATCCCATCGTCTATTAATTCTAAGGGGTATTTCTGTTTTGTTAGGAAGCCTCGTTGAGTCGTATTTGACGTATTTTGGGGTCAATCACTATAGTACAGACACGTCTTTCCATGCTCTATGGAATGTTACTTTTGATGGGTGAGGGATGCACATATTTGAAATTCAAATACTGATGCGTGTCCGTTTTTTGTGTAAAACATGTGTTGTGACTGTGGAATTGTGTATTTTTTGTGAATATCCAATAATGGTAATTTATTGCAACGGGTTTCTGTCGTGAATTTGATGGGTAGGTGAAGCTTGTTGAGTATATTATTAAATATATGATGTGTTCCAAAAGATAACGGAATCATCGAGAAAGCGTTTCCACTTTTTAATGACGTATATCTTTCAATCATGATTAAATGCTCTCTCTACCTCCCCATAAAGCTTTTCTTCCAAGTATCCCACGACTAGGTGAGCACATGAGGGTGCAAACTGCGTACTCATATGCGTGCCCTTTACTGTCGATATGATTTATTATTACCAGGCTTGTGGTCTTGGTGATAAAGTCAATTTCCAAGCGTTCATTTATCCGTCCTCTATGTTTCTCTACCCAGTGTTGACTGCTTCTAGGCCCAAAGTTTGAGGTATATGGTATAACGTTTGGTGACGCCAAAGCTTGTAAATGTAGTACCCTCTGGGAAAGTCGGTGGAATGAAGGTACTGGAGGAAATATATGCCGTACCGTAAATGGTAAATCTTAATAAAATAACATGTGAAAGGGCATTTTGTGTTTACAGATTCCAAACGTAACTTTCACAAAAGTATACACTCACAGAACATATCAACAAACCAGCACTTTATCTGGCTTTGGATTTTATCTAAGCAGTGTCATAAAAAATATTGAAAAGTCCTGTATAAGCAAATCAAATTCTTTCATTGTTAGTTGATATACAAGACGTCCACGAAACATACTCATAAATGATTCCTAAATGGTAAAATCGAAGATATTAGCAATGGGCCCATACCATATTAATTATCTGGTAATTTATGGACTAACGCAAAACATTATCTGACCGGTTGGGTGGACCTTTACAAGAATATATTATTCGCTAAGGAGCAAAAATTGAAGCTAATTCTACAGATTCCGTCACAACTGAGAACTAGAGTATCAACGCCAGAAAAATAATTTTAAATTACATATATTAGAAATTAAATTGCGTACATTAGAAAACAGTATTGCTTTTTGCCTATTGATCCATAGTTGTTTCCCATATGCACGCAGGGTGGTACATTGAACGAATTAGGTGATATATGTCTATGTGTGTGTGTGTATGTATGTGTGAGTGTGTGTGTTTGTGTGTTTGTAAAAATGTAAATGACACAACCAACTAGAAACGAAGGACAAAACAATACGCACAGTAAATATGTCTCTGAGGGAAACACGTGGACGATAATTGGATCGAAGTCAAAAATAAAGAATTCGGAGAGAGCTAAATTGCAGTAAGTACGGGCGGAGATTGAAAGGGGAAATCATGTAAAGAAGGGGATTGTAAAGCAGCAACTTGTTCAATTAAGCATACAAAAAAGTACACACGCTAATATATATATATATATATATATATATATATTATATATATATATATTACTTTATATAATAGCAGCCAAAGAATTCCCCTACTATAAGAAGAATCTATACATTGTCTGGGAGACTCTTCACATAGTAGGGGAAATAGCTAAATTCTTTGGCTGCTATTTCTAAAAGTTCGGCGTGTGGTAAAGTAAATATTTTGCTGAACCCTTATTATATAACGTAACGTTTAAATTTACCATAAATGGTCCTTTTACATAGTGAACACTGCTTGGTAAAATTATTAATTACTAATTAATTAATTTTACCCTTATTATTATTGACTATATATATATATATATATATATATATATATATATATACATATATAAATACGCGCAGGCGCGCTCTCGCGTATGTGTATCTTGGCAGGTGCATTAACTATTAGTGTTCCTACTGACATAATACAGCGTAATTGCTCTTCGTGTTTCGATGTGTAATTGAACTTACGATACTCAGTTGAAAATATAATGAGAAAACATCGAATTGCCAGTATTCTATTTGAATACATGTCATTTGCAGGGAACTTTACTATTGAAAATGTTTATTTAGTAAGGATTTTTGAAGATATTTAACGCTATCCTTCATTTTATCTAAACATTTAGAGCCATTGACATTCTATTTAATTAAAATGAAAATGAATATTCCGTTCGAAGACAGGATTGTCGGAAAGGTTTTCAACGTTGAATACGTGTCACAAAAATTTAACTCTTTTATTCAATTACATATTCAAAAAAAATTTGATTTCTTAAACAACGATAAAATATGTTAAAAGGCACCATTTTTTAAATATGCCTCATTAATGATTAGGTGTACATTACTTAAGTTACTCTATGATTATAGCTGTACCAATGATACATTTTATGAATGCTGACGTGAGAATTATAATTTTCTGTGTGGAATAAAATAGTCAGCTGAGTTCCGACTCCTTAACAATGTCATTGATAGCACCTACCTCACCGCCATACTCAGGTACAAAACAAATATGCCACGTAATGATAGATCTGCGTTGAGAATGCTACCTCGATGCTCGATAGGTATTTTACTGGAACGGTCCATGATAGCTGTTACATGACGATTAAGTAGCGTTGTTAGTAGAAACCCATCTGGTATTAGTTCTTTTATCGTTTATCGTTTATTTGTAGATATTAGAGACATCTATGTTTATCAGGAATTACACCTCTATACTATGCAAATTAAATTTCACAAAATAACGTATTTTATGAAACTCATTATGGCTTTCTGTATTAAAAATATATAAGAGAAAGCAGCATTTGTATAAGTAGCTATACAGTCAACAATCTATGATTTGGATTCAGGTGTTTACAAATCGGTAATTATAACTGGGGTACGAAAAATACATTAATCCATACATATTGCAATTTTATTTTATAGAAAACTAAATGTGGCGTGGTAGAGAAAGAACAAGAGAATTTACTTGAGAATAACATCGGAGTTGTATAGTAAAATATTTTCCTAATACTAAATTTTTGTGTTTTAATAATATCCACCGTGATCAACGTGACCGATCAGGCTATCAGATGTTGTTACACATCGCTGGTCACAATGCGCTCCACATTGTTTTAGCCTTCAAATGACGCCACCCCGCTGGCTAAGCGAGCAGGCCAAAAGAAGAAAGAGTGAGAGAAAGTTGTGGCGAACTAGTACAGCAGGGATCGCCACCAACCCCTTGTCGGAGCCTCGTGGATCTTTAGGTGTCTTCACTTAATAAACACTTACTACTCCCGGTCTGAGAATCGAAATCGCGATCCTACAACCGCGAGTCCGCTGCCCCAACCACTAGACCATTGCCCCTCCACGTTTTAACAATATACTATTATATATCTCAGTACACCATAGTGGTATTAAGTAACCATGAGGAAATAACAATTACTGTTTTACATATCGTCCACAAATATAATTTGGCAAGAAGTGTAATTGATCGACGTAATTATTTTATTAGACTTATTTATATGACATTATTACATGGGTAACGTAGAAAACTGTGTTTCTGTAAGATATCGACACTACTCTCAACTAAGTAATGTTACAGTAAATAAAGAACTTAATCATTCAAATGCAATTTTATATTTTATCGCGTTTAATTTTTTTTTCACGTGATATAGCATTGTGAAAAATGGCATTAAGATTTTCTTTCAAAATTCAATCAGTTTTAACGATCATAAAAGCATTCCACTTGAGAATATGTTTCAGTGTAATAATTAGTGTATCATTAACATGTCCTATATAAGGGAAGTGTAGGATTGTATGCTACTCATAAATAGTTCCTTTAAATTTTACTGAATGCAAAATGATGACAATTACATTTTCAAGATGCTTGAAAAATGTATTCTTTCAGACGCTCAGACACCATTCAGAGCTTAGCTTTTGTCATTCGCATTCTCATTGTCGTTGAATAGATATTCTGTAATATATAATTAAATTTATTTGCTGCTTTTCTTTATTTCCATATCTTTTGTTTTCTTTTTTTTGTGTGTGTATATCCAGCTATATGATTATTAATTCTCAGAAAAGACAAGCTGTCTGTTTAGAGATTCCCGAAATGAATTGAAATATATCTTGGAAAATGATATGATTTCTTCGTGTGTGTGTCTTCTAGAAAGCAAAACTCAACACACGCGGTGTCTATGATTGATGATATTTTTCTGTTGCAAAATTGTATATGCAAATACATTTCGTTCAACTGTGAGGTACTTTATAATTCGTTACTTTGTATTGTCATTTAGTTATAATGTATAATTTGATATTGCTCATCTTTTTCAATTAATTTGATTGGTTTCGATATGTTTATAAATGTGAAATGTGAACATCAGTTTGGAGGAATATTACAATTAAAAGAGTCTACGAATATAAAGACATCACGAGTCTTCATGATAAACTAGGTGCATGCAACATTTGAGGTTTGTTCTACAAGATCTATTCTTGTGTTGATTCGTTCTCACTGAATATCATGTACCTAGACTTCTTTGCATGGAAACCAAAGCAGTTTGCAGGATGCCTTAATGGATATTAACGATTTGCGCTGCAGTGAGCTGTAAGTGTTAGATCATCAGCAAAATGAGAGGGAGAGGCCCCGAGACTCTGTCCAGTATTCAATAAGATTCCTTGCTTGAGTGTGAAAAAATATCTTGAATTGTTTTTGCTGACTATAATTCTCACATAGCGTATTCTATATTTCATGAAGCTCAATAATTTGATATAGTTATAATAATTATAATATAAATTACCGTAATCCTGAGTATCATTTTCCTAAAACACTGTGTAAGAGATTGCTGCAATTCTGTTTCTATCTATCTATCTATCTATCTATCTATCTATCTATCTATCTATCTATCTATCTATCTATCTATCTATCTATCTATCTATCTATCTATCTATCTATCTATTTATCTATCTACAAATAGAAGATAGATACATACATAGCTACATAGATAGACAGATATCTACATATATGTTTGTTCTTGTGTACACATATACATACCAAACCTATATCTTTGTGCACATGAATGTATTGAAAGCAAAATGTAACCTTTTACATATACAAGTATCAGACACTGGATCATAGCCATGCTAGAGTACTGTATTTAATGGTATATTCTATGAAATCAACAACACCACCTATTTTCTTAAGCCTAATGCTTATTCTAACTCTCCCTCTTTGCTGAGACGCTAAGCTACAGGTATGTAACGAACCTATACTGGTTGCTGGTGAGGAACAGATATAAAGACATATTCACAAACAAACACTTGTATATACATTATTTCCCGTCTACAAAATCCATTCAGAAGGATTTGGTTGGCCGGGTGTTATAGTAGAAGACACTCGGCCAACGTGCCATGCAGTGCAACTAGATGCGGAAACGTATTATTGTTACGCAAAGTTGTAATTACACATCCACACCTGCACTTACGTTAGCATTAAAAAAAAATAAATCGTTCTATATAAATGCTGCAAACCTAAATTTTCTCCCGTAACTAGAATTAATTGGAACATATACTGTTTCTAGTTTCTTGAACCAGAGTGTTTAAAATTCGGGTCGTAGCAAAATTATAAATAAAAAGTTACACCACAGTACAGCCTATGTTTTGATGCCATGTATTCCTTATAATTCTAACATATCTTCCCAATATATCAGAATCCAAGTGTTCAGTTATAAAGTATACTTTACTAATACGACTTACAAGATATTAAAGATCATTGGCAGAGAGATATCATTATTATAGAAAAAATATATATTCAAATATTTATTTTATTATAGGCGTATTATGATTAGGTTTACGTAAACTGATTTATAAAGAAAAGATAGGTGTCAAATATTTCATTCCATTCAATGAGAGTAAATGGTTGAATGGATAGGAAATAATATACTTCGTTACCTACAATAAACTGATAACGTATCAAAAGAGTAAGAATTCACAAGCCTATTATTTTGATTTTGCGTCAGTTTGAATTTCTCCTATGCAAAGCATATCATGTCCTTTATAAGAATTAGTTGAAAGAAATTTGGTTTTCTGTTTTGACATACTGTTAAATTAGCATATATTAAACTATAAATATAGTTCACTAGGAATTTCATGAGACCATATACCATGTAAATTAGCGCAAATGAAGTTTTTATATATATAGCGGAGTAAGCACATAAATGTGAAACAAGCTGGAAAAAAGAGAACTCAAATACCAGAGGTAGAGTAATATGCTTTGTTAAAAAGCAGCAGAAATATATCAAAGCTGTTACTCTGAGTTTCACGTTTCCGTTCGTCGGAGAGATTTGTTAAAATTTGAACAAGCCTGTCCGACGAACGGGAGCGTGAAACTCCGAGTAACAGCTTTTGTTATATTTAATAAAGTATATATGTATATATATATATATATATATATATATATATATATATATATATATATATATATATATATATATATATAAAATAAAATTGAAACTCAACATCTGTTTCCTTGAAAATTTTTAATAAAAGGTCTAGATTGAATATAATTAATAAAACGACAAACTTTCTACCGAATCCCAATGAAAATTAAGCCAAGTAATGTTTTCATGGTCAAAACATTTAAACCTTACATTGGAATATTACACACTCCATGACAATGAAAATCTAAGTGTCTACTTTGTTCTTCCAAATTCTACAAATGAGAGCCAAAATCTGTTCCAAAACATGATCGAATGTGTGATCATTCCACAAATAACAATCATATTTCCCGTATATAACGTCTCAATAATTTCAAAATAAAAAGACCAGACACATTGAAAAATGAGACATACATATGTGAAAGAATTATCTGACTGGGTCTACCTCCAATGCGTTTAATTACATATCTGCTTCATAAGAGTTGACCTGCAATACAACGGATCGAAACACAACCATCTAGCGATATCATTAATCCTAACACGCCATACTACAATCATCGCTGGAACATGTTGAATAATACGTGTATTTGATCAGAAATGTCATGTGTTTATAATAAACTCAAAATTATTGTATTATATATAAGTACATCGTCTAATTATCCACCAGAGGTTTGAATCGAAATTTTGTGACAAAATATTTTTCACACAAAATAAATGTCGATATCTGCTTTTATAACTCATAAAACACGCCACAAGATTTAAAATATATATTTAGAGTATTGTTGCGAAATCTCTTATAGTTTAGCAAAAGTGATATACTTTATAATAAAATATGCTACATGACAAAATTCTATATTGCATTACACTGTAAATCTAAATAACTGAATCAATGCACTTTCTTCATCAAGCAATTATCACAGGCGTATTTAAAACACGCACATTCAAAACATTTTGGCATATCGATTTTGAATACAGTCTATTAAGCTAAATACTGCTAATGCCAGTATATCTCAAAACATTTGCGGTCACGCATACGGTGCGTTTTGATGTTGCAATGATAAGTAAGTACATGTGAAACCGCCACACACGTATACACACACATATATCTATATATACATATGTACACGTCAATGCATTTATTTTCGTAAACCTTCCCGTTATATATATATATATATATACACATATATATATATATATATATATATTATATATATATATACATATATATATATATATGTATATATGTATATATATATATATATATATATATATATATATATATATATATATATATATATATATTATATATATACATATATATATATGGTCATCAAAATATATATTATAGAATGTGCAGGATACATAGATAATAGGTAGATAGACATTTAATCAGACTGAGAAATTTATACATAATCACGTTTATTATTTCTGTATGTGTTTGCAATAAACCAAATTCATTCTACCTATATGAAGAGAAATGAAAGCAAGCAAATACTTAATGTTTTCATATATCAAAGTAACCTTGTGAAAAATGCTGGTTTCCAATTTAAAATTGCAAAACATGGAGTGTACGAAAGAAACGAATTACGATCCAAATCATTTTTTTATATACTTTTTCGACAAATGATATTAACACAAACACAAGTAGATAGTTTATTTTACTTTTGTTTTACACTTGACGCATCAGTACTTTCAACAATTATCAATTTGTCTTATGAGTTTTGTTTTAGTGAGCAGTGTTTTTCTAATATGATATATATATATATATGTGTGTAACGCGAACTTAAATACTCTCGTTGTGTCTTTGTCTCTATTTATACATATACATATAAGCATTTATAAATATATATATATATATATATATGTGTGTGCGCGTGTGTGTGTGTGTGTATTTATGTAAGTATATATATAAACATATCTATATCTATATATATATCTATATATATATATATATATGTATATATATATATATATATATATATATATTGGTAGTTTTATCAAAGAATCCATTCATAATAAATTTTTTTAAGTAGTGTTGGTTTGCCACGTGGATATAGTTTTTAGTTCCATTTATTCTATTTCTCCATTCATAATTTTAAATGACGTTTACTTTCCATGGCGCGTATTCTTTTTATACATAAGTTATATTTCTATGGTAACGTAATTTTGGTTTGATTTTTTTAACGGCTAAGAATTTAATTTCACTTCATAATTTGAAACTGACTTGTAAGTATGTATTTTATTTCTCCTTATGTCATATTGTTATTTTTGATATTCTGGTTAATTACGATGTATTTAATGTTGTTTTTCATTGGAGTGTTTATGTATATGAGATTGTGTGTGAGTTTTTAGTTGTATAATTTATTTATCTGTATGAGTGTGGGTGTGTAAATATTGTTGTATATATCGAGTTTAGTGAGTATGTATATGCGTATATGTGAGGGAGTATATGTATCTGTTGTGTGTGTGTGTTTTGCGTGTGTGTGTGTTTGTGTGTGAATGTGTATATCGGTTTGTTATTTAGGTTTTGGGTTGTATGTGTTAATTTGTCTGTGTGGGGAGGGAGTGGGTTTTTGGTGTATATTGAGGTTTATAAGTTAGTATAGCTCCCATTACTATACACATTTGTACCTGTGTGGTAGTCTCCATGTGTATATTCACTCACGGGTATAAATGCAGGGGGTACACGCGCACGGCATGTGCGTGTACCCCCTCACATGTACATATGCATGCTAGTTGGGCTCGATATGTGCAACAATGTAATCGCGCCCGCATACATGCATATGGGCGAGTTGCACAATCAAAATACGCACACGTGTGTGTGTGCGTTCCCTGGTTGTGCAACTCACCCATCTGGGTGTGAGTGGGTGTAAGCGTATTGCTGTGGATGTCGAGCTTGATACGTATGTATATGAGTGTGTATTGGGGGGTTGTACGTATTTGTTGTGTGCATGTGCTTCACGCACGTGCGTCCATGTATGGATGAATATATTGGGATTGCTATGTGGGTAGATATGGTTATATATAATTAGGTATATGTGTATGGGTGTATATATAGTTTATTATTATATTATTATTATTTTTTTGTTTTGTTTTATATTTTATATTTCATATTTAATTGTTGATAGGTTTATTTTAGTTTATATATTGTTTATATATTGATTATATATGGATTATATATAGGTTATATATGGATTATATATTTAAATTTTTTTCATTCATACTTTAATTATTTTAAAATTATTATTTTTATATTTTAAAATATTGATATTTTAGATTGGAAGTCCACCTGAAGATTGTCGATCAAGACAAGAAACAATTGTAGTGGCGGTTTTTTTGACTATTTATTAAAATTTTATGTATTGATTAAGTCTTTCCTTGTTTGTTTTGCAAAATAGTGGTTTTGTCTCTAATAATATTTTATTATATATATATATATATATATATATATATATATATATATATATATATATTATGTGAAATAGAGAGATGAATAATCTTGTAGTAGATTAATCAAAAGTTTAACCGATACCTTAGTAGCAAAAATCACAGCAGTGAACAGCACGGTTGGAGGTACAACCATCTGGCGTTGCAACCGTGCGTTGGTGCGGATAATTGAAATTAAAACATTATTGGTGAATTGAAGAAATGGAGCTGAACGCAGATTGAACAGAAATCGTTTTATTTCATTCTACACGTGTTTCGAAAGGCACAAATTACCAAAATCCGATTGAATAATGGGACCATATTGTGTCTTTCTCTTCAGGAAGAAAAAAGGAAATCCGTTGGAAAAACAAAAACAGAACAGAGGCAGAGCAAAAAACAAATCGAACTGTGCTCCTAAGAGCCCATGGCGAAACTGTTTATCAGTGTATGTTGAGAACCGGTGGCTGAAGAATTCAACAGGTCAGGCATCGGTCAAACATGTGGGTGAGGGTGTATAGATGTTCTTTGTGACCGAGAATAAAGTTCTGACTATTTAAAGAATATTGGATGTTTTATAAGGGGCGAGAAAAAATCTACTTAGAGACGTGTGTGTGTGTATACTGTTCTATATATGTGTGTGTTGGCGTAGGGGTAGAAAACATTTTTTGTGTACGTGTGTGCGTTTGATCGTTCGGCTGTCAGTGGCTACTGCCGTGATAACCGTTGGGTGGCAGAAAGAAAAAAAAAATAAAGAAATTATATATATATATTTTATGTTTTATGTGTGTGTGTGTGTGTTCATCTAAGCCTGCCTTGACAAGGAAACCCCCCGCTGTGAAAAAACAAGCCCCGTTTGTCTTACAGGAGTAATTTCCCTTGCAGTGGTTAATTGTAGATATCTTAAAATCTATTTCAGAATTTGTTACCAAGGGCTATGGGTGCCGGTCTTATTTATAAACGCTATTTAAAGGCCAGATAAGTGTAACGCCGCCAATGGGGGCATCGAAAAGCCGACTGTAAGAGCCCGTTTACCATCCGGCCTCTGGCAAACAAAATATGGAAGAGTTCGGAGACACAAAGGTTGCACTGTCTTCTGCCCCTATCAAATGGGAGGGCCACCGACAAAATTGACCATTCCAGCCTATAGCTTAAGTTCGCATCCTTCAGTCGCCATATTAGCTTACTGAGTCCCGTGGTCTGGCGCTTGTTCACGTCCCGAAAAGTTGCGTAATGGTTGGAGACACGCAAAGACAATCTTGAGGATGATGCCCCTATATAAGTGAAGGCATCTGAGTCCGTGTAAACCTTGCATTGGTAGACGGCGTTTTTGATCTTGGAGTTCACCGACGTGAATCTTACTCTGCTAGGATTGGTTTCTGAAATTAGAACTGCGTTCCTGTCACTATATTCGTTCCGAGACCTGCAGCCGCTTACTACTCTATTTTCCACTACGTCACTATTAACTATAGGAATAACCCCTGATTCTCCACTATCTATCAGAGTGCTGTCATTGCTACTGCCCGTGGTACTGCTATTGCGGGAAATGATGCTGGGGATGCTAAAGGGGCTCTCTACCCTACTCCCATTGTTACCATCAACCACAACACCCCTATTTATAACTATACCCCTAGTGGGTGGGTACTCCTGGCTGGAGCTGAGATTATGTGTCACTGTACTGGCTCTCATATCATTATTACTACTATAATTATTCCTACTGAGCATTAAACCGGAGCGGAAGAGGCTGTGCCTCCGGAAAAAGGTGATAGGGTCTTAGTAAGTAGCCTATTATTATGGGAGGCGATTATCTGGGCGAGGTTTTTAGTGTTGGAGAAAGCTATCCTAACTTTATGTGAGTTAACCGTGGAGTAATATTTGGAATTTCTGGGGAAGTTATTGGCGATGGCTTGTCTAAACATGAGGGGGAGGTTAGTTCTAATCTGCTTACCAAAGGGGATTACAAACCATATATGCTTATTCCTATCAGTGTGATGGGTCGGGACGCCAGCTCTCGCATTTGGGTGGGTGGTTCTCGGATGAATAACGGGTCTTGGGTTAGTGTAAGACCTCCCGGACCGATAATTATCCTTGTTCGCTAAATTAAATGCGGGAGCGACTACCCCGGTATCCGCCGCGCTCCCGTCCTTACTTAAAATGTTAATGTTATTATATACGGCCCTATCCTGATGACCGAATGATGGCATCGGAAGGGCCGGATCAATATAAATTACCTTCTGCCTATAACCGGCCTTGGATAGTGCGGCGTTATAAAAATCCGCTTTCTGCATAAAAATATCGGCACTGGCGGACAGGCCAGACAATCTAAGAGAGATGTTTTTAACCATCCCAGAGATGTTCATGTATTTATATATATATATATATATATATATATATATTATATATATATATATATATATATATATTATAATTAGGGCTTAGTAAAATAAATTACTTTGCCTCAATTGTTGATATATATATATATATATAATATATATATATATGAATATACATATATATACACATTTTTTCTGGGAATTCGTGTTTGTAAGACTCACAACTTAAAGAAGCATGTTGTAATGCTGAAAGGAAGACAAAAATACCGTTTCATTAATAATTACGTTTTCCACGCTGTATTTTGCTACAAAGAAGCTGTTGAACATTTTATCTTTCAAGAGACACTCGTTTCTCCGCATCTAATTACAGACATTTTATGTAATGAGTATTTACCATCTGAAATAATGATTTACTGAATGGATATTACTTAATGAAACCAGAAATGGAAATATTTCCTTGTTATATGATTATGCTCTTAGTTTTATTGGAATTACGTTCGTTAGTAAAACTCTTCCACCTATACATTGGCATTCAGCTGCAACACACATGTTTATGTTAAAGCTTTTATATTGGATATTGCGGTATCATTTACATTTAATGGGAGATATTATATAAGTTATCTGTGTTACTTATTGAATAACATGTTTATTATCGTTCACCATCGGGGAGTCTATTTATTAATATATTCGAGATCCGTATGCAAAGATTAAAGCTTATCTTAAAAGTTATATTTGTGTAAATTCTCATAGTTGCGCCCTTATAATAAATCATTCACAAATTTTTCACACTGAAATTTGTATAAAATATGAGCATCAAATTCGTGTCTAGAGTTCTTAATATATTACCCGTTAAAACGTAGCGCGCAGACACGCAGACACGCAGAAGTAAGCAAAATTATAAAAACGAACATTAAATAATATTACTAACACTCATAACTCAAAACATATCAATAAAATAATAATATCAAAAATATCAGTTATTATTATTATCATTCTTCTTCTTCTTCTTCTTTTCTTCTTCTTCTTCTTCTTCTTCTTCTTCTTCTTCTTCTTCTTCTTCTTCTTCTTCTTATTATTATTATTATTATTATTATTATTATTATTATTATTATTATTTTTATTATTATTATTATTATTACCATCATCATCATCATCATCATCATCATCATCATCATCATCATCATCATCATCATTATTATTATTATTATTATTGGTGTTGCTGTTGTTGTTATTATTATTACTATTATTATTATTATTATTATTATTTTATATCTACATTAGCACATCGTGTGAATCCCAGAGATGTTCATGTATTTATTCACTTTGCATTTCGTTCAGTCTAAAACATTCGTGACTGTTACATCTTCACGCAGTAAAACCCTTGCAGTAATTCCTCTTGATAAAAGAAACTCAAAAAAATTAAATTAGAAAAATACTGATACTACGCATTCACGCAAATATATGTATGTGTATAAGGGGAATGTGCGTTAGTCATCTTTTTTTTCACAAATACGCATATTCACTCATTCACATAGAGGCACGCAGAAATAAACACACCATGAAGTGTTTATGTATGTATGAGTGTTAATGTGTTTTGTGTATTTGTGCATATGTATACACATATACATTCATATGTGCATGCATCCATATATTTATACATACATACATGTATAAACATATATATATATATATATATATATATATATATCCCCGGGATTACTAAGTTCTCGTATATATATATATATATATATATATATATATATATATATATATATATATATATATATACTTTTATGTGTGTCTATGCATGTGTGAAATGCTTACGAATCATGAACGATAGCATTATCAAGAATTTGGATTTGCTTCATATGGAAAGTAGCGTTTGTTTACTTCGTACGGATCATATTTTATCATGCGGTTTCTCTAAATTATCGTATGAATACAAAAATCAAATGCATATTTGTTTTGGCTGACACCGTATAATTGTTTTAAAGTTAAATAGAATGATGCACAAAAATATATTTAGGTATTTTATCTCGTAAAAATGCTTTAATTTTTACAGATGCAATTTAATTGTTGAATAGTAAATTTGCGTGATTTGTTTAGAGTCTGCGCTTTATTCTGAAGTCCAACCGGAATCTCTTTTTTTCTCCTTTTCCTTAGCTGTCTCTGGGACATATAGTAGAAAATCATGCCTGAGGAATAGCGAGACCGTTAGAGTGTCGATTAATTAGTCGCCGTTCAGCTTCTGTTTCCTTGCATTCTGAGAGCCACCTTCATAATGTTATGGCGTGGTGAGTCGGGACTTTGATGCATAACAACTGTCTCGATCGGCACACACATGTGCAGCTATGTATCGAACACATCGTGACAGCGGTCCATCATTTCGCCTATCATATTTAGAAATGGTGGTACTGGTATATATCATTATAAATATAAATTTTCATATTAATTCTACTTATAATTGTGCCAGTAGTTTCTGTTTTTGGTGCTGTCCAAATCTGCAGCAGCCTTCATCAATTCACTATCTCTTCAATCATAGGCCCTTCTCTTCTTCAGAATATACGTGAGCTTGCGTACATGTCACTGATTTGAAATATAAAAAAAATTAACTAATACCAGATAGTTAATAATACGATTATGAACACCATTATTTTGTTAAAGTCATTATTTACATTATTTCTGAGATACATGAGTGGTGTTAGGGTAGATTTCTTGGGAGGGGATCTGCTGGGATTTAAGCGGATCATGTTTGAGTTAGTAATGCCATATATCATTGAATCTTTATATGTTAAAAATGGAAACTGATGTTTGTGATGCGTGTATGTGATGTTGCTTTACTACAGCCTTTGTTGATAATTTAGACTGAATATACTTTGCCTACCTTCAATAATGTATTACCATGGGTATTTTTAGGTGCTATTGAGCATCGTGAACCCTATTACGTTTGTGAAGTCTAATATTTGTGATTTTGGTTGGAGGAGTAGCATTTTAGAATTAAGATTCCCGCACTTGTTTTTGAGGGTAACATTTCTGTAAGGTAGAAGAAAATGAAAATTTCCTGAACGTCTATTTATAATGCATAGGGCTTCAGAATGTTTAATGCGCGTAAGTGTCCGATAAGTGCAGTTGCCTAATGCTGTAGCTTGGTATTTTATCTACGATTATTACAGTCATGTATGGTATGCTATAAAGCATCTTGCTATTGTTAACGATGTAAATTACTCTATAATATGAGGTCTGTACAAAGCGTTGCCCTACTTTATAGTGGGTAGTTAAGAGGCCAGTTGTTCGTAATCGTGACTGGTATATAGTGCCTGAGAAAGAGCTACATCATGCTACGTCATATATTCATTGGTCGCTTCCGGATAAAGAGAACATCAGCGTAGTGCAATTGTCTATTTGTAGGAAATTAAAGTAAGAATGACATAGTATTGTGTTTGTATGAAAATGCATTTCAAATTAGGCAAAGCCATTTACAAAGACATCTGTAATGACGCAATGAAACTATAGAGTGGTTTGTCCTACTCGTACTCATTATGATATGTGATATCAAGGTTTCAAAATGCGAATAACATCTACATGTCTATCTACAACAACGATCACATTGATCACAACAAATGAGCATGACGTGAATCAAAATAAATTGTTCACGTTACTTTCCCCAAAGTTTTCTCTAGAATTGGCGTCGATAAATATGACAAAACAAAATTTTGATCTTAGCCTTCCTACGCAATGAATTTGGTCACTTTAGGTGTTTTATTCCCATACGATACGAAACCGGATACGAAAACGGATCAGATTGCAGACAAACTATTAGAGATAGAAACGACCTGTTGTAACACTAAGAAAATGAAAAAAAAAATATTAAAAAAAAAATCTTAGCAATAGATATCTCCAGAAGATTATATATATTCATGTTGCACAAGGATGTTTTATAAATTACAATGAAAGTATTATTATTTTTTCGGCATTCGAACAGACTTTGCATTGTCACGTATTATATTTCATGCTAGTAGCAAATAGTTTCGTAATTTTTGTTTTCCCCAAATCTATTTTATTTAGTTAGTTGTATGATGTAGAGATGTATTTCGATTGATATTAACTTTGCTCCACCTGTATTAATGAATGATGTAGAATATGTTGTTCAACGAATGTACTGTAAATTCTGTTAGAGATAGTACTGCTGTAGATTACGGAAAACAATTGAGTATGGTTACGAGTGGACTTCATACATAACGTTTATTTGACATTTTTTGTATTAATCTACGACTGTTCTAATAGCCGTTGATAGATTCAAAGAAGAGAAAATATTTTACATGTTTTAGCTTGTTGTGGTGTACCACTTCAATATAAGGTGACACGTTGTATTTTGCTTAGCAGAATTTTTTCCATCATCACGTACTAAGTTCAAATTTCGCCGAAGTCCATTTGGCTTTGGATACATTCGTGGTCGCTGAAATAAGTACTAGATAAGAACTTTGGTTGATGTAATCGACTTGTACACTCCTGCAAAACTTTCAAGGATATTGGTGTTAAATTCTGGCAGAAGGACGGTAAGTTAGGGAGTACACCGCTTACATCAACCCCATTCTTCCACTGGTATTTATTTTATCAATTCAGAAAGGACCAACAGTGGAAACGGACTCGGCGGATTTTGAACTCACTATGTAAAGACGGTCGAAATGTCGCTAACATTTTAACCAGCGCCGTAACGTCTCTGACGTCTCACTGCTTCAGTGGAAAGAAATATTAGAATGCCATTCTTATTATCCCTTATTCTTGAACACTTAGACCAAATAATTATATTGAAGCATTCTCTACTGAATCTATTGGTGAGAACTTAAATTTGTTCTGCCTTCGGTGTTAGCTAATGGGAAGTTTTGAAAAGGATACTTTCATGTTTATATATATATATATATATATATACAATGTTGTACAGCGGAAGAACCATGACGCCAATAATAATGACACACGCACATTCGTCTTTATTGTTAGTCAGTTGATTGAATGCCTAACAAACTCACTAATCGATTGTTGCCTTGATGTGTTGTTTAAACTATCAATCGTTGTTTGCAGGTCAAAGTTCTTTCGTCGCCATCTGAAAATCCAAAAGCAAAGTTTGATTACTCTTCGTATGAGAGGGAATGTCACCGAAATGTCAGAAATGGCGCACGAAATAAAAAATAAACAAGTATACATATATGTCTATCTATCTAACTCTCTCTGTCTGTCTCTCTATCTATCTATATGTCTATCTGTCTCTCTATCTAGAATATATATATATATATAATATATATATATATATATATATATATATATATATATATATATATATGCATACATACATATATATGTTCACACACACACACACACACGCACTTATATATATATATATATGAATATATATGATAAAGGTTGAGTTCACTTTCATCCTTTTACTTCATGGGGTGGGTCCAAACTTAATTCCTAATAAATTTCTTCATATTAAATTGGTAGCTTATTGTAAGTATTTTTTTAAATATGAAAATTATTACAAGTATAAGGTGTGTTGTGAACATTTATGGAACACGTATCCTATATAATCTCAACAAGCAATTAAAGATGGAGAAGTGATGTCAAATGTATAAAATTCTAATCCATGCACAACTAGACTAAACACCACCTACGTATGTTATACTTCATCTTTCATAATCAGTTTATGAATATCCGAAAGAATTATGTGACTCCATATAGTCTTCTGTAACAACGTAATTTACTTCTGATACTACCTTTCTGAGGTGTTCTTGTTTTTGAATTGAGAGGAATGGTAATATGTAATAAATTTAATTTATTTATAATGATAATTATAATTAAATTTCATTATAAGTGACACACAGTTACATATTATGAAATACAAAATTTCTATTTGTAAATCTCAATGACAGTACCCTAGAATAAAGATTATTTGCCAACATAATGTTGTAGTCAAATGGTACTCTTATGTAGCCCCAGGAATAATCGTCTGCAGCTGGCTATACCGACACATTATCTATGTCCAGCCCCATACAGTATTTGTGTATCACGATTTCTAGGTTATTTCTCTTCTCCAGCATATACATATATATTTATGCATACGATGTATTTCTGTATATATGTATGTATTATTAACGCAATTAATGTTGCCACATTACATTTTGAAATGCTTCAATTCTAGATAGGTGTTCTTTTGTGACAATTAAATATCACTTCTGTTGTATATATTGTATATATACTAAATGTAGAATGTAAACGTATTATGAAGTATCAGTAAATATCCTTGCATGTTTAACGACCACAGAACCATTTGGTTGCACACTGATAGGGCCACTACGTCTAAAACCCCTCGTATGTGTATGGCTTATCCAATCCTTTTCGTTTACAAGAGAAACAGAAACTGATTATTAAAAAGGTTCTTACTTCGTGAGAGTTGCATTTACATATGCAGTCAACTGTTGCTGAGACGTTGTGAAGGATGATAATGTTGCTTTATGTTTTAATCACTGGAACCTGTCTTGAGGTTGAATATTTCTCACCCATTTTATTTTGCTCGAGTTTAGTATTTTTAAGCAATTTATTATACCTAAATCTGAAGAGCATTGTTGCATGGATATTTGTAGTTTCAATCTTCCTCTTACGACAAAAATTTCCTGTAGGTCTTGTTAGCCTGAAGAAGCCGCTTTATGGAACACTGTGTTGGAGAAACCATTTGACTGCATATGCTTGCAGTCAAATGATTACATTAAAGTTTAATTATCTAAAAAATATTTTAAAACGGAGCAGTTATATAACGATATGCAGTTGTGAAACGTTTTTTGAATTATTAATTCCATTTCCTTTTCTGTTGCATGTGGCTTCATTTTGAAATGTAAGTCTCTGCTTTGCTTCGGAAATCAAATATATAGCCCAAAGTACATAAAATTCATTTTGAATACATTATGAAATTTTGTTGAAGGAACGTTGACGTTGCAAATATTTCTATACATCGATCGAAAAGGCTTTATGATATTAAAAAAGTAAAAATAGAAAAGATATAATTTTGAAATGTTATTTACACATAATATTGGGAATTAATGCCCACACACATAATACATACACACATACACACGCATATAAATACATGTGTATATTTGTACGTGCTTTTGTAGCGTATCATATTTCTTTCTTTTGGATTGATATAAAATAGAATGTTCTAAATTTTTTATCGTAGTTGTACCATGATTAACGAGGAAATGTGGATATATTAGACATATGTCATTCCTTTCCTTCTGGAGATTTGGAAAGAATAGCGACTATAATAAAAGTAACAATAACAGAATGCATATCCTTTAATGAATATATAACACACTTGTATTCAATAATCAAAGTATTATTGCTATTTGTATTGAAGTAATCTGTAAAAGCACATGATAAAAATATACACAAAGAGAATGCACAGACATTTTCTTTTATTCGATGCTTAATTTTTTTATTTTCTTTTGAGAGTATCTTTAACTAATCTACTATAGCAAATATAAAACTGCGACATCGCTTTCTCAGATGAAGTATTATGTAATTTTAATCATTCCATTAATATCCTGTAAAGATTAATCACATCATTATTGGCCTAAACAGAAATAGGGAAATATAAAAAGTACATTACGGTGATATAGTTCGCCTTGCTCTTAGTAATATTTCATTTAAAACAAAGATATTAACCCATAAATGTGTAGTAAAACAAAATGCTGCATGAAATTTATGAATTTGCGTCTTATTTATATGTATTTAGACATGTTTTACATCCACATGCTGGTTAAGAAAAATATGTCTTATAGAAGAAATGCTCAGCTAATCTCATTAATGTTGTAAATGATATTTTTTGATATCAACATATAATATATAAGACACCCGTTGATTTGCTTTTGTCACGAAAACCAATTATAAATGGATGATGTACTTATAAATATCCGTAAGTTATAAAGTTCTCATTTGAGACAGATGTCAAACAAACGTATCTAAATTTTCACAACACAAAAAATAGATATATCGCAATCTACTTGGCAACATCATTTAATGTCTACAGAGAAATTGCTATAAAAAAAGAGAGCCCAGAGGAGACAAAATAAATAACTGATACAAAAGATGCGAATGCAGGTACTTGACCACAAATCGTGTCATATGGATATGTGTGAGAAAATTGATATGAAATGTTGGCACAAGGCTACGTAGAAGTGGATCATTGTATTACTAATACAGTTTGTATCAAAACAGTTGTGCATTAAATGTAAAATAAGGCATGTGGAAAATGTTCGAAATATGAAAGCACACACATATTTGTACGTAACTTTTTCTGCTGATCATCCTAGTTCAAATATATTCCCTAATGGTTCATCTGCCACATAACAATTAGGGACGTTATACATTCCTCCTCCACTTCCACTCACTCCCTCCTCCCACCCTCTCTCTTCCTCTCCCTCCCCTCCTCCCCCTCCTCCCTCCTCCACCTCCACCTTTCGCTTCCCTTCCTCCACCTCCACCATTCCTCTTCAACCTCCCCCATCGTACTGCTATTACTGCTGCTGCTGTTGCTTCTGATGATGATAATGATAATGATAATATACAATATTTACTTTATCGATCACAGGTGTCGAATACAAAGCAAAAAGGGCAATATAAAGCAAGTGATATGTGGAGCTTAGTTCAAAATTGCATGTACACAAGAAAACAATAACAATTAAAAAGATTTAAATAAAAAAAGTCATCCAATGAGACAAAAGAACCTCACATCCACTGGTCACACCGACCGCTAAGAGTATTTTAGGCTGGCACGCATCTCCACCTCAACGCCTCCGACTAATAAGAGGCAAAACAACCCACAAACACAAAACACGCTCAGTACAGCAATTATCCAGTAAAATAAACTTCCATGAGCAACTCAATTAACCAACGCACAATATATGCAGCAAATATAACAAACATCTGCAACGCACTCGAAGAGAATACAGCTGACACAATACAATATCGGGAGAATTTGCACACTCCCAACAACAGGAAAGAACATGCAATGCAACACACTCCAACAACACGTAGGTGTATCAGGTGATGCAGTAGAAATTTGCCTGAAACTATTGTGGAACAATTATATTAATAATATTACGGAGATGTACTCGCATAGCAAGTAATTTGATCTGAGATCGTGTGCTGAAACGAAAACAATTGCAGCGTGGAAGATGTTTATAGCCATTTAAGAAACACACAAAAGCCGTTCGATTCACTTCAACATTTAAGTTTAATTTGTCAAAATATTTTCGTCGCTAAAATCCGCGACCTGTTCACTGACAAAAATCCGTGCTGCATCTGACGTGCATTTTTGTCAGTGAACAGGTCGCGGATTTTAGCGTCAAAAATATTTTGACAAATTAAACTTAAATGTTGAAGTGAATCGAACGGCTTTTGCATGTTTCTTAAATGGCTTATAAACACCTTCCACGCTACAATTGTATATCAATAATAGTAATTCATAAAATCAAATCTCTTGACAAATGGCATCAGCGTCACCCTGAGGCTATAACTAAGGGAGAAAATGTAACGATTCCTTGGGACTTTCCAGTACATACAGACGTGAGCATCAAAGCTAATAAACCAGATATTGTTATGAAAGACCAAACAATAAAACATATTTATTGAGAGACATGGCCATAACTTGTGATCATAATATCTCGGCAAAAGAATTTGATGAGCTCAGAAAATGTAAAGATTTGCTGATTGAAATCGGAAAAAATACGTCCTCTCAAGACAGTTACAACAGCAGTGATTGCAAGATAACTTGGAAGGAACAAAAGAGGAAAAGAACATCAATTTCGGACACAAACTATTAAGAAGATACTCTCTGGTTTACCATCCATTCACATGTATTGAGAAGAGCAATGTCGCTGTGAATTTTCTTTCCTTTTCCCAATTTACTTGATTTGTTTTGGTCTTCATTTCTTTCTATTTTCCTTCTTTCCTTTGTCTTTCTTTCTTTCTTCCCCTTCTTTTTCTATCACACGACTTTGTGAATTAACAACACGGTGTGTTTATTTGAATGGTTTATTTGAATGGTTGGGAAGATACTCGGCAAGAAATGGAAGCATAATAGAAAGAAGATAATAATAATAATAATATAATAATAATAATAATAATAATAATAATAATAATAATAATAATAATAATCGCTTCTACTATTGGGGGAGTGAATTTTTTTAACACCAAATTCTCGTAAATTTAAATATTCATTGAATTCACTGCGTCCAATTTTTCATAAAACTAAATATTCATTGTTTTCACTGTGGAGTAGATTATAATGTTTAATAACAAATAGTATTAATTCGTTGCAGGCAATATTTTACGTAATCATTTGCAACACTTTGTCATTCTCTCTCACCTCTATTTTCATGAATGATAATATAATAATACCTGTATAACTTTGATACGAGACACAATTTCAAGAATATCAACAGTTTCTGGAGTTTGTTAAATGACATGTTTTGATACAATGAAACTTCTTTAATGTACCGGTATTTTTATTTTTAATAAAGATGTGATGGCTGACCGTTAGTACAGAGAGACATACAAATAAGAAAGAAGAAAGCAAAGGACCACTGATGCGGTCATAGGAGTGTGACGAAAGAACTCTGGCCGAAAGAAGATTAAGATTAATGTAAAAAAATAAATAACGCTGAAGCAAAATAACACCAAATATACAGTGTGCGTGTTTTTATTGGCTAACCTGGCAAAATTACCTTTCCTAAATACAACAGACGATTTCACATCAAAAATCTTTCAAAACAAATATATAAACTTATATATATATATATATATTTATATGCATACGTACACACACACACATATATATATAGTATCTATCTCGGTATCTTTTAGTCTGCCTATGCCTATCATTGTATAAATATTCAGGGTATATAGAATGTTAAAATAGTGGAACAATTCGTTAAAAAGATTTTCGCAGAAAAAAGCGCGCCAATGATATTTACGGAGAATATTTTAACAACATATTCATCCACATTGATCAGCTATTGGAATTTTGTTTAATATTTTACTTATCCTTTCTTGCCGCATATAATAAAAGACAATAAGAGAAAAACAATACTAAAATTCGAAGTAATGCTATACCATATTATATTATTTACATCTTGTGAGATACATTTGCCGTAACATCATATCTTTCTTTAAAAAGCATTATTATCGTCGGTCTTTTAAGGAGGAAACCATCAGTATAAGGTATAATATTCATACCATGTTCTGAGCTCTACTTATGACAAAATAAAACACGCAACTTTGGAACCTGAAGTTCCTTTATCGGTAAACATTTACTATTAATTGAATACTCCCAAACAAACAAACAGGGATCGGTTTGTTACTCGCCAACGTCGAATTCCAGACCTAAGGTATTCTTCATGATAAAGGAACAAGCTATAAATCATTGCTTTAACAGTCAGGCTGCAAAGAACTTCTTGATAAGAATGAACGCAATATTTTCTATACGAATCTGGTATCAATTACAAGTATCCTTTCATGTGATTTTCAGAATTATCAGAAAGATTAGAATACATTATATATTACTTTATACTGTTTTTGTATTGCCAGCGAGAATATGTAATATACAACGATGGTAAGAACACTTATATTGTTGTGCTTGTAATATATACTTGGTCAGTTAAGAATAAAGGTACGTAGTTAGGGAGCTCAGGACAGGTGCTTCTATCTTTCCTTTCCCATCTATCTGTGGTCGTGCAGATCGTCGTAGCGACATAAATATGGTGTATGACATTGTAAAATAGAAGGAAATAATTTTTGAGGATATCCCATTCTCCATTCTCTATCGTTATAATTATTGCAAATATACACTCCAGATAATACTACCATCGATCGAAGCGAACATGGGATTAGCAATCGGAGGAATCTACAGCAAGAGTGACAACTGCTAATAGTAACAGACGTTAAATACTAATCGATGTGGTAAGTTGCAACCTGGAATATAACAGATAGCTAGCACGGTATCCGCCACATAATAAATGCCCTAAACTCACAAACATACACACATACTCACACACATGCAGGCGCGCACACACATACACGTGTATATATATATATATATATATATATTATTTATATATATATATATACATATATATATATATTTATTATATATATATATATATATATATTATATATATATATATATATTTATTTATATATATATATGTGTATGTCTGTCTGTCTGTATGTATGTATGTATGTATGTATGTATGTATCTATCTATCTATCTATCTATCTATCTATATATATATATATATATATGAGACCTCCCCTCGGTCACAACACAGACCATGGGATTGCACATAGAAAGTTACCCACCCAGGCACAAGTCCGGGCAAGGTTGTTTACGGAAGACCAGCAGTTGCCCATGCATACCGGCCTGCCCTCTCCACGCCACCAATGTTAACCAAGGGAAAGGAAAAGGCCGATACAGCTTGGCATTTGTGACGTCGCGACTCATTTGTACACCTGAGTGAATTGGAGCAACGTGAAATAAAGTGTCTTGCTCCAGACGTCAACACGCAACCCGGTCCGGGATTGGAACTCACAACCTCACGATCGTAAGCTCGATGCTCTAACCACTGAGCCATGGGCCTTCACACACGCACACATACACATACGCACATATACTTGCATGATACTTCGCATTTCCAAAATACATCAGCTCCTTCACTGCCTCTCCAAATTGCATACAATTTACCCTTTGTAAAACATGTTTGCTTTTCATATTTACATTTCTGCTATAATTTTTAGTTATTATTTTTCCACGAAAACAACATTTGGAATGGTTTGTATATTTTAGATACTGCCATAAACCACAGTTGAATTTGTTTTATAGATGCTTAGAATTGGTAATGGTAAAGTAATTACTTCATCGATTTTAGCTTAATAGAATTTGAGATAATTCTAGCAATATATGTCCGGAAAGATAATATGAAATCGCCTATGATTAAAGGCAGAATTTATGCAAGATTATATCGGACTCCTAAAATTGATGTTTTGTTAATGGAAGAGAACATGTAATAATACAAGATATGAAGCAGAAGTTTATTCCAGTTCAATATAAATATCGGATACAATAACTTAGAGTTTTATCAGATGCTAGAAAGGTTACAGGCATAAGAATGGTAATGTATGTTAAAAACGTATGGAATACTTTTCTATACATCAATATATACTTACATCAAAGTCAATGCTTCCAGGATATTTCTTGAAACTTTCGCATTATGTCCGTTTGAAAATTAATAATTTTGTACTTCATTAAATAATTTTACTCGTTATTACTATAATGTAAAAAAAATATACTTTAAAACATATTGATGTTCATTAGTCTTGCCAATTTTAAATTTGGAAAAATGGATAGCTTCTTCCCTTTGTCCAATTTACATTAATACGTTCTGAACAAAATATAGGAAATAAAGAAGAGTCAGTGAAACATAGAGCACCTGGGCTCTTAGCTATAATTATTTTTGTATATTTTCATATTAAATGAATATATTTATTTATCAGTTTTATGTTTATCTCTTTTTCCAAACGCAGGAGAAGCGCACAGAAGAGTTCTTCTGAAGATGAAATAAAAATCATTTCTCGTCTTCTAAATGAGGAAAAGATTAAGCAATAAAAATTTACTTTAAGTTTTTAATCAAAGTTACTGTGAACATAGAAAGCTTTTAAGGAAAATCAATAACAGCAAACGATATTAGTCTACATTGTTTAACTTCTAATGGAAAATTCCTCAGCAGATTCAAAGACAGAGATAAAACATTTGTATTTGTTTCTTGATTTTCACTATGAACTTTTCTGAAATAAAAGTTTTCACATCCATAAATGTAACTTAATTTCATTAACAACGCTTTCCTGGAACAGGTTTTTTTTGTCCTTGAAATGTTTTCATATAATACGAGGTCTCAAATGGAAATATTTCCCAAATTTGTTGTAACGTATAGATATATATATATACATATAAAAGTAGATACATGGTACAAAAAGGCACCGAGATTCACTGGAAAATAGCAATCGATATAAATACGACGCTATTGTATAGCTTCACCACTGCGTATATACAAGCAAAGATGTGTGTTTGCAACAAACATGAAAAAAAATCTGTCTTACCTCTAGGAAGAACAATCGATAAATGGACAACCTAGAATCGAATAATGCTGGACCGGTTTCTAACTCTTCAAATAAGTTTGACAACGTAAATTTAATTAGTCTTCATCAGCTGCATTGTATTGCATTGTTATTTTCATATATATATATATATATATATATATATATATATATATACATATACATATAGGGAATACGAAGAAGTCAAGTCCTCATTAGGTATTACATAATCCAAGATATTCCACAGGTTCAATCTCTATCATAGAACGGCATATGTTTAGGATTATTGGAATTATAAATATTGAGGGTAAAACAAGAAGAATAAAATGGAGAATATATTGATATAATTACTGATTTATTTGCTTGTTGTATAGAGATAATTTTTTTTTCAAAAAAAGCATTACAATTAAATTGGAAGTTGAAAACTCAAAAATCAAAAATTAAGAAAAAACTTTAAAAGGACCTACATATATGTATCTTTTCAAACCAATAAGTATTTAGGAATTTCGAAAACGTTGTTTAATTTCAAGAACATTGACACATTCTTACTATTCATGGTTGTAATTATTCAGTGTCCAAAAATAGTTAACTCCACTTAGGTTTGAGGGAAGTGCTTAGTATTAGTAAGTTGAGGTTGAAATCTATGTTTAGAGATTCTATTTGATTGGCAGGTTTTGATTCTTTGTGGATATTTTATATAAAATCAATTCTGTGTGTCTGTGTGTGTGTCTTCTAGGATCTAGGGCATCCTCCATCCGATTGCGTTCGTTTTTGATATGTCGATACCGACGGTATCAGGGCATGTATAGGTCTTGAAAAAATTTCAAAAATCTATTCCATCTGATAATGCGATCGATAAAGCCGTGGGAACGTGCATTTTTACGCGCAAGTACATCAGCTGTTGCGATCAATACTATGCGTACGCGAGAAAAATTGCACGTGATTTAGCGCAAAAAAGTTGGCTGGCTTGAAATAATGCCACAAAATGCAGTATATTAAAGAGACCTAAAAAGTCAGATGCAAAAGAGATATTTTCTTCAAACTTGGCATGAAGGAAGGAAAGACTATTTAGTTTCCCAAGAAGTTTTTTTTTGACTTAACTTCGTTTAACAAAACCAGAAATTTTATAGAAATAAAGGCATGCTTAATTATTTTTTAATGAAATGAAAAACTGTTTGCTTTTTATTCAGCAGATATGTTTCAGCACCGTCCGTTGGATGGGGGGCGTTTTGTTCGTACTATATACATATACACATATTGTAATTAATAAACACATAAATACATAGAAAAAGAAAAAGAAAATTATAAAGAGAAATAGAAAAATAAAATAAAAAATAAAAATAAATAAATTTAATATACGAAGAAACTAAATTCCATAGATGATTCTTATTGTTTTAGTGAGAGATGCATATATTTTCGTGATTCAGGAAAGATAGAACTTTGAAAAAGTCGTTGTAATGCTTGACCAGTTGAAGCGTACTGTTTGACCGGCATCGGTTAAGGTATGTAGGTAAATATCAAGTTTATATCAAGTTCATACGTATTGTAATTGAGCCTATATTTGCAGAAAATAAAAAAAATAATATAAAATAAATATATAAACATGCATAGGAACGCCTGTATACCTGCACACATAGGTGCATGCATATAGATAAACATAAATCAGAAGCATAAACACATGTATGCACATAAATAAAAAAAACTATTTAAAAAGTTATATGCCGGGGACACAGAAAAGCACACTTATATAGGCAGGAAAATGGACGAAATATAGCGAAAAAGAAGTCTTATAGGGAAAATAAATGTTGGGGGAGTTCTAATAGGTATTTAATTTATAGTTAGATTATAAGTATACGTGAAATAGTAGATGCTTCAATTAGATTTAATATTAGTAATACAAGACTTTAGGAAGACCCGTGGAGGACAGATTAACCAAAGATAAGAGACAAAAGGAGAATATTGTTAATAATATATAAATTAATTATGTTTGAGTTCATTCTAGACGTCTTTGATATAAATAAAACTAGAAATAGGTGTTATGTTAATAGCACTAAAGAGTAGAAAACTAGGATAAGAATATATCGAGGTTCCAATTAGGAAATTAGTTACTATAAAAACGATATGTTTAGCGGGTGTGATATTAATATACTAAAATAAGCGCTAGACAAGGGAAAATAAGATTACTAAGAGTAAGAATAAGGTGATTATATTATCTATATATCGTGAAAGAAGATCGGTGTGCACCACCTTCTTTGAATATATTATGTATATATATATATATATATATATATATATATATATATATATATATATATATAGATACATATGTTGAAGTGTAATGGCCCAGTGCTTAGGGCAGCGGACTCGCGGTCGTAGGATCTCGATTTTGATTCCCAGACCGGGCGTTGTGAGTGTCTATTGAGCAAAAACACCTAAAAGCTCCACGATCCCCGACAGGTGCGGGGGATCCCTGATGTACTCTTTCACAACTCTTTCTCTCACTCTTTCTTCTGTTGGTCTGCTCGGCGTCATTCGAAGGCTAAAACCAGCGATGTGTAGCACATCTGATGGTCTGGTTGGCCACATGATCACGTGATATATATATATATATGTATATAAACCAACGCCAAGGACCGCCACGCACGCAACAAAACCAAGACTCCCATTAGACAATCTCCTGCAAAAAGATGTTGGGTCCAGTGACAAAAAGTGGGCACAAGATGTGAACTTTAAATGGTTACTGTAATGAATATAAACACCATCTAAGATTACATTGAAGAAAAAAGGGGATTGATTCATATGTGCATCGTACAGAAAAGTTTGCATGGAATCATGTATCATATGAAAATAAACAAAATCAGAGAGTTAAAAAAACATCTCGTGGTACCTATATTATTACTTAGGATGTCAAAAATGATGAACTATATGACACCGCGCTTCATGAGAAAAGTATGTTGTTATCTATAAATTTAGGAATAAATAAATAAATAAATAGAAAGATGAAATGATGAATGTGATACTGAAAGAAAATAAAATAAATATGAAGATAAGTATTAATTTATAGGTAGATAAGTGAAAAGTAGGTGTGATGTTAATATTTAAAAAAACCGATACAGAAGAAAAAATAAGAATAATGGAAGAAGGATACGATGATTAGATTATCTATATATTGTGAAAGAAAGTCGGTGTGCACCGGTTTCTTTGGATATATAAAGACCTATGCGAAACCTATCTTCCTTATAGTTACTAGTCTCTTAACTGGAACCTCGATATATTCTCGTCCTAGTTTCTTGCTCTTTATCGCTATTATCGGAACATCTATCTCTATTTTTATTTATATAAAACCCGTGTACAACAAACTCAAACATAATTAATTTATAGATTAACAGCTATATCCTCCTTTTCTCGCCTATTTTGGTTAATTTGTCCTCCACAAATCTTCCTAGCATCTTTGATTACTAATATTAAATCAAGTTTGGTTTTTAAACATCTACTATTTCACTTAACCTATTAGAACATTCCCCACTTTTTATTTCCATATACACACCCTGTTTCCTGTATATTTGGTCCATTTCCCTAAGTGTATAAGCATGTTTTTTCTTTGTCCTTATACATAGACCGGCATATATTTTTTAAAATATTTTTTTATATATATGTGAATGCGTGTGTTTATGTTTATGGTTTATTTTTATCTATACACATGCATCAATGTGCTCAAGTATACATGTGTTCATATGCATGTTTA
Source organism: Octopus sinensis (assembly GCF_006345805.1). Lineage (NCBI taxonomy): Eukaryota > Metazoa > Mollusca > Cephalopoda > Octopoda > Octopodidae > Octopus > Octopus sinensis. The sequence goes on along the minus strand of NC_043011.1, from coordinate 19,094,402 downwards.
TTTATGTATTTTATTTATTTTCTGCTCATATATGCTCAATTAGAATACGTATGAGCTACTATATACTTGGTATTTCCTATTCTCGTCAACTGCATTCAAATATGTACTTACGTACCTTAACCAATACCTGTCGATAAGTAAGCTTCAACTGGTCAAGAATTACTACAGCTTTTTCAAATTTCTATCCATCCTGAATCATGACAATATATGCATCTCTCATTAAACCAAGTATCATCCATAGAATTAAATTTCTTCTTATATTAAATTTATTTATTTTTAATTTTATTGTCAGTTTCTTTTATTTTAAGTTTTCTATTTATTTATCTGTTTATTAATTATATTTTGTATATGTATGAAGTATATCCAAAAATAATCACAACCTACCAATGAAACGGAGTCTGTAAACAGTTTTTAACTTTAACCTGCTAACACTACAAACTTCCCTCAAAAGATTTAATGACCATCTAATTGGAGATGAGTGTTTTTGAAACCTGAAGTCCAACCAAAATTAGTATGTATGTGGCAATTTTCTTAACATTAAACATGTTTTGGAAATACCAATCTAATTATTGGTTTGACAGTAATATATATGTAGGATCTTCTTAGGTTTTTTTCCTAACATTTTGAGCTTCCAACTTACAATTTATCTGTAAAGTTTTTTCTTTCAGAAACATCTTTCTCCAACATGCAAATATATCAGTAATTACATACATTTATTCTCCATTTTCTTCTCTTCTTTTCCCCTATACATCTATATATGTATATGTCTATCTCTCTCTCTCTCTCTCTCTCTCTCTCTCTACACACACACATATATATATATATGTATATATATATAGACATATATATATATATGGACATATATATATATATATATATATGTATATATACACACACATATATATATATATATATATATATATATATATATATACATATATATATATATATATATATTATATATATATATATATATATAAATATATATATACATATATACATAAGTGTGATTAGATATGTGTGTGTTTGTATTTGATTGAATATTTCTCTATAAATATACACTATATACTTAAACCATAAACATTTTCTAGTCATAACTATATTTGAAGTAACATCCTGCTACATGAATAGACGTTAAGTCACCCGATATAAATCTAAGTGAAATAAATTTTTGTAACATATTTTCCATTGAACTAGGATTGCATCAGTCAGATTCGGATTTTATGACCAGCTATCGTACCGCGAGAGAACCCCAAATTAAGAGTTGTTAAATTACTTACGGGAGCCATTATTAAACAGCGTTAACTCTGTGTGGTGAGAGAAAATATAGATATCTGTTATAAACTTCAGTATGATCGGATGTGGAATTTTGTTTTTAAATATTTAGTGAAAGAAAAATATTAGCATACTTGATGAAATAGTGACAGCAATATTCCTAGATAATTTACAAAATTGTGCATTTATTTGTATGGAAAATACATTTGTTTGAAACAAGCTTATCCTATAGATATCAACCAAAAGTGACATTTTAAAACTACCATTTTATTTAATATAACGCTTCATGTCCATTAACAACATTGATCAAAAATAATTATGAATTTAGATAATTGTATTAATATAATTGAAAAATTGTTTTAGTTATTTGGATATATACTACAAAATATATGACTTCACTTTTTATAATATTAGCTCTCATCCACAGACCTTCTGATAATGTAATGTAATAATCAACAAATGTACTTAGGGATACAAAAGGGAAACCTGATCGAAGCAAACAGTTTACAGTATATTTTACATAATATATATTACAAAAAATAACATGTTTCAGTATATTTATGTTATATTATCTCAATCAGAACAAAAGTTCTGTCTCAAAAATCTATATCCACATTTTGCATTTTCAACTGCGTATATTCAGCTGAGTTTGTTCCTCAGCATCTAGTTCGTACTTGATCATTTCTAGAGGCTGCTAGGCATCTTAAGATTAGAAGTCAACCGACAATGAACCGTAAATAAATGCAACAGATAACTGATATAACAATCATAAATGCACTTTCCGAGTGGAACAATGGAATTGGGAATTATAAAACTATTGCGACCACATATCGGGACAGTCAAGGCTATGTAGCTGGGAAACGTAAGCGTAACTATGATGTTGGGAAGACCTCAGGGCAAATATTTAATTTTGGTTTAGATCTAGTAAAGTCGCTGGCGGTTTTTGCCATAACTAATAGGAGAGAAATATATAAAAAGGGGTGTGTTAAAGGGTGAAATGTGCGGGTACTCACCTGATCACCGCCTCTCACTTCCTGCCTATACACACACACTCACATGAACACATACACACAAACACACACACACATACACTCTCTCGAACATGCACCCGCGTACATGTACATACAACAGGAATACACATACGTAATAAATATAAAAACAGAAAACGTAATTGGTAATTTCAGTTTTATAAGATATATATATATATATATATATATATATATTTCAGTAAACCGTTTTTCATTATTAATCATAGCTAGTGGTGAGATACCCAATTGCAATTAATTTCGGGGCATTCTATGTGAAAAATACAAATTCTAATGGGTTGAATGCACTGACGTATTACCACTGTGCAAATTACATTCAATATTATTGATATGGCAAAAGAGATGATGATGAATTCATTGTATCAGGGTAAAATAGTGATGGCGACGCCTCTCCTGAAGCATATGCAAGAGGTCACACACATATAGGGTGAATAGAGAATAGAGAGAAATATGAGATAACTCAGAGGCAACGTAAGATTGATGATAACAGCAACAACACTAACAATGACAAAAACGATACTAAATTTTACAAATATTAAGTAGAGAGTAAACTGAGGCAAAATGTGGGTTTTTGCAACAGGTTTATGGTATCAAGTTCAAATATGGAAATTCTTGTCATCCCAAGGAAGGATGCACTACGCACCGCCACAGATTCCACCCACCCGTGTATACACATAGGCAGACGCCCCCGTAAAGCCATCTGCGCTGTGTCTGTGTGTGTGTGTGTGCGCGCGCGCATATGTATATATGTTATATAATAGACCACACAGTAACTGAGTATATTGTCTCATTGACATCTGCAATGGCATATTTCAAAGACTTGACCGAGTCTTGATTGGAAGGGTGCTGCCTGTTTTTTGAAATAATGTTCTGACGCCGATATATGACTCAATGCTGGTTTGCTCTTTGTTCGGATCAATGATCATAATCTCTCCTTACTACTTATATGTTCCCCCCTCTCGGCTCACTCATTTTGTGCTGTCCGTTTTCTGCATACGGTTCTAATTAGTCGATTGCATGTCAGCCCACTTTTATATTTTAATTAGTAGTGTGATCTTACTTTGATTCTTCATGTGCTAACACGTGCTTCAACACAACAGCATATAAATATTAACCCGCCTAGTTTATGGTATAACCTGAAGATGTGAATTTTTTAAGGTAATGTATTCACTAATCTTATGAATATTGCAGCTTTATACATGCGTACTTCAATAATTTTACGTTTCAATAAAATTTTTAATGACACTTTAGTAGATATAGCAATATGAGAATTCTTTAGATACGTTCATACATACATGCATTCATACATGCATACATACGCATATACATATATATTGTATATAGTGATACAAATTTATACATAATATCGGAAGGTGTGAAGCTTCGCAGTTAAGTTATTCAGCTCATGATAGCAAGGTCGTTACTTCAATTACTGGCGGCGTGATGTCTCCTTTAGCAAAGCGCTTTCTTTCGTTTTGGGTTTGTCCAATCACCTGACAAAAGATTAAATAACCAATATTTTAAAAGTCCGACCTTGTGCCATCCTGCGTCACGCTGAAACTTTCTGAGAACTATTTAAGGGTTAGCTTGTCTGTCCAGTGCTCATCCACTTGCACGTTATGGAATACTCTTGATGAGATCAACTGGAATCGTCGTTGTCTTATCCGACGGGGTACAAGTCTTCTAAATTTACATTTGAACACATATGGATATACACATGTATATATATATATATATATATATATATATAATATATATATATATATATGTATGTATATATATATATGTATGTGTGTATACATATATACATATATATATATGTATATACATATATACGTATATATATATATATATATATATATATATATGTATATATATATATATATATATATATATATATATATGCCGAGTAAATGTAAGGATAAGTAAGTTAAATAAATCAATGTACAAAAAATATCAAATACATTTAATAGGAAAGATGTCCATATGTTTAGATATTATGATCCGACTTTTACAGAATAGGAATGACATCATGAATTAAAGAACTTGAATATGAGTTTTACGAGTCCATATTTCATAACATGCCTTCTCCTATTTCTCATATACGTATGTAGTCCGTTATAAACTGGCGATATTAATTATGAAAAGAATTCAAACAATAGAAATGAAGATAGCATGTACAATTACATACAAGTGTGCAATCGTAAATAAATGCAGGCATGGCTGTGTGGCAAGGAGCTTGCTTCCCAACCACCATGTACTAAAGCCTTGATAAGAACAAAGTCTAGTGAGAGGAGTTGGTAGACGGAAACAGAAAAAAACGTGTAGTATATATATATATATATATATATATATTATATATATATATATATATACCGGAGTAAACACATAAATGTGAAACAAAGTGGTAAAAAGAGTACTCAAATACCAGTGGTAGAGTAATATGCTTTATTTAAAGCAGCAGAAAATTCAACAAAACCTGTTACTCTGAGTTTTACGTTGCCGTTCGTCGGACAGTTTTTGCTAGAATCGTGCGTGTGCGTGTGCATGTGTGAGGGTAGTTGTATGTGTGTTTGTCTGTGTTTATTTCCCTAGCATAGCTTAACAAACGATGTTGGTGTGTTTATGTCTTCGTAATTTACCGGTTCGGCAAAAGATACCGATAGAATAAGTACTAGCCTTACAAATAATAAGTCCTGGAGCCAATTTCCTCAATTGAAGTCAGTGATTCAGCATGGTCGCAGCCATATCACTGAAGCAAGTAAAAGAATAAAGGGATATGCATACATACTTACTCCTATACTTGAAAATAGATTTTTATATGGCATAATTTATTCCAGGCCGGCATCCAAATATATTTAGGCCGTCTATCGCTCGCCAACCTCTGTTAAACTATTAAATTCATGAAACATGTGCTCAAAGGTGAGCAGAAAATACATAATATACAGAATAGTCAGTTGGAAACTTCTCAAGAAGGACACTTTCCAGGAGTGGTTTCGTACTTTAAAAAAGGGCCTGAAAGAGAGCCATTTTAGAAACGAATGAATCGATATGCATGGATATACATCATGTAAATGTGCGGAAGAAGATGGCAGCATCCTACAGTAGCGTCACATTTTCACATTTTCCACATGGTTTCTTTTGCAGTTCAAGATATTTTTAAAAGTTTTAATCCCCTACGGTACGTCGAATAATTGACATTTCTACTGAAATTATTTCACATATGATCAGACGCTGCTCCAAAATATCATTACAATGCCACAGTCCCTTCGCATCTGTAAACAAAATTGCCTGGAGATAATTATGGTAAATACCATTTTATTGGCTAAATATGAATATATTGCAAGGAATATATTCGGAAAAAAATATTACTCTGAAAATATCAGAGTAATGCGTATATATAAATTTGAGTACATTTTTCAGACAGGAAAAGAAGACCGTCATTTATGGAGAAGTACTTCGGAAGCTATACATTTACTGATCGAATTATAAATTCACACGTATGTCTAGGATTATTGGACCCGTCTATGTCATTAAATAACCGAGTAGCTAGCCCGAAAAACTTAAAGTTTTCAGGTAAAGAAAATGACTATACAATATATGTTTGCTAGTAAATTCAGAGACGAAATATAAAAAAAAAATATGCAAAATCTCTTCCTAATTTCAGGATGTAACTCTTCACGGTTTTGTTGTTCTTGTTCCTGTAATGGAATACTGAGTCATCGTTCGAAACTCTTTCTACCTATATAAAATTCAAATAATAATGAAAAGACAATATATGCATACTTAAATTTATACTTAAATATGTTATTACACACACACAAGCACACACGTGCACCCGACCATAGGAGGACTTTCAAACAGTGACATCATTTAAGTATAAAATTATCGCGGATAACAGCACTAAATTACCTCAATATTTCAGAAAGCTTAAATCCCAGATAGATTATGTGTAATATTTTATTTACGTTTTCATAAACAATTTCAGTAAGTTAAACAACAACACATGAGATTCAGGGGCGAAATAAATTAAATGCACAACTATTTAAGTCAATTGGGGCTTAGTGCATCTACCAATAACTGTATACCTCTGTGTCAATAAGACGCGTTTATATTCATCGCATGTGGCACATAAATCGTGTAGCTTATGCAATGAGGTTTCTTTTGCGTTGACACTCTTTTCTTCGTTGCTGAAGCTGCAACCTACTTGTATCATATTTTTGTAAATATCATCAATACAATATGAAATATCTTGCACTACTACTACTACTACTACTACTACTACTACTACTACTACTACTACTAGTGCTCAGAATAAAAGAATTGCTGAAAATTCCGCATAATGTATATTGTCAAACCCCAACTTGTTTAAGAATACGCAAGTTTAGAAAAAATAAGGTCAGGTAAAATATTTTCTGTTTAAAGAACGCTTGAATTTTCCTGAAATATATTTTCCTAATATTTAAATACAAACTGGAATGTATGCAAATATGGAGTTGATATATTTATTACTTAAAATATGACGTACTTATTTTTCGTTATATTTCTCGACTGATGCATGTTCTCTAACATATCATTTTCTTTCTTTCACTTGGTTTCTATGTAATAATTTCTATTATTTCATATAGATTTATTTCGCCGCACATTTTCGATATATTCCAAAGGCCTAGATTTTCTTTATGCGTAATGCTATATAATATATTTCTTATCATGATTGTACATACATATTATGGCTTCTTCTTACTTGGTCGTGGTATATAACAAGGCTAACATAAATACAATATTCCACATAATGTAGTAAATATTAGATGAAATTAAATTAAAGACAAAATGGAATATTTCTAAAAGTTATGCAGTCAACATAAATAAGGATATGTGTCCTAGAAGTTCAAATGTGAAAATATTTGTCGTTCATGAAAATTCAGGTAATTTGCGCTGCGGTTATGCAAAAAATATTTAAAATATTAACAAGGCGCAGGAGTGGCTGTGTGGTAAGTAGCTTGCTAACCAACCACATGGTTCCGGGTTCAGTCCCACTGCGTGGCATCTTGGGCAAGTGTCTTCTGCTATAGCCCCGGGCCGACCAATGCCTTGTGAGTGGATTTGGTAGACGGACACTGAAGAAGCCTGTCGTATATATGTATATATATATATATATATATATATATATATATATAATATATATATATATATATATATTATATATATATATATATATATGTATATGTGTGTGTGTGTGTGTGTTTGTGTGTCTATGTTTGTCCCCCTAGCATTGCTTGACGACCAATGCTGGTGTGTTTACGTCCCCGTCACTTAGCGGTTCGGCAAAAGAGACCGATAGAATAAGCACTGGGCTTATAAAGAATAAGTCCCGGGGTCGATTTGCTCGACTAAAGGCGGTGCTCCAGCATGGCCGCAGTCAAAATGACTGAAACAAGTAAAAGAGTAAAAGAGTAAGCGTTGGAGCCATTGCCCAAAGAATATCGTAAAGGATATGGGGCGGCATGTGATAGTTAAAGGATGCAGTGGTTGTATCAAATCCTTCATTGAAATATACTCATTGATATTAGCTATGAAAAAATGTGTTCTCATTAAATGTACCTATAATGTGTTTTACATTTGTGAAGTATTAAATTACAACGCACAACTTTGCTGTTTCCCATATAAAGACATGTATTTCACAAGGTCACATTGACCAGGAAATATGTCCTTTTGTGAATGTAGTTGATGCATATGTATATGCTAACGTTCACATACATACATACGTACGTATGTATGTCTGCATGTCAGTATAATTGCCTGTCTGCATGATGAGCGGGTAGATAGAGAAAAAGAAGTGTAGGCATCTGCTACACAAATCTTGATAAACAAATATATACTATTTAAAAAAAAGAAAATGCTGTGACAGTATGGCTTGTTTATAGGAAGGCATTTGAATTTATTTTCTACTCATTGCAGGTGAAGTATCTGCATCTAGCTAGAGTGCCTTCTACGTTAGTTGCTGCCATTTAATGGCTCACGTGTACCCTCAATGCAGATAACAGAGAGATTAAGGGTGACACAGAATGTAACGAGGCTGGCATTTGGAATACGAGTACTACTCATTTTGCCAGCTGAGTGAACTGGAGCAACATGAAATTAAATATATTGCTCAAGGTCATAACGAGTCGCCGGGAATTGAACTCACAACATTACGATCGTGAGCCAAATAACGTAACCGCTAAGCTATGTGCCCTCACTATACATGCACCTTCACTAGCCCCGCGCCTTCACTTCAGATTACGACACTAGATATTGAAAAATAATTAGAATATCATACTAGACACTGAGAAACGTTCTCTTACTGCAAGACAATATCCCATATTACATTTACCATACGAGTAATAATTCCAATATTTTGGATATTTGACTGGACAGTAGAGGGAATTTACGCCAAAGAATTTGAAACCCGCAAGATTCTAACATTAGCTGGAAGCTTCCACATATACAGTTATATCGACAAGTTCTATCAAAAGAGAAATAAAAGAAGTAGAGGCTTGAAATCAGCGCACGGAGCTTTCGAGTGTCCTATAGTCTCTCTCAGTTAGCACTTATTAAAAAACTGCAACAAAAATAGATACATAAATTTAGTGCTAAAAAGCGAAGATTAAAAAATCCTACATGTCTGCAGTGAGCTTCTCGGAAAGTGTTATCTTCTTGATAACAACCTCTAAAACACCAAAGCAGCCACACTAACATACCTCAAAGAAGATGTTGTTGTGAAACATTATCACTGCATCCTATCAAATTTTGAAGGATATGCATTTGTAACCCAAGAACAAGACATGAGTATGAAGTGCCTAATAAAAAACAGACACAGTGAAGCCCTTGGTGCTACAATATACAACCGAAAATGAAGATTATGTCAAAGATTAGTGGAAAACATCATCACATAAGTGATTAGCAGCAGCTTGAAAATATCAACGGTGTACTACCCCACCACACACATACACACATATACACACATGACGCAGCATTGTAGTAGAAACGATGCACTATACTGTTTATATCAATGTATGTTATTGAATACATAGAGAAACATCAACACAAGGAAAACTGGTAGAACGTTCCCCTCAAAAGATCTGTCAAGTATAAGCGTAGCAGGGCGGATATTGTTGTTTGATCAGACGCGAAAAATTATGCACCAATGTCCAATTAATCTCAGAACTTGAGGCAATCCAACGAAGCTACACGAAGACGATAGCCTCTATAGAGTATACAAGTTATTGGAAAAGACTCAAGAGATTAAGACTCTATTCCTAAGAGCGTAGGCGAGAAAGATATGCCATAATGTACATCTGGAAGATCCTGGAAGGACTTGTCCCAAACTTTATCATCGAGAGTTTCGCAAATACTAGAATTGGGTGCCAGTGCATAGTGCCAAGGACTCCAAATTTGCCATCAAGATATAGGGCCAGATACTGCGATAGTCTGGGCTCCAGAGGTCAACAACTCTTCAATATACTCCCGAAGGACCTGAGAGAACTGCATGAGGTGGATGTAGATGTCTTTAAAATAAAGCTGGACCTCTTCCTGTCAGGTGTTCCAGATGAACCAACTTCACAGCAGGGGGTGCAGATGAGGGCAGCTGCATCAAACTCTCCCATGCACCAAATGTATGTTGTTAAAAAACATTCGTGAAGTAAAATCATGTAGCAACACCGAATGGCGGTGCCCCAGCATGGCCTCCCCTCATGAGCTGAAACTAGATGAAATGAAAATGTCGCAGAAATTAGCCACCTTGCTAGTGTGAATATGTCTTTGAAAGTCAAAGAGAACTAGGATGACTATGGACGATTGCCCTGAAATCTCCAACGTCTATATTCAAATTTTTACTAATAGCAATGGAGGCATTAGTTTTCGTGAGTAAATGGCTAATCGACAGTGTGAATAAGTGATGGTGTCCATAAACAAAACAACTCACCTGTATCACTCCTTAGAATCCTTAAGTGCAACAGTAAAAGTATGCATGAGTTTTTCGAAGTTTTAGATGTGATTTTCTGTTTAAAACTGTTTTAGAGTTAGGAAATAGCTTTCGAAACATTTTTGTCCCTAAGAAATTATTTATGTGGAAGGGTCAGAAAATATTTTATGCCAATCATTAATAAAAGAACATCATCATATAGTTCTGCTCTTATGGTCTAAGTTGGCTGGTATGGTTTGGGAATATATCGATAGCTTGTGGTACAATTGCATTAACAACCAAGAAAGTAAACGCATTCATTTGTTTGTTGTGTGCACTGATTGACCTTGCATATACGAGTCTGTTTGATTTCCATTTCTACAAATGAATCTACAGATCACTTTCAAGAACAGTTATAGAATATCCCAGAAATTAAACCCAGCTTGTATATGCAAGTATTCTATGGAGCAAAGACATTTTCTGGGTTCCTAAAGGAATTAACCTAGATTTAAGAAGACGGATTCTTATCGAACCTCTAACAAAACACAATAATAAATACTGATTATATGGCGAATTCAGAAAATTACAGGCAGATACTCTGAGTGATGACGGCCGACAAATATAATCAATTTCAGTTATTGTCAGCGTAATAAGGTTTCGTTATCGTTTAAAATTGTGTGTCTCTTATAATCATAAAACACACTGTTAAAACTTCATTGACAATTCAGATATAAATCATTTAATGTTTCACCATACTGAACAGTTTAACAGTATACTCAGACACGTATACGTATCACACAAGTAATAAACACACACGCGCACAGACATTCACATATGCAAACATATATACAAACATATATATAGATATCGATAGGTATATTTGTGTATATATATATATATATATATATATATATATATATATATATATACATACATAAATATATACACGTGTTTGTTCTGTTAAGTGCAACATGCTCACGTTTGCACATTTGACTAACGTCAAACACACAAATAAGTAATGGATGAGAACATTAATTATTTTTATATATAATAGTACGTAGTTATCAGAGAAGTATTACTAAACATTGTGATGTTGGTATATATATATATATATACAAATTCATATATATATACATATACACATTTACACATATATACATATATACATAGATACGCGTGTGTGGATATGTATATATATGAATATATATATATTTATATATGTATGTATATATGCATATGTTAATATATATATATATACATACATTTATATAAACACGCACACACACACACACACCACACATATATATATATATATATATGTACTCATACATATATACACACATACGCACACAACCACATATATATATCATCATAAACATCATTATCAGTTTTATTTTAGTTTATTAGGTTATAGCCATGAAATTCATTCACTTTATATATATATATATCTAACAAACACTCTTCTGAAACAAATGCCGTATACATTTTATATTTCCCCTCTTGGAAAATTAAATATCTCTTTAGTTTACTGACTGAATGAGATTAGTTAACAATGAATATACCCATGCGAATAACATTGGACATTCCCATTTTATTGTAGCATATAAACAATTTCAGTAAAGAAGCAATAACATATTCGTGAAAAATCAATAATACACAAATGTCATAAGATTGCAAGTTTTTATTAAATCCTATTCATTGAATTTCATTTTAATATGGGGAAATTAATATTTCTTACTCGATGAGACAATTACATTTTCAATCTAGAGAGATAATATATATTGAAAGCATCTATATAGTTTTTTACATATTTTTCATGCATAGACCGTTTTTTTTAATACGTCTCAGTAAGATTAGTTTTCGACAACCTATTATTCCAGTATATAAATCTATCTGTATATCAGTGTAATTGTGACATGTATCTGTTTATTTTCCACTATATGCAAATAAATGCATATTTATACTTACATTTGTATTTGTCCACCAACCTCCACTCCCTCTCTTAGAGTGTATGTATATTTGCAAGAATAAAAACACATATACGCAAATATGCCTTATAAAACTTTATTATACGTACATGTGTATATGCATGTGTGTGTATAAGCGTATGAATATATATATATATATATATATATATGTACATACATACATTTATACATACACACATATATATAATTATATATATATATTCATATAAATATATATATATATGTGTGTATATATATATATATATATATATATATATATATATATATATATATATATTATATATATATATATATATTCATATATAGATGCATATACAATGTATCTTATACTCACGGATCATCAGCAGAGATATCCAAGTTTTATATTTAAAACTTGAATATATTTGTCGAAGTTCTGTGAAATATAACAGAACTGCGATATCTTTACACCTGACACAAAAAAATATCGCAATAGACACGAGGCTTTCAATAGAAAAGTAATGTTATCTGTATTGAATGTTTTAACCTTCCTAAGTGAATACTTTATTGAAATTGCCTCTAAGTAAGCGTCGAGAGGACAAATTGTAATACGCTGGTCATGAATATCTTCTTTATTCAAAGGGAATCTATGAATCCCCGAAAAGATGGAAATGTCATTCAATATCGACGAACAAAACATAAAGCTCCAGAAATTTGAATCGCCAATTGAATTTTTGAGCGTAATGCCCGAAACCAGCAAAAGTTCTGTGTGATAGAGAAGCCGACGAAAATCATTTCTGTCTAGTTTGTAGTCGCATTAAACTTCTCAAACATGAAAGATCAAACACAAGGGAATTTTTCATAAGTATATTTTTATCAGCATGATAGGTTTAATTTTAGCCTTTGTATCTGAATGTCTAGTAGGTTACACGTGAGCCCAAAACATCTTCCGGATGGAAGATATGTAGAACTACTGTTGATGTGATCCATGATGAAATTTTTCTGCTAAAATTCTAACGAATAGATAATACTCTAAGGATGCATATTTAACAAAAATGTTATGAAATCTAATATAGATTTATGTTTGGGACCAGAAAATGGTTCTTATGCAAATCTACTAGAATGGCAATTTATGAATATACATGTGTCTTTTACTCTTTTACTTGTTTCAGTCATTTGACTGCAACCATGCTGGAGCACTGCCTTTAGTCGAGCAAATCGACCCCGGGGACTTATTCTTTGGAAGCCCAGTACTTTTTCTATCGGTCCCTTTTGCCGAACTGCTAGTGACGGGGACATAAACACACCAGCATTGGTTGTCAACCAATGCTAGGAGGACAAACACAGAAACACAAACATATATATATACATATATACGTTGGGCTTCTTTGAGTTTCTGTCTACCAAATCCACTCACAGTGCTTTGATCGGCCAAGGCTGTAGTAGTAGACACATACCCAAGGGACCACGCAGTGGGATTGAACCCGGAACCATGTGGTTGGTAAGCAAGCTACTTACCACACAGCCACTCCTGCGCCTATAAAGGAGGACGGCTATGAGACTTGAATTTATATCTCCGTAATTACCCATCGCAGCGCCTGAACCATTAAGCTTAACCGCCCACGCCTGTACATATATGTGTGTACATATATGCATAAAAAATATTTATATATCACACTGCTATAGATCTACTACAGCAGCACTTCCCGAACTTTTTCGTACGTTAGATATTTGGGGCAATACCACATTCCGTTACAGGTCAGTTGGAGAAATAGAAGAGTAAGGCGATATATTTTTGTCAAGGAAAATAAATCCCATAATGAATGGATGGGTTCGAAGATCAGCAGACATTTGTCAAGGGATGTCCAAAGAAATCTGGCAGATAAAGATAATGCTCATAGGGTAGACATCCATTTCTGGATACTACCTTTATGCAGCCAGTTATCGCTTCAGGCAATTCCTCAAATTCTGTCGGCACTTCACAGAAATGTACTTCACTTACAGTCAGCAGCTGTATGCCAGCGAGGTATGCGATAAAGTATAACCACTGTTCAACAGTAATAATAATAAATAATAATAAACATATTATTATTATTATTATTACTTTTTCTTCTTCTTTCAAATTTGCTTCCATTTCTTGCCGGGTGTCTTCCCGACTCCTAGGGCAAAGAAACTCATAGTATACATTGGTAGGCCATTAAACTAAACTCAATAGTTCGTTCATTTTTTCATTTTTTTAAAGTTAAATTAAAATACATGGGTAGTAATAATTCTCACATCGACAATGCTTTTCTCAATACGTGTGATGTACCAGTTAAGACAATCTTTTGCACTTCTTGCAGTGATGGTAAGCCAGGTATCATTCTCATATAATTTTCGGTTCCCTTCTTGATCATTCCTAGTGCTCCTACGATCACTGGTATTGTAACCGCCTTGAGATGCCACATTTTCTCAATTTCAATGAGTAGGTCTTTATATTTTCTGAGCTTGTCAAACTCTTTCGCTGAGATATTATGATCACAGGGGATGCTCATGTCGATCAATAAGCAAACTTTATTGTTTTGGTCTTTCACAACAATATCTGGTTTATTGGCCTTGATAGTTCGGTCTGTATGTACTGGAAAGTCCCACAGAATCGTTACATTTTATTATTATTATTATTATAATTATTATTATTATTACTATTATTATTATTATTATTATTATTTTTATTATTATTATTATTATTATTATTATTATTATTATTATTATTATTATTATTATTATATGTTTGACTTTTGCTTTATATTTGTACAAGTTGGCTCCAAGTCTCACCCGGAGACCTCAAGAGACAACAGGTTGGAAGTTCACGTTATTGTTATGCCTAGTTTGGTTGTTTTTTTGTGTTGTACTGGTGGATGTCTAAACAAAAATGTTTGTTTTAAACATTGAGATAACATAGAAAGTATTTTGCGTAGGATATGAGCAGTTCCCATGGGCACTCTCTTTTGAATTTCTGCCATTATTATTATTATATTATTATTATTATTATTATTATTATTATATTATTATTATTATTATTATAATGATAATGATAATAATAATAAACAACAACAACAACAACAACAACAGCAATAATAATAATAATATAATAATAATAATAATAATATAATAATAATAATAATAATAATAATAATGAAGATGATGACGATGATGATATGCCCTGATGCAGTACCAGGCAGTGGCTTTCATTGCTTCTGATCTTAACTGATTGGAAGTGTTATCATGTACATTGTTTTCTCTTGGTATAACAGATGGGCTACAGCAAATATTCTGCTCAATACCACAGATTTGCCTGTCAGTTGTTTTACCTTAACTAGTTGAGCATGTCCCTTAGTGGCTGACGATATGTGCATCTCTGATCACGAGCAGAAGTAGTGGGGGAGCTTCAGAACAATGTGTTGGGAGGAAATACTTTGGGGTTTGAATAATTCGTCGCTGGAAACATGGGTGGTTCGTTCAACATCCTTAAACAATCCTTATTCAGGGATCTTTTGAGCGTGATGGGCAACTCGACCATAAGGAAATTCTAACTGGGCCCCACCTGCAAGGTCATGTGCTGTTTATCTTGATATGCGATCACCATGTCCGGCACATATGGTTGTGATTCATGTGCCTAGTGTACATTTACTCAATAATAATAATAATAATAATAATAATAATAATATAATAATAATAATAATAATAATAATGAATTTATTTATTTATTAATTTTTAAATACATATTTTATCTGTGAATTTGCGGGTGGAATCTCTCCCATATCCTGATTAATGATACATCTAATGATGGTATCACAATAAAAACACAGATAATTGCGCAAACTGATAATCGCTACCTCATACAAGTGACAATGAAAAACAAAGCGTGAATAACTGTGGTAATGAAACTGAAGCCAATGGTGGTTACAGTGTTGTACCCGGCAGGCTCAGATACTTTGGTCCGGCTCCAGTCTGTTTTCCAGAAAGGGACCACCACACATGGCGTAGATAGAGCAAGCAAATTGATGCTGTGTGCATGGAGCGTTACTACCTGAGTAACCCGGTCGATGAAAATGGTGTTCAAATTATGGGCTACCCACAACGTATGTATGGTCATTAGAGGAAAAAGGGATTGTTTCACCTCACGGAACAGAGACTAAGTGATTAAGGTAGAGTAATAAGAAAACATTTTTGTTTCACAGAAGTAGAGTTCGAAGCTATCATACGGCGGGTATTGAAAAATAGCCGCGGGGATAACAATGAAAACACAGTTCTTAATCATAAGAAAAATATCATAGCGCAGGAAAGGAGCAGTAGTAGTTTACTTGATGGGAGACATATAGATGGTCTGAAAGAAAACAATAAAACTAATGGCGGCATGACAGATGAACAAAAGGCAATCTACGACAGAATAAATGCACGAATACAGCAGAACGATAGTATTGAGCTAACAGTGTCCGGGACCCTGCCTGTGGAACCTATCTAGATCGACCGTACGGGACGCATTCGTGCATTGTGTAATCGACTACTTTAAAATATTGCAAAATTTATGCTACTTCCATTTACAGGTTTACAAATTACTCTACATAAGATTTGGAAGTCGTTAGGGCGTTTGCTCATCTCCACATTGGCTCATTTAAGAAGTCAAATATCTGTCAAACACTTGGAAGCAACTGTGCAGGTTTTTGAGGATTTTCTATCTCCTTCTTCTTTTGGTTACCTCCACTCAAGGCATGCTTCTAAAATGTTATTCCCATTGCTAACTATCAGTAAAGATCGAGAGGACCCGAAGAAATCTTCCAAATATCTGGAGAAACCTGTCTGCTCCGCCCCAATCGGGGCGTACATAGCGACTAGTCTGAAAGCTCCATATTCTTTATTGCACCCATGCAGAAACACCAGCTTACCATTTGGGTTCAGGACGACCATCAGTACCTCGAGATTCGGGCCTTTCGTAAAAAGCACTGCCACTGCGTCTCCCATTGCAGGTCGATTAAGTGATGGGTAGATCTCAAAGTCGTGGAAAATAGGGGCTAGATCGTGTGTCGGAAATCCTGCTTTCCCTGACAACCGTCACATCCAGAGTGGTCTAAAATCTCTGAGTAGGCGACCATACGTCATGTATGATCCCTGCCACGCACGGTTAGAGAACCCCCTCTTAAAACCGCCATGATGAATTTAGAGTGGAAATAATGGGGTCTACATGACAACTGGTTGCCCCTGAAAATCAGACAGCTGAAATGCTATATTTCCTTAAAAGTCTACTCTTGGCTATTACGTTAACAGTGCACATATCGTGTGTGAATCTCTAGCTAATGATATATAGAACACTACCAACAACAACACCAATAAAAAAGATACTAATAATGATGATGATGATTTCTTTATAATTGATAATAATAATAATAATAATAATAATAATAATAATAATAATTATAGTAATAATAGTGATAATAATATTAATAATAATAATAATAATAATAATAATAATAATAATAATAATAATAATAATAATAATAATAATAATAATAATAATAATAATAATAATAGGCAATCAGGTAGCTCTACACGCAATAATTCTACAGCTTTTGATAACTAATCAATAATTAAGTAGAATATATTTCCTCATTCGCTCGAATTTATATTGCTGTGTATTGATGATATATGAGAAGAAAAAGACTATTATTTTATTTCACCAAGACAAATGATAATATACATTTCAATGAATACACTGTCATATCATCGTATCATATAATTATGTAATACAAATATTATCATTATATAAATGGAATCATATCATCAATATCCTAAATTCATGCTATTTATTTAAAGTCTACTAGTATATGAAGTCGTATTGATAGCATTTATTTTCTGTTTGCCGTGACAAATTGTTTAAGAACGATACCAGTAAGTTGTTATTTACAGAGATTGAAGCATATAGTTGGCTTTTACTAAATATTCATTGTTTTATGTTTGTCCTTATATCCTTATCTTATTAAACTTTCGGGAATAAATTACCTAAACAGATTCTTAATGCTTCGTAAAATAGAGTCAAATTGAGAGGCGGTTGGATGGAACCTACACTCGCCTCCTTATGAGAGCTCAAAATCTCTCGTGGAAGCGCCATCCAACCAAAATGCAAATATATGGGAAACTACCACCTCAGTCATCTCTTGTGAAAGGTAGGAGAGTCCAGTTTGCAGGACATTGTTGTAGAGCTGAAAAAGAGGTAATTTATACTCTTCTCCTCTGGAAGCCATCTGCTCATGATACCAGAGGGCGCACACTCTCCTACCCTGATGTAATCTCCAGGGATACAGGCATCCAGCCATGATGGACCGTGAAGTCTGGCGTAACATAGTAAATTCCATTGTCTCGACCACGGTCGAACAATGATGATGATGATATTGCTTTGGGTTTTAGCTATCGACTACTCACCAAACATCACTTACTAACCTACCATTAGTTATGGTGTGATTTGATAATTTTTAGTCTACTTCCATCACAAATCTCTCGAGTTGTAGATATAGTGTGTACTATAATTATATAAATTTTCAAAATATTAATTTTATCCCGTGGCATTTCAAACGAAGTACGTGAAATATGTAATTCCCTTGGGCACATTTCATTTACAGATTTATTATCACTGACTATTTGATTTATATTAAAATACATTTGTAAATTTCCTCTTCATATTTCTGAAACCTCTTTTCACAAAAATACTTAGAAGTGTTCGTCACACATTTTTCAAGTTTGATCTTTGATTTCAGAATTTATTTATACATTTTCAATTCATGGGGAGTACGTTAACGTGACATATAGCACTGCTAATACAAGTATATTTGCAGGCATTCCATTTTCAAGCTGAAGCAGCCAAATAGCAAGGTATTGTTAATACTTTATGATCTGAAGTTATCAAGAGTAAATTCTTCTGAATAATGCAAGTAAAAAAACATGTCATTTTTATTGTATAACGTAATATATCAAATAATCCGGAGAATTTTAAGGAAATAAATAAGGAATTAATTACTTAAATCACAATTGCATTCATGTTCATCAATAGCTGTGACATTGGCAAGTAGGATATCGGTAAAATATAAGTCATTAGTTTTGTATACCAATCATACTAATCTGTGTTTTCATGCTTGGAAAGGTACCATATGTCTGTAATCAACAAAATATAATTCACTTTTCTAAAAGTTGTATGTGTAAAGGAGGTGTCTTGTATGTATCCTTGACGAAAATAGCATTGTTACGTATAAAACATATTACTATTTCTTTTGTCGATGTGGAATACACGTAGTTTAATTAAGCTATGCAATATTTTTCCAGCTAACTGTAATGAAACAGCAATCATTGCATTTTCGGCTCTTCCTTCCCGGAAATAGTTGTTACTGAAATGAGTAATGATAATATTCACTAGTTTTACCACATACTCCTAGAGCAGTTATATAACAGCAACTACTTTTCAGATTTTCACCTGTCGTCTTCTTTAATACTATATAAATTATTACTATTTGCTTGCCATTTCGAATACTCAAATTAACGGAATGATACTGGATTTCACGTTCATTTATGTTGCTACATTTTCTTCTTCATTCGTATTCTTTGTCAATTAGTTCCATTATCAATTAAAACTTGATTTACTGCACGAATAACTATTTTCGTTCGTTTTCTTTCCTGTCCTCTATGCAAAAGGAAACGCGGTTCGCTAGTTTGTTCTCAAAAACTATTCTGAATTGTGAATTGTATTTTGAGGACTGAAGAAGACACAAATACTAATGTTAAAAATTGTTTGGGGCTTCTAAATGTTGGAGCGTTCTCATAAGTGTTTTTAAGCTCATTATCGTTTTCCATTAATCATAGCCTTACGCAGGCGTCTTTAAAAGTTAGCATATTTACTACTTGAACAATTTTGAATTGTTGGGGATTAAACTTTTCGTAATTGTTCGAACTTAATTACGAGCAGATAATAATATTATGTCATCTTCATATCAATCTCTTTCCTTTTGGTTATATTCATCAAACATGTAATGGAAAATAATTTCATTTCTCAAGTACTAAATTTTCAGTTTAATTGATGAGCTCGAAAATTACAATGAGAAGTGTGTGTCTCAGTGACATTGAATTAAGGCTGTTTAAAATTTCTGACACCTTTGAAGAGATATTGTTGATAGAATCATGTCCAAATTGAACACTAATTCCTTTTCATTTTGGATAAGCTTTTACATTCTGGAATATATAGAAATGTCCCTTTGGATCTAAGAAGAAAAATTATTGAACATCATTTTGACTGCCACTAATTTTTCTCAAATAAAAGATTGCCTCATCAGTATTGCGTTTGTGCACACATATTTATAAAGAGAATTATATACATAAGCTTAATGCAGTGAAGATATTAAAGGAGATATCATTATAACTTTTACGCGCTGAAATCAGCAAAACACATAATCATTTTTGTTAAAAAATGAAGCAAGAAAACGTGTGAGTAATGTTTGAGAAATACACGCTATCTTATCATTCACACACTATCGTGAGTCAATATTATTCCTAAGATCAACATTTACTCACTCACGATCAGTTTTACGCTTTGTCACTAACGCAGTTTTAAACCAACATAGATGACATTTACATTTTTAGATTGGTTGCATCATACGCTATATTCCCAAACACAAAATTTGAAAAGTTGCTTCGGTAGAATAAAAAGGTTTCAGTAAAATATATGAGGTCAAAAACGGGAGAGTAACGCCTGAAGTCGCTCTTGATGTTTATAATTGTAGGATGGTCAGATCATAAGCTATAAATTTCAGCTAAAACGTTTGAAAACTGTTTCAGTAGAAAAAAAGGTATGTGTCAAATATATGAGGTCACAGACGGGAGGATAACGCCTAAAATCGAATTTGAGAACAAATTAACTTTTAAGGTAAATCTATATATTATTTTAGCTTATATAATAGTTCTCGACGCGAGGGAACATGTCCATGTGAGTTATATGCAAAAATATACAGCAGAGAAAGAGTACTGAAGCAAAAACCGGCGCCAAAAAAATTAACGCCTCTAATCGACATTGACAACAAATATTATTATTCTTTCAGAAGAAAACCATATTTAAATTTAATTACAGGTATCCCATTATCGAAATGATAAAATAATAAATATTTAAAATAAAATAAACTACTGGGGCCAAATATGCCGAAAACAGTGGTATCATCTAAAACCAAATTCAAAACCCATATATTTTGATATTGTGTAATTTTGTTTCTTTTTAGCTCATATGATAGAACTAATCATAACGAACGTGCGTGGTTCTAATCTTTAAAAAAATATTGAAAATGAAATAAAAAGAGTTATTATATAAGTTAAATGTGCCAAAAGTACGTAAAACAATTTTCAAGTAATATTATTACTTATTACAGGACTAAGGCGATGAGCTGGCAGAGTCGGTAACAAGCAAGGCATTTCGTCTGTCTCTACATTCTTAGTTCAAATTTCACCAAGTCGTCTTTGCATATTAACGTTTCGGTACTCGATAAAATGAGTATCAGCTGAACACTGAGGTCGATGTAATCAACCCCCCCCCATTCAGATTTCATGGTCTTCTGCTAAAATTGGGAACCATTATTACAAAATGTACGATCCAGTTCAGTGTTTAGATATCTTGCAAAGACCTACCTCACATTCATAGAATACACTACATTGTAATAAATATCATTCACACACGGCACGACAGTTTGTGAATAATATTCTTCAGGTCAACATTTATTCACTTGCAACTTATTCTACGCTTTGTCACTAATTCATTTTACCAAATTTGTTGATGATTATATATTTTTAGATTGGTTACCTTCTAAGCTACAATTTGAGCTACAAAATTTGAAATTTGGTTCTGTAGAAAGAAAGGTAAGATTTCAAATATGCGAGGTCAAAAACGGGAGAATAACTCCCGAAATCGACTTTAGTTATATGCACGTGAAGCTACATACATGCTTTCGTAAATACAGTCACAAACACACACACACACACACACCACACACACACACACACACACACAAACACTCACAAACACACACACACACACTCACACACACACACACACACACAAACACACACACACAAACACACACACACACACAAACACTCACAAACACACACACACACTCACACACACACAAACACACACAAACCCACACAAACACACACACACTCACACACAAACACACACACACACACACACTCACAAACAATGCACACACACACACACTCACAAACAATGCACACACGTGCACATACAAATAAGGGGTTTTTAAAACACCAATGAAGGAAAAGAAATGTGTGATGAATACGTAGTTTTAAGAAGAGAGCGGTTAAGTTGACAACAATTGATGACAAATGGACTTTTCAAGGGTGCAGAATCGTTAGAACGTTGAATAAAATGCTTAGATGCATTTTGTTCTGAGTTCAAACGACTTTCAATTTAATCTATTTGAGGTCGATAATTTACGCGCCGGTTGAACATTGGGGTCGATAAATTCGACTATACTCATCCCCTCAAATTTCAGGCTCCCCGCCTATAGTAGAAAAGAATATTCCTTAGTTTCCTTTATGGCGGTGAGCCGGCAGAATCGTTAACAAGGTGGGGAAAATGTTTTGCATCATTCAATTTCCGCCGTATCTCACTTATCATTTTATTCTTCCAGAGTCGATAGAATAAATACAAGCTGAGCAGTAGTTTTAA
Organism: Octopus sinensis; assembly: GCF_006345805.1. Classification (NCBI taxonomy): domain Eukaryota; kingdom Metazoa; phylum Mollusca; class Cephalopoda; order Octopoda; family Octopodidae; genus Octopus; species Octopus sinensis. Next base: position 19,071,440 of record NC_043011.1, on the reverse strand, counting down.
TGCAATTCATTTACTCCCCACCTCGAAATGAATGGTCTTGTGCCAAAATTAGAAAGCAACATTTGATATCTTCAAGGCGGCAAGCTATCGGATACATTAGAACGCTGGACAAAATACTTAGCAGCATTTCGCCGGTCCGTATATTCTGATTTCAAATTATACCGTGGTCAACTCTGCCTTTCATTCTTTCGATATCGAGGTAGACAAAATAGTACTCTTAAGCACCAGGGTCGATGTACTCGTCTTAAACCTTCCTGAAAATTTCTCGCACTGTACCAAAATTTGAAACCAATATTTAAAATCTGACATTTCAAAGAAGGTTTAACATATCAACGAATATAATAATGTGGGGAAGTAAATTTCTTGATAGGAATGTAACAATGTCGAGTTTACATGATCATGAATTCATTTAACGTTTTTTGTTTAAAATATTATGTAGATGAATAATTTAGGAAAATGATATATTTTTTAATAAATAGAAACAAATAGAAATAGTGAATAGTAAGTAAGAAGTGATTCTAATTTGAAATAAATATGCGCTAAATCGCAGCTTTATTTCCATAAGTTAGATATTAGATTCATTACAATTAAGTATGCTATATCAGTCATGTTATATTTGGTCAGTCAGGTGCTGTGGATTGACAGAAATATTTGAATGACAGACAAAATGGGTAACAGTATTTTCTTTCGATCTTTTACATTCAAATTTCAAATCACAGGGGTCCCTTTCGGCGTCGTGTATGTATAGATTAGTGCAAGACTTGAAATCTTTCTCCTCCACCAAACTGTTCTTGTCAGACCGAATTATACCGTCTGTGAAACTGAAAACCAAACCTCAAGTAGATTTTTACGGCAGAGTAATTGCAAAATATGTCAAGCAAATATATTATGCGGTTTCCAATTGATCACATTAGCGGAAATACTTATTGAATTTAACGGACGAATGACTGCGCAATTAACAGACAAGTGTGCTCTTAACATAATTCTCACGGAGATTCATGGTGACATAGATTGTGACAAGATTGGCCCTTTCAATTAGTGGTACAACTAACTTTTGCAACAAGACCGCATAAAAGCAGCGTGAAATAAAGTGTCTTACGCAAGGACAACACGTACAACCGAGAATCAAACTCATGAACTTACATTAATGTGCTGACTACCCCTAACCACTTAGCCGCGATCTTTTACACATATACATACATGCGCGCGCAAGCACGCAACCAATCAATCCCCCCACACACAGAAACACACACTCACACAAACACAAACTACACACCCATAGACACACATATACATCTGCCCACACTTTTTATTATCACAGTCAGTTACATAGCTTATTTAATTTAAATATGTCACCACATATAATTCTGCTGCATTGATATCTCGGAATGTGTTTAATATTTCCATCCAGATTGTTCATCTCGGTTTGGGGCTATGCAGATGTGTTTATGGTGTTGCTATTATTATAGTCTGAAGCTAACTAAAGTATCATTTTACAGTTAGTAGGGGACGATAATGTGTGAATGTTAAGAATAAGAGAGTAACAACGAGAAATCTGATATAGCTATAAAATCCGTTGACCCTAGAATGACACTTCGTTTCAATTTTGAACCATGAAAGCTGGATCTTAAACTAGGCCAGGATATATTTCACCCATTGGCCCACCAGTGTAGCAAATGGGAATATATTCCTGCAGTAGATGTATGAATTTAAGAATCACCAAACCAAATATTATTTTGAAACATGTAGGTTGCAGACTGCATTCGTTCGCAATTTTTAATTGCTAATTTTACGCATAATCTTTTACTTGTGTTACCGATCTCTTTTTGTTAAAAACAATAACAACTTTTGCTTTGGGTTTGAAGAATAACTGACTTTGAAAAATGTTGAAGTCCCCAGTTTGTGGAAGAGACAAGTTTACTTCCTAACGTCTAACTGCCTTTTCTTATGTATTCATGATGATCGTAGTAATACAGAAGTGAAGAATGTTAAATGAAATAATATGTAGTTTATTATTCGAAGTAGTGCTTTAGTAAGTAGGGGAGTTGTACATCATTTAAGCATTTCAAGTCATATGCCCTTGATCTGAAATCCATTCTTATATTACGCACAGCTCATAGTTGAGCTCCTTTTTTCTAAATTCAGCAACGGCAAAAACAACAACTACTACTACTACTGCTCCTTCTCCTCCTCCTCCTGCTGCTACTACTACTACTACTACTACTACTACTACTACTACTACTACTACTACTACTGTTGGTGCTGCTGCTGTTGGTGCTTCAGTTGTTGTTGATGTTGCTGCTTGTTCGTTTGTTTGTGTGTTTGTTGAGCGAAGCGTTCTTCGTCCCATTAGTGGGAGAAGTCTGAAACGTGGTCCTCTGCTATTCGTAAGACCCGCAGAAGAGAAAGCAGGTCAATCCCCTACACCGAGAACATCGACGGACGGATGAATGTGCATCCAGGTTCAGCGGTTGCATAGGAAGTCAGGGACAAGAAGCAGGTAGAAAGAGTGAGAGAAAGTTGGAGCGAAAGAGTACAACAGGGGTCGCCACCACCCCCTACCGGAGCCTCGTGGAGCTTTAGGTGTTTTCGCTGAATAAACACACACAACGCCCGGTTTGCTGTTGCTGCACTGTGTTCAATAGCAAATATTTTAAAGAGGTAATCTGAAATCTCTGGCGAAGATGTTACTGATGATTAAATAACTGACATCAGTATTTAATTGCTATTTAAAATTACGTAATTGCATTAAATTAGGTAATATAGTAGTAAAAGCAATGAAAACCAAATGAAGAATATGTCAAAGGGTCTTTGTATATTGAACGCATTAACATTGCCTTCAATTTTGTCACATGACTTTAGTTAATTGTTGGATTAGCTATAATAGTCCTAGACTTCGAATGGGAATAATGCCCAATGACACAACAAAAACAATAAAGAAACATATAATACAATTCTCCATCTACTAGGAACAACTGCCAAATACTTCTCGCATAACAGCAACTTAGATATAATTTGAAATATTGAATTAACTTGTCACACATCACATCACAAAGTCAGGACGGCCAAAGCCAGGACTCGTTCAGCGTATTTTCTCAGTAGTGATACTGACAAGAAGGATGAATTTCTGACAGACATTTCCCAAACCAATCTCTTAGCAAAATGAAAAGAAAATCCATATCATTAGATTGAATTTTAAACGGGATTATGCATGTTAGACTTATATATATATATATTATATATATATATATATATATATATATATATATATATATATATATATATATATATATATATATATGTGTGTGTGTGTGTGTGTGTGTGTGTGTGTGTGTATAGATCCAATATCGAAGTTTTCAAAATTACGTATCGTTAAAAATATATTAGGCCTGCACCCGATTACAATGTTGTTTGTCGAAATATAGAAATGGGTTGAACATTTTTAGGGTCCTGTTATAAAGCAGAAAATATATAAATGTAATATACAAGGTGCTTTCTTAAATTTTGTATGCAACGGGAATGTAATTTAGCCATACATTCTAAAGTGTGGTCAGTCTCAACGCAGGCGTAATATGTATGAACATATCTTTGAACTAAAGGAAAGAAAATAAGTTTCGAATAGGATATGTGTTATGTTACTAAATTGAAAAGATATATTTGTAGAACAAAACTGAGTGTCAAAGAAAAAAATAAAGTAAATAATGATTGTAAGACAAAAACAAACAACAGAATATGATAAGACATTGACGTCTGAAACCAAAGAAGGGTATATTAAAAGAAAGGCAGAACAGAAATTCCAAAACATTCACAACTTTACATCGATGCTGCGTAAAATAAAGAAAATAAATGAAATTTTATCCAAAACTGGAGAACGAAAATATGGATACATTTGAATGTCTCAAAGATTTCAAAACAGAATATTCTTAAGGTGTAAAGTTTAATGAAACAATAAATTTAAGAGGGAAATATTTCTAAAATAAAAAAATCAATACGTATTTTACGACGCACGAAAGTAATTCAATCTTAATAATACAATATGACAATGGCGCTGGAATGACAAACATAGGTGATAACCATGTTACTATGGTGATAGAAAACAACGCATACGTATCCGTGGACCACATGCAATAATCTTTTTATTAGTCAGTAATCACAAAGCAAATGAATGAAGCCCCCACTGTCATTCATCACAATAATGTAAGATTGATAACAAACATAAAAATATGATCTATCCATATACGCGTGTGCAACCACATATATATGCATATAGATATAGGTACATGCATTTATATATGTATATATAAATATATATATATATATATATATACTCAGCCATCATGGAGTAATAAAGGAAATGGCAGTAAAGGAAAACATACATGACAAAGATTTGCTGGAAATCCAAGAATGCCAGAAACAAGATATCCTCGCTAAATCCCTCAGAATCCGTTCTTATTGAAATCGAAAATATTTATCTTGAGAAAACAAACAGTTCTCTAAACCAAACACGATTTTATTCTCGGCCAGATAAAACTAAAACGGAAATCAATGGAGTGCCAACAGGAATATAGATAGATTACTGTGCCGGAGGGAAATATTTAGTAAATGGAATTAAACAGAAAAAAAAATATTAAATACAAACGGATCATTATATTTGTAGGAAGAGCAAAACGGCGAAAAAAACAATTGCATCGCTTTTTCTAGATAAAATAGACACTTGGGACACATGTGGAATGCATGAATCTTCCACGCAGTATTTCAGGGAAATAGAGAAATTTCTTACAACATGTATCTAAGGATTTATTGGAATATGTAAAACCGACAATCGAAAGGGTCACAGAGCATAGGAACCTTAATGGCCAAAATGCTTTCAAATAAAACTATTAAAGGTAACTGTAATTGATCATAATGTCTAAAAAAGATCAAACCTAAAGTACTACGTACATTGAAGTATTACATTTGGTAATTCTTAAATTTATTTCCCGGCGCTGAATAACTGATCGTGTTCCCAAGTATATTCATGTTGTTAGCAATAGTCACTAGGTGGTTCCAAAGCCGCTGTTACACAATTTTCGTCGCCATGTCAAATCTTTACTCGGCTATAAAAGTTTCGAAATAGGAAAAAAATTTCCCAAACTTTTCCTCATAAACATGCACGCAAAAAAACCCCAGAAAACAAGGACGTAAATATATGATCTTTGTCAAAAATGGTGAATGAAAATGACAAATGTCCCGAGGTGTTATCTACTATCTCCTACATGTTCTTTTTCAGACATTTCATAGCAGATGATACAACCTACACGATGATTAAAAGCCGTTGATTCGTTAGTTACTGCACGCATTTTTTTCTCTCCTTCTTTCTGTGTTTTTTTTCTCTCTGTGTATCTTTCTGTTGAAGAGCGTAGGCTCGAAACGTTAAAGACTTGTTTTATTTATATTTCCTGAGCGCCATACTAATACAATTGTTTGTTTGTTTTCCACCTGCCTTCGTCTTTTGTCTATTTTCATAAAGCTTCCCGTTATATATATATATATATATATACGTTTTACAAATAGATTTACAAATACACAGTGACATGAGTTAGATTTACAAATACTGCCAAGCAATTCCGTTGAATCATAGAATTGATTCCTTGAACTGGTAGGGTAATATCAAAATTGAATTTTTGGATGGTTGGAAGGATGAGAGAATTGAGGATGCGCTTACTATGAAACAATTGATTCATGTTTGATTATTATCAATTTTGCATAGCCTCTTGATATACTACAATTTTGGTCTTACCCTCTAGAGAGTAACTAAACAATTGATTTGGATTACGAACTCTTCAGCATTCTACATACAGCTGGTCATGGAAAAAAAACAAGTCCTGCAAGCTCTAGGACGACCACCTCCAACGACTGTCCCTGGGCCTTGTTTATGGTTATTGCAAAACTCAGTTTTATAGTAAAATTGCAGTCACTTGAACTCAAATTGCATGTCAGGAGAAATCAGCGGAATTCGTAGTATGAAGACAACCTCACCACTTGCTTACAACTCCCCCTTAAAATGGCCTCTCCATAAGCAATAAAGTTTTTTTGGTAAATTCCACATATATCATAAAATGTGGCTATTAATATTTCATTCAGGAGATAACTTAATGTGTTTCTCTCTCTCTCTCTCTCACCATATATATATATATATATATATATATATATATATATATATATATATATATATATATACCGGAGTAAACACATAAATGTGAAACAAGGTGGAAAAAAGAGTACTCAAGTACCAGTGGTAGAGTAATATGCTTTATTTTAAGCAGCAGAAAATTCAACAAAATCTGTTACTCTGAGTTTCTCGTTGCCGTTCATCAGACAGTTTTTGCTAGAATGGAACCGATATATCAATTCAATCTAGACTCTTACAAACGCTACACCTTTAAAAAGAAATGGACTTGTTTGATTGGCCCTTTAGAAAAAAACGGCCAATCTTCGAGCGATAAACAAAAAGGTCAAAAATATATGTATATATATATAAAAAAACTTATAAAAAATTATAAAATCCGAGGAAAAAACCTTACATTGAATAAAATACATATTGACGTTAATGAAGAAAGTATAAATTAATTCATAGAAATTAAACCTGTTATAAATATTACACTGCAATACATATTTATATTAAAATGCGCATATATATATCAACATACACAAAAGGATGCGCGCAAACGCCATACATATACAGACGTATGAATATAAATCTAAATATACACATAAATGCATGTGTACATATATTCACGCAAACCATCTCGCACGCAAGTTAAAAATCATCTATGTAGCGATTCTCATATACTGAGTAAGGGGGGGAACGAAAGAAAAGAAGAGAGAGAAAAAGGAACGAAGGAGGGGTGGGGAAAAAACGAAATAAGAAAAAATTATGTATACAAGATGCGTAACGGCATTATTGGCATATATGGAGACAAGTATACAAACACAAGTTCGAATGGATACATACACATACAGTCGTGTATATGTGTGCTTAAGCACAAACATACTCTCACTTACACATACACAGATACGCATGCTTACAAATATATATCCTCGGCTATACACATACTTACATCAACATTCTAATTTTGACAACATTGCTTTTTTAAAAAAAAACATTGCTTTCTTTTAAAAGAATGGGTGCATTAATAAAAATATATACGAAAGACATATAAAATAAAATATAACACCCTATTTTGGATCATTTATAAATAATCAAGGTAATATAAATGATCAAGGTTATCCTATACAATACAATAACATGAAAACAAAGTCGAAGGTTTTTCCTGATGTATATGTAGAAACATAAGACTTTGCTATACGGATTAAGATCCGCATAGCTTGGAAACAAAATCCATCGTAGCGCTCATCGTTCAGAGTCAAAATCAAAATTTCAAAAATCAAAAATACAAAGTATATACTCTATCCATATGGTATATTTATATTCGACATTTTAAATTTAGTCGCGTGCCTACATAAGTTCATTAGCTCACTTCTTTGATTCAAAGAATTATTGTCTTTGAATAAGATGTACATTTTTTCTAATAGACAAAGTTTGCACTTGAAATTATTTTTGTATGCTCCATGCCTGTATGGTGCCGCCCTGTCCAGAATGCTCCATGTCAGGTTGAAAGGTGAGGCTTCCTTTTCTTTTAGTTCCCAGACATATTTTGCTAGGCTGGTCCTCTTCCTATTCTCTGGGTATTTAAATGAATTTTTATGAGAATAAAATCTTGTTTTAAATGAATTTTCTGAAGCCCCTGTGTATGCCTTGTATTCCGATGAGCCTTCCACTTGCACCTTGGCTCTATAAACTACTCCTTTCACTAGACATTTCCCTTCTAACGGACAGGAGCTTTCGTTTTTGCAATTGCATTTCTTAATGGGCTCGGCACCATGTCTAATCTCAATTAGCTTCCTATTATGTTGGCTAATGTAAGAGGCGAAATTTCTGCAACAGGAATAGCTAACCTTCAGGGTTCTTCTATTAAATCTCCTATAGAATGTATGACCCTGCTTAAAATGCTTAGAGGCTAATCTCAAAAATTCCTTACCTATATTAGTCTTTACGGCCAAATTGAAAGCCGCGTTGGACCACAAAACTTTCCTGGTCCTAGTTCTTCGTGCAGCATTATTATCAGCATTAAGCTGGTTGAACTGGATCTTCTCAGAGAATCCACTATTCTTTAATGCACTATCGTAATAAGGTGCAGCATTATGGAATGCTGCCTCGTCCGAAGAAATTGAAGATATCCTTCTACCTACATTGCTGACTAAGTTCCTAAGGATAACTGGTGGATGGTTCGAATCTTTGCTAATATACGATAGCTTTTCATTGGGCTTAGGGAAAGGTTTAAATCTATCCGATCTTACATTAAAATTTACGTCTAAAAAATCTACACTATTCAGTTTAGCATCTATCGTAACCCGTAAGCCCATCCTTTGAAAGAAAGCTATGAGGTCCTTCCTAAGTCTATCTGATTCATGGCCGTTTAGATTATGCGTGGCTATAAGGCCGTCATCCCTATATAAACCTGCATCTATAAAAGGGAATTCTATTTTTAGATTATGGAGAATAAAGGCTCCTATGAGCATACATAACTCCGCCCCGTCGTATGCCCCCATCGGTACATCGAAAAGAGAATCCTCAGTCTTCTTAATCCAGGTGGAATCCTTGAAAAAAAGAAGCGATTTCCTCGCATGCATAATAATATCAATTTCCGAGCTATCGATGTTGACATACTGCTTGGCGAAGTCCAATGCCCTTAGGAGCAACGTCCTAGATATTGACGGGTAAAAGTCAATAATGTCGAATTGTGTGAAACTACAATTATTTTTATCGCTAACACCTTTAAACCACTCTATGACTGACTTACTATTCTTCCAAATTCTCAAGTCTACTTCACTATCTAACTTAACTAAAATACGGTCCAAAATATTTTTTCTAATAATTCCTATCTCAGTTTTAGCCGGATTTATCAATCTACATTTGGGGTTTCTACTAAAATTGGCTTTATGTTCTTTCAGAGTAATAAAAGCTGGTCGTGGTGAAAGATATTCAATCCTATCGCTAATCTTAAGATCGTTAGCTATTCCTCTTGCTTCTAAGCTCACCTCTTTGTATATATTCGTGTTGTCTTTTTTGTATGTGTCTGTGACACTATTCGAAATCAGGCGCTTATAAACGTCCTTATGATTTTTAACTTGCGTGCGAGATGGTTTGCGTGAATATATGTACACATGCATTTATGTGTATATTTAGATTTATATTCATACGTCTGTATATGTATGGCGTTTGCGCGCATCCTTTTGTGTATGTTGATATATATATGCACATTTTAATATAAATATGTATTGCAGTGTCATATTTATAACAGGTTTAATTTCTATGAATTAATTTATACTTTCTTCATTAACGTCAATATGTATTTTATTCAATGTAAGGTTTTTTCCTCGGATTTCATAATTTTTTATAATTTGTTTTATATATACATACATATATTTTTGACCTTTTTGTTTATCGCTCGAAGATTGACCGTTTTTTTCTAAAGGGCCAATCAAACAAGTTAATTTCTTTTTAAAGGTGTAGCGTTTGTAAGAGTCTAGATTGAATTGATATATCGGTTCCATTCTAGCAAAAACTGTCTGATGAACGGCAACGAGAAACTCAGAGTAACACATTTTGTTGAATTTTCTGCTGCTTAAAATAAAGTATATATATATATATATATATATATATATACTAGCTTAGTTACCCGATAATACTCGGAAAAGCGGGGAGCATTTCCAGCTCCCGTTGCCATTACACTGTTTCATGTCCTATCGCATTCCCTGTTCAGTTCCCATTTTGAATTACAAATGAATTTGTAAATACATAGTATCGTGCGATAGATTCTGACAGACAATTCTGTTGAATCATAAAATTGATTGATTGCAATGGTAAGGTAAATATCAAAGTTGAACTATTTGATACATGGAAGGATGAGAGGATTGACGATGTGTGACCATGAAAAAATTGATTGATGGATGATTGTTATCAATTTTGCATAACCTCGCGATACATTACATTTTAGTCTTACCCTTTGGAGCATAAATAAAGAAATGATTAGGATTGCCGAGTCTTGAGATTCCTACATAATGCTGGCCATGGGGGAAAAACAGGTTCTGCAATGTTTAGGCATGCCACCTCCGAGGACTGCCTCTAGGCCTTGTTTATGTTCATTGGAAAAGTACAGTTTTTCAGGAAATTTTAGTTGCTTGGACTCAAATGGCATGTCAGAACAAATCAGCAGAATTCGTGGCGTGGAGACAACCACAACACTCATTAATGCCAGTGGGAATGGTCGCCTCTTGGCAGCATCTTGTTGATTGTAAGCCGCGTGCTATTGCAAAGCGTGGGGGAGTCCAGATTACTTTAAAAGCATCACCGGTGAGCCAATCATGAGGTGCAAATTTGTGAGGTGGGAAGCCTGTTGGTGCCAAGCTATTCAAAAATTTCAGTGGGATACTTCACTTCATTAGAGTTGAGAACAGAGTCAATTGGCTTATAGCAGCAACACTCACCATGCAGCTAATCCAGGAGTTTGATGTTCAAATCATCCAATGCCATATTCTTTGGCGCTAATACGGCACTTGTTTTATAACAGGTTTGGTCTTTAAATTGAATCCCCAGGTTTTGAAACACTCTGCCCTTTAGTTCTTGTACATCCAAAACAATGTGTACAAAAGGCAAACAAACCTAGCCACTCTGGCCACCAACCAGAATGCCATTACTAACATGCAGTTGCTTCCATAGAAAGTTTCAACTCCCTCATTACCACTGTTTCTTTTCAACCTTAAGTTCTTCACAGTCCTCCACTTGTAGGACGACTTTATACTGGCATTCGGAAACACTGGAAGGGTCTGTCTAAAGTCTGCTGCAGACAGGACACTTGCACTTACCAAGAGTCAGGTGTTACGCCTCAGATCCTGCAGTGTCCTGTCAAGAGCCTCGAGGTCACTCTTATGGTTCATTGCAGACTCATCCCAGATTATCAACTTGCACTCACTCAGAGTTTACCTTTAATTGTGCCACGACTTACGTTGCAGGTTGCCTTCTCAATTTTAGACAGGTCGAAAGGGTGTTTGAAAGACGAATGGGCTTATAGCATTTAGCAGAGTGGTAGTTATTTCACTTGACGTCACTGCTAGGGCAATCAGTTTCATTTCTCGAATTTTCGGCAATAGAACATTGATGGCAAACGTGTTGCCAGTTCAACCCGGGGCATCTAGGAAAAATAGGCCTCTTCTTTCTCATTCAATGCTTAAATAACTGAGTTTTGTTCTTTCCTTTGGTCGTGAATCAGTCAGTGCTCGTTAACAGTAATATAAGCCGTCATTTGTTCCGTATTATAAGATCATCTCACCGATGTACTCAATTGCTAGAGTTTGGATTCTCTGGTCTGGTTGGGGCAGACCAAAATTGGTGATTTCTTTGAATCCCATAGCTTGGAATCGGGTGCCCTAGTCATGTAGTGCCTCATTGTAAATTACATAGTTCATGTCGATATTTACTGCTGGACTCTGTCTCTGAAATTTGTGCAGGAAATACTCGGCGACGCTTGCTTTGTGGGTCTACTAAAACTTGAAAGGCTCACCAAAGCCACATCTCAGCATGGTGGAAAATAACTCGAGCATTTGCCTTGACGCTCTGCTGACTCCTGCCTCTTCCATTGACTGATCTCAGTGGGACTCATCATCCAGTAGCCTATGTTTGGCACATGCTTCTCTCCATTATACATTAGCAGGTCTGTGAATGATGTAGGACCTCTGAGATTGTGCAACAGCAGACGCGGTAAGATGCATTTCTGCTGATTGGAATGCACTGAGTACACCCGCCCGACGCCTTCGCTTCTAAAAAAAGAATCCTCTTCCCAGGCATCAACTTGTGCTCCTTCTTTTTGCCTTTTTCATATATTGTATGTCCTGGTGTAGAAAACCGGAACCTCATCATACAGCAGTTTCTTCCGCGGTGACGGCGGCGGTGATGATCCTTCCAAACACATCAATCTGGCATAGCTTCAGGAAAGCTGTCAGGGTGGTTTCTAATGGCTGCTGAAAATACACACGCTGGCCATTTTGAATACAAACCGCCAGATTCACCTCTTTTGGATGCCACTCGTGGATTTTGAAGCGCAGAATACACCACATCACCTCGTTAGGGGAACTATATCCGCACAACTGATATTGCTGAATTTCATCCTCTTACTTGCCATCCTGTTCAACTCCAAATATTGCCATTATTGACGTATTTACAAACATATTTGATGCGCTTTATGGTACTGCATGACTCAACATTTGGATGGACGTCGAATGTTTTAGATAATAGTGGGTTGTAGGCCACGATCCATCTGTTGTCAATTTCCATCTCTTGGCCATTGTGTTTGAGCTTAGTAGTTTGTCCATCATCTTAGTGGATTAAAACAATGTCGCGTTTGCCATGCGCTCCTCCAGCCAGAATGATTGCAACCTCATTTGTTGCAGATGTATTGAACAGCCGGGCATGCTCGCCAGCTGACCGACTATCAGACTTGATAATCAATCTCAAGTCAGGAACCATTCTCTCCAAAACACAGTTGAATATGTTCACATAGGAGTGAGATGCATGAAGTATTGTCTGGAGGTCTCCTATTATCTATCTGTCAACACATGAGTTGAGCCTGCAGCGCTGGTTAATTTCGTCATTGGCACCACCCATGAAAAACACCTGGGCATACTTGGGGCTCTTCGTCTGGCAGTTTTCCCAGGATACCTAAGCGGTGATAGCACTCTTCCTGGTTCTTATAGGTGGTGAAGAAATCTCGGTCCGTCAGGTCATTGTCTGCACCGAATGATGTCATCATAAATGAATAATTGCACTTCCAGATTTTATGGGGAAAGTTCTTGGCTTTCGGGGTGTCCGCTGTAAGACAACTTGTGCGACTATACCGTATGAGAATAAAAACACAGATTACTCAAATTCTTTACAGACTCTAGTCGATTAAACTTAGTAAAAAAAACAATCGTTGCATGAGCATTGCGTAACTATGAACAGCCTTGCCGCACTGGCGTAAGAATTTTGGAGGTATGATTTGTTCGCTTTCGCGGTGGCAACGCATTCTTGTACTTCGAAGCTATTAAGGTAGCTATTAAGCTATTTAAGACGCACCATTAAACATAAATAGAATTTTGTTTTTGTAGATCAAAGATTGAAAATGAAATTTTGTAGTTTAAGTGATAGCAAATGAAATGTTCAAAATGTGAAATATATACATATTATATTGATATTTACATCAGAAGTTAACAACAGAAGTACACATGTAATATTCTGAACTGAAGATTCATAAAATTCCAAGAACGGACACAGCAAAAGGAAATCAGCGAAAATGTTTAGAATTTTCCAGTTCAGTAGATGTGAAACCAACATAATTTATATCAAACTGGAAAATTAAATGAAATATCTATTGTATAATTAGTAATTACTGTATAAAGTTGTATACATGTAGTATAACATAAAATGTTTTATACCACGAATATAAAGAAGTAAATATGAAATTACTGATAGAAGCGCCAACGTTAGGGGAATAAAAATATTACCAATTAGGTAAAAGTGATAAAAGATAAAAAAATATCCCATGACATTGTAACGAAACATCTATAAGGCCAATACTTGACAAGATTATGCAGGGTTGAAGTGAAAGATATTGTGAAGAAATAGATAACATTTAATAGAACGCAGAGACTGATTGCAGCATATAAATATGCTTTGAGAGAACATCTAATGGCATTGTATCTTGATCACTACTTTTAGCCAAATCTAAAATTCTAATCACATCGGAGAGAAAGTAAATTTTTATACAGAGAGTTTAGTGACAGCATTTTGAAATATATTACAGGAAAGAAATAGAAGAAAACATGCATTTCATCTGTTCACAGATGCTAAAATAGTCTATGATGCGACATGTGATTTTACACAAGAGAATTAAGATACATTATGTAGATACGAAGATAAACGTTATAATGAAATTTATTTCCCAATTGTCATATTAACGCCAAGGTGCAACACGTATGTTAAAATGGAGAAATTGCATAACAAAAGTAGATGTATTAAAAATTATTGTATATGAAGCATAAATATTCTGAGACTTTTTTTTCTCTCAAAGGAGGAAAAGTTCAGATACGGAGAAGAACAATAGTAACAAACTTTAAAACATTGTTACTCGTTACTATAAACATACTGAGTTTGTGAACCCACATATAAACCAACCGTCATCTATATTAAGATGTTATTTACCAAGAATGATAATGTAAGTAAAAAAGTAATGTAAGTGAAAAGCAAATACTCATATGTTATCAATTAAATTGGACATAATTTCTAATTATACACTTCAGAAGCATAATAAATCATTGCTACGGCAGATTGAAATAGACAATAGACAAAATATTGTTGTGCTTTAAAGAAATCGCTGAATGCTATTCTTGTACAGTTGATGTTTTAATCGCAGAAAATATCTAGTATTTGATTACTTTATTCTTTAAGTCTCATATAAGAGCAATTTACACACGAGAGAGCGTTCATAATTTGTGTCAATATCAACACAAGATATAAATTCATAATTCGTTTTAAATCATTACTTTTCAATTACATAAATCATAACATACATAAGACAAATAAATAACAGAATATGAAACACATAGAACAGAAATTGATTGAACAACAGATTGATGTAATAAATCATCAAATACTATGATAATAAAAACATTCTAATTCTAGCATAACGCTAAATAATTGTACCTAACATTGTCATATAATATTATATACATTGTCAGAGAATACAGTTTTAAAGGAAAGCAAAAACTTGTACATTCGTCTCAGAATCTACGAACTCAACAGCTTTATTTTTGCTGTCTGAGTCCCAAAACTATTTATAACCAATAGTATTTCATATGTCGTATTTATATAGTAATGACTAACGACTATGGAGTTAGTTATATAATGAATTAAGCTGATGTTTCATTAGGGAAATGGAAAAATACATTTATTTTGCACAGGATTGAAAGAATCCAAGCAATATTGATATTTTTTGTATCGCCAAATGTACGCCAAATGTTATCACCTGCCTTGTCTGGCAGGTATAAGCACGCATCAGCAAATAATTTGTTTCCATACGCAAAGTTATTGTTTTTGTCGGATGCCTCGTGTCGATGGTTAGCTTTATCGGAGAAAAAAATAAATCGAAACCCTGCGCTGACTAGTCTAAAAAGGTGTTTGCTTTTTTCACAGAATCGAACAGAGAAGAGGTTTCTGCGATAGGATTCTGCGAGAACAGGTCACTAATAGTTAGGTTACTGTACAGATAATACATGTTAATTAGTAACGTGATAAGCTTATAAGCTACAAATGGGAAAACTGTATCTCTAGATACTTTGTTCACAATTTTGCAACGGAATATACCAAGTGATAAACAAACGTCAATCCACATTGAGGTCGAATATATGTTTGAAGAGATACTGAAAAGTGAATGAGGTTTTTGCTGATTATAAATGCATAACAGAAGGGAATTATGGTGCAATAAGACAATAATAAAGATAATTGATTGCATTCGCTTTCTATGATCGATGTATCTTTTCCTGAAGCGCAGGTTTCGTAATTGTAATTCTAATAATAGGAGCTTTCTTTGAAACTCATCAACGCTTCATACAAAAAGTGATGACATAAGATATAACTTTTATATACTCATTCAAGTTTTATTAACTTACAAGAAAGTTCAATGTAATAAGGTCATATTAAATTTACTTAAATGAAATTATACGTACCATATGTACAATTATCAGTTATTTCCTTCTCAAGAGAGAGAAAACATGACTACATAGCACTCTCTCTCTCTCTCTCTCTCTCTCTCTATCTATCTATCTATCTATCTATCTATCTATCTATCTATCTATCTATCTATCTATCTATCCCTATATATAAAGTATAGGAAAGTATATATGGCAGACTTCGAAACATATGTCGAAAATAAAATAAAGGAATTTTGTTAAATCTTCGTTCAGCTCCATTCTTTCCTATACTTAATATATAAAACTTCAAATTTCCGCACTAAGGCACGGATTTAATGCCCTATGGTCGTAACTTCAACCGTGCCCTTTCTGTTGTGAGTTTGCTACCCAGGTATCGGTTATCTTTCGAATTATCCGTAATAAGATAATTCATTTGTCTACTTAAATTATCTCTCTCTCTATATATATATATTTATCTATCTATCTATTTATCTATCTATCTATCTACCTATCTATCTATCTATCTATCTATCTATCGATCTATCGATCTATCTATCTATCTATCTATCTATCTATCTATCTATCTATCTATCTATCTATCTATCTATCTATCTATCTATCTATCTATCTCTATATCTATCAATCCATCCATCTACCTACATGTCTATATGTCTATCTATCTATCTATCTATCTATCTATCTATCTGTCTATCTATCTACTAATACATAAATACATATGTAAAGACAGACACGCTACATATGCACACGCACGCACACACACACGCGCACAAACATACGCACACGGGCACACACAAACACGCAGACATATATATCTTTATGTTTTATCTTTTTCGCTTTAACTTCTTTCAGTCATTTAGACTGCGGCCATGCTGGGGCACCCCTTGCAATTTTAGTCGAATGAATCGGACACTGTACTTATTTTTTTAAAGCCTGGTGCTTATTGTATCCGTTCTTTTACTGAACCGCTAAGTTATACGGTCGTACACATTGGTTTTCAAGCAGTGATAGTGTGACAAATACACCCACATACACACACTCTCTGTCATATATATATATATACACGACAGGCTTCTTTCAGTTTCCGTCTACGAAATCCACTCACAAGGATTTGGTCAGCCTCAAACTATACTGGAAAACATTATTATTATTATTATTATTATTATTATTATTATTATTATTATTATTAATTATTATTATTATTATATTATTATTATTATTATTATTATCATTATTATTATTATTATTATTATTATTATTATTATTATATATAAGTGTGCGGATGTTTGTGAATGTTCGTATGCGTGTGTGTTTATGTGTGTGTGTGTGTGTGTATTTTAAGCTATGCATACGACCCAATATATGAATATTTATCAATATTCTTGGTACATAAGTATTAAATGACATGATATAATAAGGTATAAGTACAGGTATATGTACACTTACATGTAAATCTTAGAAACGAATAGATTGGTAAGGATATTTGAAAATGATATTCAATATATATGTATAATGTTAAATATATAGAGACTAATAAATATACATATAGTCCCGATTACGCTGGAATTTAATTGAAAGAATGTAGAGGTGAGGAATCATGTGACAAATAATAATGAAAACTGATATGTGGTCAAAATTACATGTATATTTAAAAATATGTAACTCTATGCACCCATGAAAGCACATATTCGCATATATATTGTAACAGTCATACAGTAGAAAGAAACATAAAAATATAAGTAGAAAGATGTATCATATAACAAGACACAAAGGTGAATTAGAAAGGAGAGGAAATAACTTGGCGGTAGAGAGTGAAACGTACGGAGAGAGTATTAATCAGTACCAGATCCCCATATCACTACGTGGTAGTAGCGTGTAAGAGTGAAGTATTATCTATAGTTGGGTACACCAGTTATTACATTAGCTGGAAAAATCCACAAAAGACTACCAGGTAATATTATAATGATGGTTAAATAGATAAAGTAGTGATCTAGTGGTGACGCAAAGGGAAGTTCATTGCGTAATTTTCAGGACCTGTAAATAAGTGTATGTGTGTCTCCTTTTAATTCATTTGGTGTAAATGCCTCAAAACATGCTCTTAAAAGCTCCTATGCTTCTTGTTGTCGCTTATGCATGTACATGCATAAGAACGATAAAACGACAATTTTGTTAATTTTGTCTGTTGCATATTTCTTTCAGAATATAAATTAACATTCACGGCTATTGCAAAATTCGGCGAAGGGTTGATATCGAAGTGCATTTTCTGCAAACTTGTGCGGGTAATGGCGCAATATTTTGCAAAATATATGAATAAAATTATTCTCAAATCGCATTTCGCATGATTCATAAAATTCAAATTTTACCTTTAGAACGATTGTTGGCATGCGTATATACATACATAAACACACAACTATAGATATAGTCTAGAAGTTGTGAAACATTATAGAGAAATGCATGTTAATTAATCAAATATGAAGAGGGTCCGCGTCCCACCAATTAGTTTCCTGTTAGAGTGTCACTTTTACTTTCAAATTTTAGAAGTTTCTTCATGCATATGTTCATATAGTACCGTTAACAAAGTGCAAGCCAGGTTCGTAGTTGAACCTTCTTCTTCTACTACTACTACTACTACTACTACTACTACTACTACTACTACTACTACTACTACTACTACTACTACTACTACTACTGTTACTACTCCTCTCCCTCCTCCCTCTTCTTCTACGGTCCGTTGGTGTATTTGAGCGGCACATCAGGCAATCAGTGATTGCGAATTATCTCCACAACTGTCCAACCATTATGCTTCGTCTCAAGTGTTGCAGCCAGGAGTTGGCTCTACATCGTGTTCCGTGACAACCTCTCGGATTTCCCCTGGATCCGTCATCAAATCGTGGAGGTAACCTTCTTCATATTCCCCCTATAGGACAATTTAAGTCAGTTCTCACATCTTCATTCTTTGCCACGTAATATAGTGTGTGTCATCATCTTTAGAAACACGCCTTAGACACTTTCAATCACATGAAGAGCATTTAATTTAACTCTGCCAACCATTTCCGTTTTTGGCAATGGCTACTATCTAATAGCGGTTAAAGAATGTCATTAACCGCATCTTTCTCCGTCGAGACATGCATACACACACACGCACACAGACACATAAACACACATGCGCACACATACACCACATATATGCACACACAGTGGCACCTATGTTTTACACACACATAGATACGTACATCTTTATATGTGTCCTGTGTGTTTGCATGCATATATTGATGGATGCGCTGCTGTATACATAACGTTATTCATATCCATATGTCATGCATATAAATTGAGATAAATTTATTGCTTACTAATATGAATTTTACACAGATATGTTCTGCCATATGTATATCTAATCTGCATGGAAATAGAAATGTTGGTTTGTTTTGATAGTAAGACAGATGCGAGTCTGTACAGATAAGTTCGATTCTCATAAACAAAGAAAAATTGTAATAAGACGCTTCAAGTCAATGTCAGTCACATTGGAAGCCTTTAGCAACATATATGTGATGGCTTATGATGCCTGAAATAAAGAGAATGATGTTAATATTATGCAATTATTATTTGGCATAATCAAAATGTAAAAATACAAGATTAATGTGAAGTAAGTATTGAGAATATAAAGGAATATTTTAAAGCAATACGTATTTCCAATAAAGAAAATGCTGAAGAAAATAGCATGAAATGTGCAGTAATCTGTAACATATTTACAATGTATACAGAATTATCTTACAAGCATTATGTTATCTATTATGAGAGGTCGTCGATTACAAATTTGGAACGTTTCACTATTTGTCTTACAGTTTATATTAATGCCTTTACTAGTCATTCTTACAACATTTCACTAACACCTTAAAGAAAATATCCTCTACTTTTGAATTTTTGTTTGTTTTGCAGTTGTTTTGTGATAACACCAATTGTTATATTTGTTTAATGATTAACCTCTATAGTGTTAAATTCTTCAAGAAAGAAATATCTCATTAAGGAACTGACATTCAATTAAAACAGAATAAATGAAATAAGGATTGGGAACATATTTCTATCATATATTGCTGCATATACAATCGTGTACTTGTCAAAGAGGTTAATTACAATCTTTTTTCTCCTGTTTTTCTTCCACATAAAATTGACGTATGTCTTTGCAAGTTTTATTGAGAAACACATATATATTTACACATAGACGTAGCTTTCATGAAATCATTTTCGTATAAATTGTATTTATTGTACGTTTTCATTTAAAATAATCTAAACTGTATCTTATTATGACAGAATAATTAGTCACTTATTTCTGCCTTTCATACACACCAAAACACAAACACATGCATAAATATATATGCACAAGCAGACACTTACACACACGTATATATATATATATATATATATATATATATATATATACATATATATGCATATATATGTGTACATATATATATATATATATATATATATATATATATATATACATATATATGTATGTATATATATATATATATATATATTTATAATGAGAGTGAGAACGAGAGAAAGACGAAATGAGACAAACAGAGATAGAGTCAGATGTATATGAGTGTCTTTGTCTGTATATCTGTCCTTCTATGTGTGCGGGGCATGCGAATATGAGTCCGTTCAAATCACCATATTACTCTATATTTTATGAAAGCCATTTATCATTAATTTTATGTTTCTTAAATTTAAATTATGTTTCTCCATTTAGAGTTCTATAGTAATTATTCTTTTTTTTTTGTTTTAAGAATCAATATTTTTAGAAAGAGTAAATATCTTAGGAAGTTTTCCATTATAAATCATTAGATAGATTTTCAATTGGTTTATATCATAGAGAGAAAGCTGAAGATTCGAAAACCCACGGTTCATATCATTGCCTGTACATTGTACACGTGGTCAAGATATGTATCAGATACCAGCTTAGCATAAATGACTACATAGATTTCATTTTTAGATCTTTTTGTAGGAAATAACACTTGACTCTTAAACTGAGCTACTGTGGTTGAGATATCTACATGGTCCACTTTACTGAATAACTTGATAGTGAACATACTTAGATACAAGGGGGAGGTGTATCCTCATTATAAACTATCATTGGAGTTATTTTTAAAGACAACTAGCTGTTATACCCAGTGTTACTTGTGTTTTCTGTGTTGAAGTTAGGCCCACCTCTGACCTTGTATTGAATAAGCATTTCGTAGAGAATATTCTTTCATTCTTGTTGAAATTTTACACGTGAAAGAAATACAAAAGCCGCAGTAAAATAACATCGTTATGGGAATTTCCATTCAAACGCCCAATTGAGCTCACAGAAATCGATGCCAACTGAGCATCATGGAGTTATTGTAAAATTCGAGCCTTATTTGTGATCTACATATGTGCCAAAAATCATGAAAATCCGTTAGACGGTGTGGGAGGATTTAGAGTAACTCCAAATACACAAGGATAGATACCATTACACATTTATATATATATATATATAGATTATAATGCAGCTCGTAGAATGTCGGCAGAGATAGTTAACTACAAATGTTCATGTGTGAGTACAAAATTATTTTTTTAATAAATAATTCTTAAATATTTATGTATTATCTTATTGAATGCCTCTGTCACTCACAGTTCTTAATTATTAATATTAAAATATATAGGGCTCTTTCTTGTGCACTTTTGTTGATTGTACATAATTTCGCTGTCTGATGATATTACTATTAATTCTTTCATTATTTCATCATATTACATGGAAAGAATATTTTACATTATTGTATTTCACTATCACACACACGCACGCACATACACACACACACACACACGCGCGCACATATTCATGTGCGTAGTGAACATTGGATAATCCAGGTTGCCCTTGGACAATGAAAATATATTTTATATTCTTTAGAAAGAAAGTCATACATGGACATTTTTTAAAGCATGGTCGTAAGGTTTCGATGACTCCATATTCAATTTTATTTTAGCAAAATTCATGCTTATCTTAACTGAATAACCTTGCCACAAAACAAAATGAGCCTTCTGTGTACTGGATGGTTGATTATAGCTTAAATCAGTTTATTTTAATACCATGCTAAGTTCGTAAAGAGGTAATTTCACTTAGTGTTTGTATGCCCAAATATTGCCAAATATTTTTCCTTTCTACAACAAACTAACATTTCTGCAATTATTGTGTTACATATATTTGTATAGGTAGTTGTAATCATTCCGGAGACAAATTTCCTAGCGATACATATTGAACGACAACAGAAATATATCAGAAATACAGAAAACAGTTCTTGATATCTCATATCAAGAAATTATGTCATATATATGTTTCACAGAAACTCCAATATATTTCACTTTCCACGCGTTCAATTATTTACAACTTAATACCAAATAACATTAACATTCGATAGCTACATCTACGTATTCTGGCACTTTTGCTTTTAAATAATAATCGTTAAAATATTCATTTGTTTAAATCGTAGAATATCGATAAAATAATCTAATCTCAATTAGATAAATATCCAACTTAATAAATGTTCTACGAGTGCCCCCCTTATAACTATATATTATATTTGTAATCTGTAATTTCCTTGGGGATATCTATATATTAGTCATTTGAATTTAAGTCCATCTTCTTATGGAAGGAAAAGTTCCGGTCTAATAATAAGTATGCATGAAAATGACAACAAATTCTTGTGAAGGAAAACATTAATTTATTCGAGTCGGTAATACTAGAGAACAACTGGAATTTGATCATATCTATTGAAATATTTTTAAGAGGCATCATACAGGTGTTCATATGCGAACCCGTGTGACTCTCGACATATACATACCCGTATCCATATATCTATACTATAAAGGAGAAGGCGGCATATTAATTAGGCATGTAGCAATTATTAAAAGTAATAAAAGAAAGCAATTATTAAAGGGTCGACCTCTGGAAATATTTTTATAAATTCATGTTCTAACAAATTTCCTGTAGATTTCAATTTTTCAAGTGTATTGAAGGTTTTTATCCCAATTTCTTGCAAATTTAAATATTCAGTGCATTCACTGCTTCCAAATCTTCACAAATTTAAATATTCATTTACATTCACTCCGGTGTATTTCATATTCATTTTAAAATCTCTCGCATTTTCTTTCAATGTTTTCATTTCAAGCTTTAATTCACTGTTTGGAAAATCGACACTTTATTTTATTACTGTATACGAAATTTAAAAACATTATTGAATGAAATTTTTTATTGAAATACCCATATACTGTTTGTAAAAAAGAAAGTGATTTTATTGTTATGGCTGTTTGCAACGCTATAAGCCTTACAAAAATAACTATTCAGACTGATTTTAGCCATTTTCTTTTTTAACTTAAAACCATGCGAGGAGCATGTTTGGTAAAACGAAAACAAACAGATGGTAAATATTTTTAAAGAAAAATGTGATCAATTCAATGGAGGTTTCGCTATTGTTTCTAGCACAACACAAACCACCCTCCATTTTTACTTACACATTTTATTGATGTTTCTTTCAATATTTTCTAGCATTAATCACATTTTAGGGAATAACGATGCCGAAATAAAACACGTGTGGACTATAGGGAACATAATAAATTGTAATCGTAATTTTTACCCCTACCTCAATCAATCGAAGCCGTGTGCGTGTGTAAGAAAAAACAATTTCTGTCTGAAAAGTATGCTATTAAAATGAATTATCGTTTACGTAGCATTTTTAGAATCACTATGGATAAGTGCCAGCAATGACCTTCTCAAGTTTTCAATATTTTGATTTCTAAACAGAAACAATCAGGGGCAGCGTGTGGGGTTGCAAAAATTCGTAATTTCTCAAATTTTCTTTTTATAGCATATAAATGTATTTATGGGCAAATTATTGGAAACCGCAATATATGCGAGAGTGATAAAGAAACGGGGGAGGTTGTCTTCATATGTGATAGAAATGACAGCCAAATTGCCCTTAAAACACACACTTTTCCTCTGAAAATATTAGCAATGGTTTTGAAGTGGTAAAAATTGGCCAAAATAGGTTCGGTGTGGGATGAAGAGGGTGGCAGGGTGGAAAATATAAAGGTTTTTGAAAACATCTTTTCAAACAAAGATGCCTCCCACCTCAAACCCATCTTTTCGAAAGCTGAGGTTTAAGAAAAATAGGGAAAATTCCCGAAACGTATTTCCCCACAAACTTCGTTATAGTCGTAATCTATGCCGTTTGGAAGTGATTTCATTAAAAGATACTCATTTTCCTGAAAGTTATCAGATTGTATGAATTATCCGAAACTTCTCTATCCAGCCCATCGGGAAAATTATTTCCCATAAAGCTCTATATATTCTGAGCCCACACCATCTAAGCGGTATTTTTTTTAGGAAATTTTGTTAAAATGTATCCATCCTTCTGGATGTTATGAGACAACAAATTTGGGGACGTATACATCTCTAGCAATGCCCTTTTATTTCTCCGATTTTTCAGTTGATGTTTATTTCATTCATTGACCTATGGGCAATCTCCAGAGATCCCTGGATTGGCAGTGCTATCGGGAAGCATTGCCCGTTCAGGATACTATCTGCAGCCACTGTTTGAGTTACACCGGACCGACTTGCGCGAGATGCAGTAAGAGCGACGAAAACTTTCTCAACCATTTCAGACCTGTGGATTTATGTCGAACGGCTGCTCACACATGTAGGACGAATTCTATTATCGGCCGAGTCAATCGGGAATGTTGACCCACCACATTTCTTTAACAGGGAAAGTAAGGCAGTTTTCATTGTACCGGTGGCGATGGTCAAAAAGAGTGTATGGTGGAACGGTGCGAAAGGTTTTGAGACTAACACTTTCCTCTCCAGCCAGTCGCTCATCAAGTTTTGCAAGTACTACTTGAAAAGGAAGGTGAGAATGGAGAGGGAAGTTTTGTCTCATAAAAGTTTCAATAAAAGGTAGCAAAGATGGTACGCGTAAATGACGGAAGCACTTGAAGCATGATCCTGTTTCGAAGAGGGAGGAGAGAGAGAGCGCTTTGTTCTGATGTGTTACTGTCCCTACCTGAGGTTATAATGATCTTTTCCGTAGGCTTTTCTTTCCACGGATAAACCTCTTTTATACTTTTACGCCGTTTTTTTTTTGCTGTTTACACGTCACAAACGCTTTCGATCCATTTTGATTGTCTCCTTTTTTCGAAAAGAAATGTTCTATTTTGAATTGACCCTTCTGATATATATCTATTTTTCCGATACTATCTATCTATCTATCTATCTATCTATCTATCTATCTATCTATCTATATCTATCTATCTATCTATCTATCTATCTATCTATAAATCTATCTATCTATCTATCAATCTATCTATCTATCTCTCTATCTCTCTATCTATCTATCTATTATCTATCTATCTATCTATATATATATATATATATATATATATATATATATATATATATATATATATATATATATATATAAATATTTAAGTAGTTGAATGAATTATCCTAGTATTGATAATTCGGTTAACCGATACCTGGGTAGCAAATTCACGTCAGAAAACAGGGTTGAAGCTACATGCCAAAGGCAGAGATCACGTGCTTTCGTGTGGAAATGTGTGTGTTTTTTTTTACTATAAATAAATGAAAGAGTCGAACGACGATTTAACAAAATTCCTTTATTCTCGACATATCTTTCGAAGACTGCATATTCCTAATTGCGAAAGAATAAGGGGTGCATTATGCCGTCTTCTCACCAGGAAAGACAAGGAACTTATGTCAGCATCATGACGAGCAAAAACTTTTAGATGACTGCCCACACGGAGTCCATAGTGATAATTTTATATATATATATATGTATATATAAGTATACACTCTTTTAATCTTTTAATCTTTTACTCTCTTCAGCCATGCGGCGGCCGTGGTCATACTGGAGCACCACCATTGTTTTTGTGACTTCCTGAGCCTGGGTGTTTCACATCACCACTCCTGTATATACCTTTATCCCAGCTGGGTTTTTTTTCAGATTTCCCTGCTTGTGATTCTGATAAGTTTTGGAATGGGCAAAGCTTCAGAACTCTCCTTTTTCCCCATGCTTGCAGGTGCTATTTAATTAAAATTTTCAGAAAACCTGGGCTCTGTCAGTTACTATCCTTATTGTTCTACGTTATCCGTTTTGGCGTTATTTTTTGTCTTTTTCTTGTCCTTCCTGTTACCGTTAGTCGTCAAGGCATCAGTTTTCACGTAACTTAACT
Source organism: Octopus sinensis (assembly GCF_006345805.1). Lineage (NCBI taxonomy): Eukaryota > Metazoa > Mollusca > Cephalopoda > Octopoda > Octopodidae > Octopus > Octopus sinensis. The sequence goes on along the minus strand of NC_043011.1, from coordinate 19,045,328 downwards.
TACACGCACATGCATATACAGATAGATAATAATATGTACAGGTACATACATAGACATACAAACACAAACGCACACATAAATGCCAGGCATATTTGAACGACCCGTTACATATTTTAAGCAGTTACGTTTAGTACACTTAATTACCATCGAAAAAATATTGCATTGTCCTCCTATAACTGGTAGATTAAACTATAAATTTTGGTCTGGTTTTCGATATTTTTATGTCATTTATATCATTATTTTGCGCAAAAATATGAAATTATGCTTAATGAGAAATTATTAGGTTGTTCTGTTTTTCATCCTGATGCATGACACACGTAAAGTAGTATTTTTGTATGATGTAATCGACGGGTTTTTTACTTGGAAAAGAGAAGAAATTCGCGTGGAAGCACGTTATCAGATTTTAACCGTACATCAACTATTTACTCATACGACACGTTTAATATTGACATTTCTAGAAAATACAATATTTTGTAAATGTGTCTGACGAATGCTCATTTATCTCCATGATCAAAAACTGAATTCATCTAACAACTGGAGTATCGTCATTAAACCAACAAGATCCATTTGTTTACTCGTATTTTGGTTATCTGTAGGTGCAGCAAAAGGTGTCCAGTAATGGTGACCCAAGTAATGTATTCCAGACACAGCTCTGTTATCTAACAGGACTAATAAATAACTGAAATTCATATTCTGTCCGCATCTATTGTTTTTCTCTATACACATTTACGAGCACAACAGAGGTGAGCGGTTACTTCGGTAAAAATTCTGTGGTTAAAATTATATCTTTTAAAATTATGTACATAAATTTATTCTAGTATTAGATTGTTAATATATATTTTCACTGCAAAATACATTCATTTAAACATTTGTTTATCATTAAGAAAGGGCCGATTTGTCCAAAGATTCTCACTGACAGCTTCTAAATCTATTGTGATTTTCCATAGATTCACATAGAGTGTATTATTCCTGTATGCATTTACATTACATACGTATATTTGTATATATATGCATATATGTGTGCATGCATATTGATGAGCCAAACAAAGCCACGAACATGATTTAGCATAGCCTCAGGTTTCAATGAAGACATAATAGGTATTTTATCTCAGATATATATTCTTTCGCTATTCCAAACCAGTGGAGAGAATGTAAATTTGTCTTTCTAAGAAAGAAAACCTCTTAAAGCTTACAAGATATATACTGCACAATGCAGTAAAACCTTACCATGCTACGAGGAAAATTTTACGTTGAAGTTTGACAATAATAAAGGGGTACTAAAATTCCGACGAGAAAGAATAATAGGATTTTGGGGAAAAGAGGAACTAATTAGAGAATGTGTACACCATGTCTAACAAAAAAACTGATGAACAGCTAAATAAGCCCGGTACATTAAGATCTGGTTGAACACTGGTGTTCTGTGTCTAGGTGGTGAGTAGCTATACATGGAATTTTATGCATGATTAAATTTAACACCCATAACCAAGAACCGATCTTGACAAATGATGATTACTGAAGGAGACCTATGCAAAAGGAATTTTTGTGTATGTTAAACATAGAGCTATAGAGTAAATAGATAAGTCTGAATACCGAAAGGTGTTTAGATTCATATTTGTTATAGATACAACAGTTCATGTGAATAAGCACCGAAGTGTATTATTCCATTTCATATTGTTTGAATTAATGTTCTGTAAAAATAAAACATTCAGTATAACATTGCTATTGATGCATAGTGATGAGAAAATTACGATTCTACAACAATAATATATTGCTTTAATTGGCGCAAAGAAAGAACTAAATGCCTATTGTATACGAATAACATTAACAATACATTTTCCTCGAGTAACAACGAAGCAGATACCGTATTATTTTGTTGTTAGATAATAAATGCTCAATAATAAAACAGAAAATTCCTTTCTCTATTGCATGTGTTCTAAGTTACTACTTGGTATATCGTTTGACGTGTTTGCTCAAAAGTTCTCTACATATCAAATATTAGCTTAACTATGTCAATAAAGAGAAAAACCCGAGTGACTCTTCATTGAAAGCATATACGAATTTCAAATTTTAACATTGTTATTGAATTCTGTCTGGAAGGGATTCAATATCTTGCATGAGAAATTTGAAAATAAGACTGCATTACTTTATTTTAACTTTTGTATTTTGATTGAAGCTATTATTATCGAATACAAAATGGCTTAGTTAATCTTTGCACAGAAAAAGAATAAATATAACCCGGTAAATAGTTTGGTGGATGATTGACAAAAATATAGAAGCATTTCAATATACATCGCTGTATTTGATTCAGAGTAAATTGATTTGATATCCAATCACATACAGATTGTACAGAGAAAAAACAATATGAAACAAGATGTATGTTGGTAATTCAA
>NC_043011.1:18995438-19035438 GCF_006345805.1 Octopus sinensis | reverse complement strand
GAATATTGGAAATAGATAAATTTATCGAGAAAGAAATGACAGCAAAATTTAAGTGGCGTGCTTGTGTAGATTGGGACTGATACTTAATTCGAAATAAAACACTCGGAATAAGAGTGTACTAACGACACAAAATAACAGTCAAAACACAAGTACTGTAAGCTAGGATATTTAAAAGTAATTTATAGCTATTTCCCTGTGGTAATATGAGCAATTATGCTCACATAGGCTGTTATACTACCATCGCTGTTTTATTTTTTTATTTTGTTACAGAGTTATATTCGGGAAATCATGCAAGACACTTGTAGACTATACATGCGCTATTGTTAAAACTATTTGACACAGATTTTATTGTTTGATTTTAGCATTAAAATCGCTTTAAATTTTCGTAACTGGTGTTATTGTATATGTATATATATATATATATATATATCGATATTCAAGTTAAGAAGCAACGAAAACTCTAGCATTTAATACGGATTAGTTGTGAAGGAACATCCAAAATAACATATGTTTTCACTTCAAAAATCCCTAATAAGAAGATTATGTTGTTTAAGTTGCACGACGAATCGACTGCAAATGTTCGTTTGTTGACATATTTTACATTACATGTATTTCACTCAAAAGCAATGAACGATCAAACAGATATAAATGTGCACATGCATAAAAATACACTGACGTACAGAAATTCGGCAACACACAGACACAGACACACACACACACACACACACACACACAAATATATATATATATATACATACGTATATACATTTGTGAAAATTACATTTGTGTGTATGTATGTGCATATGAATATACACATGTGTATATACATGTTATTTATATATGTATATATGCTATATATATATATTATATATATATATATATATATATTCTATATATATATATATATACAAATATATATGTATATATATATAGTGAGAGAGAGAGTCAGACGGACAGACAGAGAGACAGAGATAGGTCGATAAAGGGACAGATTATCTATATGTGCTCATGTATAGAACCAATCAAACTTTACAGACATATTGTGCACAAATACTGACGTTAATATTGAGCTTATGTAATGGCATAATTGTTCTCAAATGTTGGGATATACCTGAATTTCGGTGCAGCTGTACCTTAATTTCTTACAGAATTTGAGACTCACTTTACTGTGCGTCATAAAAACAATGAAAAATTTGGTTTTATTTGGGGTAAATTAAATATTGAGTAATCAGTTGAAATAAGAGCTATATGAAACGTGTGATAATTGTGGCGCCATTGAATTTATATTTGAATTTCACAATTTGTGCAAAAAATAAAAGGTTTCGTCTCTTCATGACAGCATTCATTCTACTAATTGTAATATATATGATAATATATGAAGGAAAATTACATAAAGTATAATACAGGTTCTTCAGTGAAATAGGCAAAAATATACACGTTATATATATCGCTATACAGGTAAGGCGTTAAATATATATATATATAATATATATATATATATATATATATATATATATATATATAATATATATATATATGTATGTGTGTGTGTGTGTGTGTGTGTGTGTGTGTGTGTGTGTGTGGTAAGGAGTTTGCTTTTCAATCACATGGTTTCTGCCTCAGTCCCACTGCGTAATACTTTTGATAACAGTCTTCTACTATAGATCTGGGCCGACGAAAGATTTGTGCGTAGATTTGGTTGACAGAAACTGGATAGCTGGATTGCGTGTTCGTTTCTCTTTTCGTCATCATATGTGACATGTTCCACACAGGTAGAAATATAGGAAAATTTATAAATTGAAAATAATTCTTTATTAATATATTTAAAGTTTAAAACTGTTTCATAGTTTACACGGATTTTCAAAATGTTCAAATAGGAGGACGTGGGTTATGTCCAAGCTGCCTTGCTTCTGACAAATGTTTGAAGCTTTTTTTTATAAAGAATTCATGACTCAAATTAATATGTGTTTTGAATAGGCTTTGATTGGATGAAGATAATAACATAACTGGTCTCAGAGATATTTTACGCTTCCCGCTACGCCCGTGTGTTACTCTCAAAGGAGAATGTTTGGTGTCGCAAGTTAGGGCTTTGATGGTTTGCACATGTTTCTGAAACTATTCTAGTCATGTGACTATCCTATTAATTACTGTACAAAACATACAAATTTAAGTCATGAACTCCCTACGGAACTACGGCTAGCTTCAAACACTATTCAGAAGCAAAACACGTGCGACATAAGCCAGATCTTTGTATTTGAACTTTTTGAAATTTTGAAAATTAGTGTAAACTGTGAAGCCGATTAAAGCTTTAAATATATTAATGAAATATATTTCAACTATTCTCAGTGCTTATTCAGCTTCTATTTTTATGTATTTATACATACATACATACATGAAAACGCACACACACACACACATATATATATATATATACATACATAAATACATATATGTATGTATATATGTATGTATGTTATGTATATAGATATATATATATATATATATATATAGGTAAACAGTAAAAATAATTACAGACATGGACAAGAACATGAAACACCACAGAGACGACACAAGAACCACAGGACGGGACATTCGAAGCCCTCAGTCATCAGTCAAGAACCAGATCATCTTAGCAATTTCGGCTGATTAATCTTGAGATTGCTCCGATATGGCCAGCCCGCCAAGGGAAATCTAAGCCAAGCGCATTAGATCCCCTGGAAGAAAGCTTCGAATGTATACAACGCGAGGACGGAAAACGAACGAAGTACACAACCAAAAATACAGAATATGTGACACCAATAAGAATACAAAAACGTAAAAACAATAACGGTAAAAATAAAAAATAAACAACAAAACAAAACCAGGACGTAGGACAAGGGTCTTTCGACAGGACGAGTTGAGTATGGGGCTGGCTTGTGAAGTTGTGCCTAATGGCCGCGGGGAGACGAACAAATACGTGTTGCTTCTGCGACTGCTGAAACGAAAAGAGCGCTCAACAGCGGCTAGCGGTCACGTGAGAACAAAAGACAGGAGAAAGGGACAGATGAAAAGAGAGAGAAGGTGGACGAGGGAGGAGAAGAAAGAGACAGATCGAGGGGGCTGGAGGTGAGAGATAGAGAAACGTAGAAGGGGGGGGGGAGACGGATGGAGAGGGAAAGAAAGGAAGGGGAATAAGGGAGGAGAGAGAGAGAGAAAGAGACAGATTAAGAGTCGTATCAATGCTAGAGAAAAAATATACTTATTGTATAAGGACAATTGTGGATACGTAGCCGCCGATTATATAGGTAAACAGTAAAAATAATTACAGACATGGACAAGAACATGAAACACCACAGAGACGACACAAGAACCACAGGACATATATATATATATATATATATATAATATATATATATATATACATATATATACATATGTATGGGTGTGTGTGTATGTATATGTATATATGAGTGTGTTTGTATGTCGCTTTGTCCCCTAAGGACATTTCTAAATTTCTTAGGTCCGCGTAACATAGAGGTTCGGCAAAGAGAGCGATAGAATATAATTAGTATTTAAAAGTTTGCTCCGCTAAAATTCATCGAGGCAATGTTCAATCATGATCGCAGTAGAAATGGCTGAAACAACTAAAAGAATAAAATGAACGTGTGTATATATGTATATATGCATATATACATACATATGCAAAACCTCCAGACAGGTATGTGATACAAAAAAGGGACAACAAAACATCGCGATAGACGATACAAAGGAACCAAGGACGGGTGATTTGCAGTTGTCTCTCCTCAGTCGAGTTCCAGATTATCTTTGCAATTTCGGCTGGTTATACTCGAGATTGCTCCAATCTGGCCAGCCCCAAGGAAAACCTAAGCTAAGAGCATTAGATTGCTTGGAAGAACGCAGCGTGTTCAGACATATACACACAATGTACTCAGGCAATAAACACATGTAATAGCTTTGTGTATTTTATTTAATTTTAAAATATTTAATTATTAAAGTATTATTTTATTTTTCAATTACGTATATTTAGAATTTTCATATACATATATGTATATATATATTAATTAATTATTTTACTGTTCTATTATATTTTTAACCTGATGAGCGACTATATTTATATGCAAGGGGTTTCTCTACTACTCTGATCAATTCTTAAATATAGCAGCGAAACACGTGTCGTTTTCTATTGTATGCATTATATTATTTTTGTAATTTACTTAATCTTTACTTTTTAATCGTTATTTTAATTTTTAATTTTGTATTAAATGTAATTTTCTAGATGGTGTAATTTAATTATTCATTTTGAATTGATAAAATGTGTTTTTTCTAATATTTTATATTTATATTATATTGTGTGTAATTTGTTTTAGTATTTCTAAATTGAATTCTTTTTCCTTGTAAGTTGGATTTTATTCCTCTAAATAACAATAATTAATATATATATATATATATATACATATATACATACATACATACATACATATGTATGTATATATATATATATATATATATATATATATATATATATTCATTTGTGTGTGCGTCTGTAGAAGGAGTGGGAGTGAGAGAGAGACAGAATACCTGTCCGTGATGTAAAGATACGAAATTCTGTTAGAGGGTACTAGTAATTTTTTGTAGATCGGGGTTTGAGGGAACAGTTATCTCTAGTTTATCATTCCCAGGCAATAGTTATTTCGATAACGATTTTTTATAACTGGAACTTATATCTGCATCTGTTAATTCTGTCTAGATTATGCCTAAAGAAACTTTTCTGGTATATCTAATTTAAAAGTGCGTTTTATAGCCATGTGAGGAAAGTACACTAAAGTATTTGGAGAAAATTGCACATCACTTGTGATTACAAAAGAAATATTTAATATAACATAAATTTTGTATATTTGTTATACATAATTTCTAATTGAAGCATTAGTATATTTAAAACTTCGGCTATAACTCACACGGTTGGCGTAGGATGTCAAAATGCAAATAAGTAGGTAACCATATGTGAACAAATTTTTAAAGAATGGATTTGACAGTTTGGTACATAACATAGAAAATGTGCCGTGCATTCGTTGATATACCTAATTATAATCCAATTATAAGGATAACATATAAGAGGAATAAGATATTCTAACCACTTACTATTTGAAAGTTGCAAATTATCTTGCGATGATTGGTTCAAAATTAAGAAAAGAATGCAAAACATATTTGTAACTCTCCTAGAGAAAAGGACCTTACATTAACGAATCGTTCTGCAAAATTTATCAATCATATTCATTGAGTTTAGTCTCTGAAATATCTCAAATATATACAAATATTGTACATCTCGGAGTGTACGTTCATGAGTATTATTTTACTCTTTCATGGTGAAAATGAACTGTTAGTGTTTCCGAACTTCTTAAAACATAGCTCCATTAACTTTTTGCTGTTTTTCTTGTTGCTATAATAGCTGATTCTAAAAATTGGTGTTCTTGCTGTTGCTTTTGCAAATGTATTATAAAAGCTAATACGTCTTCCATTATTATCAAATTGTGTTACAAATAATTGTTAACTGACGTGCGCGAGCTTCGAATACTTGACGCCAATGCTGTTGTATCACCAATTTTTATGACGATGCTTTTTAACACCCTAACCGTCTAGTAACAATAAACCTACGTAACTCTCCTCGAACTATATACGAACCAACAAACGACAATTGTATGTATATATACTGACATGTACAACAATCACGGCAAAACACCGCTCGGTAATGACCTATACTGATCGGACAGTTATATATGGCGGGGTCTTTTCATCTAAGAATATTCTCCGCAATCTTTGACTGACCAATAATTCTCCCTTGTCTTCAAGCTAAACACTAGGTGAGAAATATAATCCTTTGAATATCATATTAAGAAGACACTTGTAAATTTTGGTACCTTGTCAAGGAGTGAAAAAAATTCTGTATTTCGTCTCCGCAACATAATCGGTCTGTACGGTACTAAGTGTGCGGATGAAATGTAGCTCCTGATAATGGTTTCAAATTTTGGCGCAAGACCAGTAATTTTCGGTGGAGATAGTTAGTGGATATCCCCAGTGTTGAATTGGTAAATATTCTATCGACTCCGAGAGGATGGAAGGCCAAGTCAAACACGGAGGTATTCTAACTCAGAACACAAAGACGTCAGAAATTCCACTAAGTATTTTGCCAGGCGTGCTAATGGTTCTGCCTGCACTCTGCCTTCATTGAGCTCAATATATTAACAGTATCATTGTGTCGAGTCAATGAAATGTTTATGATACAAAGGATATATCTGCAAATCCATTCTGCCACATAATACATTGCTTCCGATTTTTTATAATTTTATTTATCACTCCTACAAGGTGTGTGGGTTTCTCGGGGTGAGTGAGAGAGAGAGAGAGAAGGAGAGAGAGAATTTTCATATTTATATATATATGAATCATAGATCCAATATAGTTAAAATCGAAAGAATTATTCCATTTCGTTTTTTCTTATTTTCTCACTGTCCGGCGTCCTAGATCTTGAAATATTTCTAACACATAAAGAGAGAGATTGCCTGGAGATATATGACGTATCTTCTAAATATGCCAATTATAGGTATCATACAATCATGAAATTACTAGTAGTTCTTGGTATGTATATATGTATGTATATGTATGTATATGTATTCATATCCATGCACACACACCCACAACCATATAAAACATATCATGTGTTCTCTACTTTTAGTAAGGGGTAATTATAACAACAAGCAACATTGTTAAGCGATATTGTTTTTGCATTTGAGTTGAATGTCAATTTGGTAATATTCTTTACAAAATTGCTAAAAGATATTCTTGGATGGATGAAATTAATTATAATATTGCAATCACATTTTACAAGAGGAGATATTTTGAATGCGTATATACATACGTACATACATATATATATATATATATATATATATATAATATATATATATGTATTATGTATGTATGTATGTATGTATGTATGTATGTATGTGTGTATATATATATATATATATATATATACATATATTTGTTCGTATATAAAATGTTCGTATTCCATGTTGTAGTATTTAGAATATCATTTTATTTTCGTATTTCATGTTGTTTACGTTCTGTGGTGTTCTGTACCCATAGATACATGTGTGTATACACATATATGTAAGTATTTATATATGTATATATATATGTATGTTTATATGCATATATATTGGTATTTTCATTATATTATGTGATCGAACGCAACGCATCCATTTCCAAGTAACCTTCATCTATCTATCTATCCATCTATTTATCTGTATATATATATATATATATATATATATATATATATATGGTAGAATAGTAAAGAGTAAGTTTTCAAAACGCATGAAATTATTTCATACCTAGTAAGCATTTTAGCGTAAGCTGATGAGGGCATACTATTGAAATTAATCTTAAGTTTCACAACGAATCTGGGGGAATGTACTCCTGAAACTATCATTCGAACACCTTATTTTCCTCTGATATATTACCAAAAACTCTTTTTAATGCCTATTCCTTCCTCGATATTATATTTAAAATTTTTTAAAAGATATTTTTCTATATTCAGCTATTAATTTTATTTATATTCTATTATTAGGTTATATCTATATGACCATGTATATTTTTAGTATTCATATATAGTTTTATATTTCTGATATATCAATAGATGTTTCAGATTGAACAATACTTTTTTTTATCCTAATTAAAACCGTATCTGTTTGTGTTAATCGTAGTCTTTCTGATTTGAGACTTTTCTATTGTATCTATTGCACTTGATGAACTCCTGCGCTATCTATTTTTTCGAAAGTTCTTTAATATTTAAAAAATATTTTTCATATTCATTTCTCGTTTCTCTGTATATCTTTTGTATGTATACATTTAAGAAAAAGTATTTTGCTATTAAAACAAACAGTAAAACACACGTTCTTCAGTTTCAGAACGGTTACTTGAAGGCTTGAAACTCATATCAGAGTAACCTACTGTAAACACTATTATTAAGATTAAGATAAAAAATGTTCATTCAAAAAATACTTCTTTAAATATATACACAGGTACCCATATATATATATATAATATATATATATATATATATATATGTTTGTGTGTATCTATCTATATAAATGTGTGTTTGTGTGCGTGTATGCGTGCATGCACATCTCTGGATGTTTTCAAAGCAAAACATTGATATTTACATATTTTTTTAATATTTACATCAATTTCAATTTTGATTCCCTGGGAAATATCTCAATTTGAAGCCATTCTTATATTCTGATACATGCATGAAATATTTTATCTTCCTAGACAAGCTAAACCTACGTAAATATATTGTGTAAACACAGCACGTAGATACTTGTAATTAAAGTTAATAGACTGGAGGGCATTCGCTCATTTTCCCTTAGTATTTGCCTATGGTTAAACTGAAATTGATAATTTTAATGTATGTTTCTCAAAATTAGAAGGTACATATGTCATAAGATTAGGTAAAAAACGTGTGTTGAAATGAATAGAATTGTACTATATGAAGATTTATTTGAAATCTGGAAGATACAATTTCGTATTGTTACAGCTTGATTTCGTATTTCTATTGATCAGGTACTAAAATACAGTTTAATCCTATCTTCTTATCATCACCTATTTAGGCTAGTTGTAAGTTAACAAGTAGGCTTTTGTGAACTTTTGTTAGTTGATGGATAAAATGGATGTGTAAAATATGCTAACATATAGAATGATATATTTTCGCTAGTGATGCTGCTATTTCTAGTGCATATAATTGTTTATACTAGCAGAAAATTGATTTCTCTATCTCTAATATTCTTATTGTTATAGATGATAAGATCTAAATAAATTGCTTTCGTTTTTCTACAATATCACGTACACTCTTTCGCATCGCGCTAAAATCTCGTTATACATCATTGAAAGTTCGGTGGAAATATATATTCTGAATCTTGAATGCTTCGAACAGGATCTTTAATGTTGCATTTATCTTCGCATTTCAGTGATTTATCGTACCTAACCTGGGTGTTATGGAAGCCTGTTGAAATCTGTTTAATATTAGATGGGAAACGTTGATCATTATTATATTATTATACAACGTAAATCTTTCCAGTCACAGAGGTATGCATTATTGACTGCTAGGAGATATTCATTGACATGCAGTCAATCACTAAGCATTGGGATGGAACATTTGATACAATTGGTGAATTAGATATCAGTTAATAATATGCGTAATCTCAACTGACGAACTAACGTACATATTCCAGTCGAATGAAGTTTTCAGAGATTTTCTTCATCCATAGAACGTCGTCAAACGCAATGAACAATTTCATGGATTACATGACAAAGTCTATTGTAGGCCCCGCCAATGATGGTAATAGCATTTTGAACACATAATGGCTTTAAAACCTTGATGCATTCTTCAGCACAAAATCTGGATAACAGCCAAGTACTCCGTCTTGTTTATACTCTGCACTGCTGCGCCTACGTACAAAATAGAAGGAAATTTGGAATGTATCTTTTACGTTCTATTCTACACACAAAATACAGAGCAGGTAATTAATAAATAAACAATTATTTAGGAGAGTAGACAAATATTGGATGTCATGAAAATTTCAGTCATGAAGATGTTGGACCAGCTAACCAAAATCAATTCGCTTTGAAATTTCATGTCCGTATTAGGATATATGATGTGGAAATAGATATATGGAAAACTAGTATATTGATTGAGAGCTAAATCAAATTACAGAAATTCATACTTTCACACGCAGTCACACACTAAATTTTTTCATCTGTATAAGCAAACAGGCAAACATACAAATATATGGACATACGTGCTTATATACCCAAACCCCCACAACCCCACCCCAACCCTACCAACATATATGTATATATATATATATATATATATATATATATTATGTATATATATATATATATATATATATATATATATATTATATATATATATATATATATATATTATTACTCTTAACATTTAAAAATACTTTTGATAAGGTTTTTTCAAGAACCGAAACATGTAAAATTTCTAAGAAAATTAAAATTTATATTATATAGTGGCGTTTTCAAACTTCTTTTTTTTATAAATATATACCCATCATCGTCATCGTCGTCGTCGTCATCATCGTCGTCGTTGTTGCTGTCTTTGTGGTCGTATTCATCATCATCATCATCATCATCGTCACCATCATAATCACCATCATCATCATCATCATCATCATCATCATCATCATTATCATCATCATCATCATCACCATCATCATCATCGTCATCTTCGTCGTCGTCATCATCGTCGTCGTCGTCATCATCATCATCATCATCATCATCACCATCATCATCATGAACATCATGATAACCGTCATTACGTGCCATTATGGACACATTTTCCTGTTCCGCTCAAAAGAAAAAATATCTTAATGGTCAGGAATCCTCGAGAATAGATTTAGACGTTAGTACTATGTTAATAAACGCAGGCCAGTACTACATGAACCTGCAGAAATGGTTTGCTTAATGCTTCTACAACAGCAGAATATCTTGTCAGAAATGACGTAATTATTTATGTGCACCATTGTTTATTGTACACTAAGCATAAATGTTCAATAGCCCATGAACAAACATCGAGCAAGCATATAAAAATATTAGATAAATATCACCTAAATGTATTCAATACAAACGCAACGTCCTTTCTATAGAATTCTTTCTGATGTTTCCCTCCTTGCTTTTTCTCCATTATAAATATCTGTACAATACATGTACTCAGTATATGCAAAACATTATGTAAACCGTTCCGATTCACAACATCCTTCGCTAGGTATTTCCAGTTTTCATATGGAATTCCATTTATGTAGGAATAAGTTATAAAGGAAGTATCATTACAATAAGAAATATTGATAACATTTACATAATGAAATTTATGAAAATTACCAATTTTCCATTGCGTTTTACATTTATAAGAACGAAACCTTTTATATGTGAATAAACGACACGTATCATTTCAGCTTCTATGACTACATTCTCATACATCGTGGTAAATGACTTATGTATCTATATCAATATAAAATTTTGAAATAATGCGAATGTAATTTTTTGACAACATTGCATAAGTTGTCATTACATTTTACAATTTTTCTTAGAAAACAAATTGCAAATTTTAATAGACACTGACTATACTACTACTACTACTATACTACTACTACTACTACTACTAGTACTACTGAGAGTTGTATTAATGATAGAAAAACGAGTCAAATAATGGGAGCAATAATTTCAAAACGTCAACAATCGAGTAAATAGATGTATATACATAAAATGAAAGCACTTCAAGAATCTGATAGGTATGTAAAATGTATGTTGAAGATATCGTCCATTCTATGGACGATATTCTTGCATGAAAGCGACACTGCTTACTACCATTGACCAATGTCAATGCAAGGAAAGAAATACAGTCACCCCATCGCATATGTATATGTATAAAACACTTGCCTTATCGAGCGTCAAATTAATATAACTTTTGTTTATACACCTGTCTTCTTTTGTTTTTCTGTAAATTTCAACTTTGTGTGAGTATATATATATATTATATATATATATATATGTGTGTGTGTGTGTGTGTGTGTGTGTGTATGTGTGTGTGTGTGTCTGTCTGTGTGTATGTGTGTGTATACAGAGAGAGAGAGAGGGAGGAGGTGATAGGTAGATAGATATAGATAAAGTAGTAAAAAATTCGCTGAAGAGATTTTCCCACATGTTCAGTTGTTGGGAGAAAATATATAATAAATAAATACGTATGTATATGATGGACTCGATTTTGCCTCATGAGGATCCCAAGTTTTCGCCAGTTCAAAGTAAACAGGAATATATTAACATGTTGTGTTTTGTTAGAAAATGTGAAAGTAAATTTTTTGAAAATTAATAATAACACGTGATAAAATGGTATCGTATTCCACACGGACATGTGTAATTGTGTTTTACTTCCAAAACATTCCTAGTAGCTTCCCACGGCATAATTACATGTCCTGAATTTCAGGTTTTATACACATTTCCGATATAATGTAAGAGTTACGTTATATTAAATTAGCATCTGATTTTACTAGGTAACTAAAATACATTAATTCGAATCATTTTAATAAATCAGAAACTTAAAAAAGCCTAAATTAGCAGACAATTGTATTAACAGTAATGAAACAGCAGATGCTTGTCGTAGAGATCATGTGGTCAGAGCACAAATAAGCATATCACGAAATGTTTATTGATTATCATATATATCATGATGGACTTCATCACTGACATGATATTAGTCCAACTCCTTTTCCAAGAAAATTCATTCAGTAAATAATACTCTTTACTCTTTTACTTGTTTCAGTCATTTGACTGCGGCCATGCTGGAGCACCGCATTTAGTCGAGCAAATCGACCCCGGGACTTATTCTTTGTAAGCCTAGTACTTATTCTATCGGTCTCTTTTGCCGAACCGCTAAGTAACGGGGACTTAAACACGCCAACATTGGTTGTCAAGCAATGCTAGGGGGACAAACAGAGACACACAAACACACACACACATACATATATATATATATATATATATATATATTATATATATATATACATATATACGACAGGCTTCTTTCAGTTTCCGTCTACCAAATCCACTCACAAGGCATTGGTCGGCCCGGGGCTATAGCAGAAGACACTTGCCCAAGATGCCACGCAGTGGGACTGAACCCGGAACCATGTGGTTTGTTAGCAAGTTACTTACCACACAGCCACTCCTGCGCCTATATGTAAAATAAATAATAATATCCCTAATAGTCAGAACGTTTAATTCTTTCTAATATTATAAGTTGTTAATTCCAATATAGCGTGAATTTTATGTTCTTGTTTAGCGTATTGAATAAAGTTTAGATTTGAAATATAAACGCATTTGCTAACGAAGTTACGTTTGTAATATCACTACAATACAGACACACTGTTAAGAAAATGAATATCTTACTAACGTCACTTTGATTTTGTCAAGTAGCAATCGCTATTTCAAAGCCTAGAATATGCATTTGAAAATTTGAAAGCAAACGTTGTCGATTGTCTCTATAACCTTTGTAACTATTTCGTTCATACAGAAAAGCAGTGGGGTCAACGTTGGTATTAAACTATTTGGAGATAAATATTATTTATCAATAGACAAAGAAATAGACGACTAATGCAGATCAATTCTATTTGTTTCTGTGTTTGCAATATTCAAGAACTACAACGACAATGGAAATTAGACGACATGGATATAAAGATTAAGAAAAGAAGTAAAAGCAATAAAGCAACATATTACAGAATATTAGAGAAACAAATACTTCTCTTATACAGAATTAACTATTTGTTTGAACGTACAGCGTATTGTGTAGAATTCAACTAAATTTAACAGATGAAGTAAAGCAAATATACAAAGAATAGCTGAGCGAATACGTACAAGAATAAAATCTAAATTAGTTGAAAGTTGTCTTTCAGTTAGAGAAAGGAATAAAAATCCATTCAAAAGTTTTACCGATTTACAATGCATTACAATAATTATTTTAAGAATTTTAAAAAGTAATTCAGTTCCAATTATTCTCGTGCTTCATCCAGTGGCTTTTATTAGAGAAAATGTTGATAACAATGAAAATGTTTCGATATTATCTGGTTAGCGTAGTGCTTCAGACAGTAGATTTTAGAATACAAAATGTCATACAAATAATGTTAGGCCTCATTATTTTGCATAAATGTATAACACAATGAAGAAATACAGCCAACAATTCAGCAATATGGATTAAGGCAAATCAAATTGAAAGCGCCGTAAAAAATGACATACGTGACATTCTAACAAGATTGAAGAAAGATAATAAAATCTAGTGGCTATCGTTGGGGATTCATATAGTTAAGAGACCATCAATTTATTAATGCATAGGTGTTTCCCTAACCGGTTTAGGGAACAAAAATAAGACATAGCAAATATGACTTCTCGATTGATTGGCATTGTCTTTCATTTACCTTTTTTTTGTCTGAAATTATTCCTGTAATTTTTTATGCCACCGTTCCCCAACTGTGTCACTGCATTTCCCTTTCTGAATACGTCGATTCGTCCGCCAGCTCCTCGAATTTTGTGTAATAAAATAACGCTGTATCTTGTAATATTGGCTTCAAATTTTGGCACAGGGCCAAAAGGTTCGAGGGAGGAATTAAGTCGATTACATTGATCCCAGTGTTCAAATGGTTGTTATTTTATGAACCACGAAAGGATGAAGGGGAAAGGTGAACCTCGGTGAAATTCGAGCGCCGAACATAGAAACGAATGAAATGCCGCAAAACATTTTGCCCGGTATGCAAACGATTCTGCTAGCTGGCCACCTTACTGCATTTTGTGATGTTCAAATATAGAAGCTGCTATTCGTTTGAACTGACTGCTTATGTCACTGAAATAATTAAATTATTTCATTTCATAGTCCTTTCTTAAATTTGTTATCCCATGCATAATAAAGCATATCAAGAATTGTAATAATAAAGAAATACATGTCTATTAAGTTCTCATTAAACTACCGGATCAGAAAAATAGCGTTTGCTTACTCCTATCATGCTTGTATACGAGGTTGTTTGATAAAGTTCCCGGACTAGTTGCGTTTAATAAAAATAACTTATGTACCTAAGTTTTAACATCATCTCATTCGAAATACTCACGTCGTGCAGCAGTACACTGGTCTCAGCGTACCACTTTTGGAATCCGGCCTATAAAACGTTTGTCCTAAGCGAGTCGAAGTCTTTCTGTGTTTTACCCTTGATCTCAGCAACTGGGAAGAGATGGAAGTCCGCAGGTGCTAAATCTGGCAAATAGGATCGGTGCAGAAGCGACACCATGTTGATTTTGGCGAGACATTCATGAGTGAGGAGAGCTCGGTGGCAGGGTGCATTGTCTTCGTGATGACTCCAGTTGCCGAACGTATGACATACCAAATACATCAGCAATGTCGGAGATTGTCCTCCGACGATCTTCATGCTCATGCTCATTACTTTTCTCCAATTTCCCGTGATGACACCCATGGCAGGTCTTCCAAATCCCGCATCGTCTTCTAGGTATGTTCTCCCGCTTTTGAAGCAACCGTGCTTTTCGACACATTGCGTAAGACCTATTACCTCGTAGCCGTATCACTGAATCAGACGTCCGAAGTTAAACGCAATATTTGAGGTATGTTATTTGGTCCAATATCCTGTCCATAACAAAACTGTGCGCACGCCATCGTTTGCTGTCACCAGTTCACAGCCTACAGAAAAAGTCTAGAAACATTTTATAGCCCCTCGTATATATCTATTTTCCTATAATTTCTACCGATATGTAGATGGTGTACAACACGCAAAGATGGGGCTTAACAAACCTTATTTGTAGTTGTTTCGTCCTATTTAGACTGGAAGTTTAACAATGCTAAATATTCAGCTGTTCTATCATTTTGCTAAACAAGTAAATGAAGTCATGTTTCAGTTTTATCGCTATCATATGAAATGAATTCAAAACGCCCATCTTCAATAGGGGAGTTTACTTCTGTGTGATATTTTAGTTTCGGACATCTGTAGAGAATTAAAACGCTTAAAATGATTTTAAAAATGTATGTCATGAGTTATTAATAATAGTAAGCAAATTATTGTTTGTGTATCACTGAAAATATATTTTGTTGTGATATCTTTATACCGCGAATACCAATGGTTCTTTAATTAACATGTCTATGCTGGACAGAAATAGATATAATCTTCTTAAGCATTAATATTGTTATACAACGCATTACATTATGACTTGTTCGTGCTGTAAGCATTTGTAATGAACCCACCTGTGTGTGTGTGAGTGTGTGTGTACAGAGAGATAGAGACAGACAGACACACACACACACACACAAGCCTAGCACGCTTCTTTCAATTTCCGTCTACAAAAGGCACTCGCAAAGCTTTGGTCAGCCTGAGGCTAAAAGCAGAAGATCCTTGCCTAAGCTGTTGTTCAGTGGGACTGAACCGAAAAGCATAAGCTGAGAGGCAAAGACCTCGGCTACGCAGTTGCTACACAGTGTCAGTGGCCTAAATAGAATGGTGCAGTCATTGGACAAAATATCCATTACCATTACTACAAATGTTATGCTTTTAAACAACTTATTTCAATAGGTTTTAAAGGGTGTGAGTGAGAGAGGCTTCATAGTAAAAGTGAGCGAAAGATCATGGCTTCTGGAAATGAGATACTGTAGACAGATAAAGTTGATAACACTAAAGATGCGTATGAATGTATGTGTGTGTTTGTGAGTGAAAGTGTTGGAATGCATGTGTGTATGCAGTCATGTGTACATAATAGAGCAAATATTTGTTCTGACGATTTGTTTACATTGGAAACGGAAGAGTAACATTTGGATGGTATAAACCACCTTGTTCATTAATCTACAAGTCTCATCGCTTTAGCATCGCCATTAATGTTGAGAACAAATCAGTATAACAATTAATTATATGGAAATACAATGTCTACAGTATTACTTTAATGAACTCGACCAACAGCGGACAGTTATAATTCCGAACAATGCTTCTCTACAGCGACTAGGAAATTGTGTTAACTGTATACACAATGCTTCTTGAATCTATTATGTGTATAGAGTTTATTTTCTTTTATTTAGAGTGAAAAAAACTGATATTAAGAACTTCTTAGAGGAAGATCACCAATATCCTTTAAGTTGCTTAAATATTAGTCTATAGTCAATACTTTAGATAAACTGTCGATGTAGCTTAATTCTTTGAAATAAAATACGAGATAAGGTCTCTGAACTATAAAATATGCTTATATTTTAAGTATTTCTATAAATAATAGTTCAGATATTTCTTAATACAAGAAATGCAAAGATAATTATTATAAAATGTTCATCATCACGGTACGTTTCTCATCATCACAATCATCATCATTTCTATTGCCATTGTGTCATTATTCGTGTTATCATTTCTTCAATGTAGACCTGCCTATAAAAATGTTATTGATTGTTATTACTCGTAACCTTATACTTGCAAAACAATCAAGGCCATCTTGAATTCATGCTTTGCATGCCTTGAAAGGTTTTTCTCATCATGCAACGCTATTTCACATTTCTTCATACAATGACAATGAAATTTTCTATTTTTCTTAAATTATATAGATACTCTGTGCTGCAATCCATCTTGCAGCACACTGCTCCCCAAAATTAAATGTAAATATACCTATGATACTTGATGTATTCCTCATCATTATAGAACATCATCCACATTTTCCTCCGATGTTGCTATAACTCTTCTGCTTACATAAATAACCCTAATCAAATCTGGGGGCGGAATTTGAAATCTTTGAAATTATTATTAATTATTAAGAGCACAAGCCGATTAGACTGATCTAATTACGTAAAATTCTTTCAAAACTAGGTAAGGAAATTTAATCCGGGCGCAAGTCCGGCTTGACAGTAGAATCGATAACAAATTTTCTAAGGAAACCATATAATTTGAAACCCGGTGTATGGAACAAGATAATTTAAAGCCCAATGACAAATATTAATGAAAATAGAATGGTGTCCTTTCAAGCAATCTCTACGTGTTTGAGATATTCAAAATGTCTCTATTTAGTAATTTATATACTTTCCATAAACCTACATCGTATAAAATTTCTGGGTGTACGTGGAGGGACAGAAATTGTAACGGAATTTTTGGGAAATATAACACCTCAAATATTGAAATGATTCTGATCCGGTTTCAGGTTATATGTGTTGTTGATCATGTAATTTGAAATGAAAAATGCTGCAACAGGTTATTATCTAGAGACAGCTTAATGATCAAGCGCGAAGTGTTTGCGTGTCAAGACAAAGGAAACAAATAAACAGACCAAATCTATCAAATTCATATATACAAAAACATACATAATAAACAGATTTAATAAATTATCACAGTCAAAACAATATACCAGTTCAAATGTCACTATTATGATATGTTTGGGAATGTTGAGAACGGTAGATTTAATTTGTAAACTTAAAGCGTGTATGCGGTTTCCTGATAAACGCAAGCTCCGGATAAGTTTAGATATGCGATATAAATATTGCACTACTATGTGTGAAAATTAACGAGAGGAAAGTAACATGTAAATATGTACGAGAATATAATATATATATATATATGTATATATTTATACATAAATAAACACACACACACACACACACACACACATATATATATATATGTATATATATATACATACATACATTCATATATATATATATATATATAATAATAATAAATATTAGGGAATAAATCCAAATTTACAGGAAAAAAATCAGATTTAGGATTAAATCCAATTTTATAGTAAAATATTATATAATATTATTAGAGACAAAACCACTATTTTGCAAAACAAACAAGGACAGACTTAATCAATACATAAAATTTTAATAAAAAGTCAATTTTATTAAAATTTTATGTATTGATTAAGTCTTTCCTTGTTTGTTTTGCAAAATAGTGGTTTTGTCTCTAATAATATATATATATATATATATATATATATATATATATATATATATATCATGTATAGATATTCACGTACATCCGTTCCCACCGTCTCACAAAAGTACACACACAAATGCATTTACACGTACGTACTTAAATACATAAAGAAGTCTTTTCACCTCCTACTGAAAAGTACTACGAGAAGGTCTGTACGAGCACCATCATTTTCGTGGCACAAAATGATGCGGGGCTAAGTCCTATGTGACATTTTATGAAGCTGTTGGTGTCATACAGATGTGTCAACGAAGGTGAATATACTAATACCAGTACATGTGTTTGATATTATTTTGTTCCTCCATCGCTCTTATTACTTTCGGTAGAGGGTGACAAGACTTTCGGACCACGCAATATATTCATATGGTACTTCCGAATGCATAACACATATAATGTTTTAACTCTTCGCACACATACCTCATTGATATGCATATGTAATAGTTTATCAACTTTTCGTAGAATTAGCGTTTCCTCCAGTACAATGCTGCTCAATAAAATAGTTTATTGAATCTTTGATAGTGTACTTATGTCATAAAACATTGCGTATATATTATCAAATATTAATTCACTGTGAGCAGCATATAACTGGTATAATATTATGATTTTATTAATGGTCGAGCTGGCAAAAACTTTAGTACGCAGGGTGATAATAGAATATGAGGCCAATTCACATTTTATCTGACATAACGCATTAAAGAAAATCTACTTGCGAGGGGTAAACAACTAAATGCATGATGGGAGAAGCTAGACAATATGTGCTGTTTTGATAGCTAAATTCTGTTATTACATTTCTTTTCAGTTGATTGAATGTGCATAGTAGACGATACGTCGTTCATTAGTCTGCATTCCATTTGTAACGATGTATTTTTTCTACATTTAGAAAGTTATTATCAAACGTGTTCGTGTTAGTATTTTATGATTGGTATTTGAATGATTATTCCTGGTTTGCAGAGCGATTACCCGTATAATTTCTTTTTTCAATGGTACGATATGAATTATGGCAATACATTACCTTACAATTTACTTGTTACCTAATCTGGAGATAATCATAAAAACATACAGATTTTGAAATATAATTCAAGTATACCAGTTATGTATTTTGATAGTCTATTTATTGGGATTAATTTCTACACTGTATTTTCTAAGTTTATGAAAATGGTATGATGCAGAATAACAGAGAATAGTTTAATATATTCGGTAATTTATTTGATTATATCGTTGCGCTCTCTTAGGGATTTTGATTTTAAAATTCATTTCATGATAGATTAATTGATTTAGACATTAGCATAGCTATACGACACCAATAAGTTCCATCAGAGAATAAGCTTCGTCAATGATAATACCACAGTGCATGATTGATTTTTCTGCAGCTGCTACATCAACTAAAAAAGTAAATAATAAAAATGATAGCATAAGTATGTATTGTAAGTGAAATCAATATATTTATTTGATTAGAAAATAAGTAAGAAATTTTTGAAATTAATATTTTACGGGTAGTAATACGTTTTAGTTTTTAAAATCATTCCAAAGAAATATTAAAAGCTATATTTCTCTGCATTACCATAAATATAAGTTTTGCTCAATAAATTTTTCTACTTTGTAAAATGTCTCTAATGTATAGCAGTAGAATTAATGAAATAAATAGGCATTGAAAAATCACTAAGTAACCAATACCAATGCTGATGATTGATAATGAACCTCTTAATATATAAAAAAAGTATTGAACGTATATATTACAAATGAAAATTCGGATAAGATCAGTTATTAAAAATAAAGTATGTAAAGTGAAGAGAATATGCTACATGAGTTATTCATTTAAACATTTTTCTGTCGATTGATTTAAGATCTGAAATTCATAGAAAATTCATTGTTTTCCTTACTAATTTAAAAAAAAAATATTTATTTATCATTTTGAATCTTACATCTTTACGTTTGACGTACATATAAAGAATATGTTATTAGCGATGATTTTGTAGAAAAAACGGGAAAAGGAATGTAACTATGTGAACATGTACTAGACTGCAAATGTGTATGTTCCCATACTTAAAACACTATAGAAAAAAATATATAGTTTTAAGGAAAACTTATGAGGATAACTTTGGAAGATATTTTTAATAGCTTACTCTCGCCCAAACGTATCATACAGTATCATACTGTTTCCATCTGTGAATTTTGAAACTTTGATGTTGATGTCAGTCAGGGTTAAGATATTTGAAAGCTTCTGCAGTCATCAACAGGCTCAGTTACACTGTGTCTCCGGTTCGTTCAGGCGGATTGATCTTCTGTGTTTTGTATAGTCAATAAAGCTTTCTGATAATGAAGTGTATGTAGAAATATGCAATGCGTTCAAACGTATTAAACAAAACAAACCCATTACTTATTCAATTGGTTTTCTTTATATTGCTGTGATTTCTTTTCTGCGGAGTGTCATAGGGACGTGTTTCGGGATTTCGGGCTATGATCACCAGTTTCGATACTCAAATAGAGCAATACTCATTGTCCTTGAGCAAGTCACTTTTTTTCACATTGCTTTTCCTTGTTACGTGAATACGAAAAGGAACGTTAATTGCTAAGTTAAATGAAAGTCATTCTTCGGATGAATGTTTCTGTAGAGGGGAATATTTCTAATTCAGCATTCTCTCTCGATTACAGAATTCATATTTTTTCTCTTCACAGCTCGCTGCTGACGCTGGAGGATTTTATGCCATATTAGCATGCAGCTTTGAAACCTTACAGACGGAAATATCTTGATAGTGTTATATATGTTTGGGCACAATTAAGCTATTAAAAATACATTGTATAAAGTGATGTATCTTACGTTAAAATAATTTCTGTTTAAAGAATATGATTAAGCGGAAGGAACATATACATAGATATTACATATGGTTTAAGTTCTTATGAGATCTGAGGTCGTTTATGATCCAAATGATAAATTACACATAAAACATTTGCGACCAACACACATGGTTCTCTTTTTGTTAGAATATCTCCCACAACTTCCTTCAATTTAACGAAATATGTTCTTGCTGTGTCAATATATATAAGTTTATTTCGTTAATTTGTTGTTCATGTTTGAGGGAGGCCATTTTTCTTTTATTCTGAGAATAAAAGAAACAACCGATAAAATTTAGATAAACCAGAACAAGTATAAAAGTACGTTATTTATATTATTTATATTTAACAGATATTTGTCCCCGTTTTGTTTGTTGTTAACAACGTTTCGGCTGATATACCCTCTAGCCTTCATCGGGTGTCCTGGGGAAATTTCGAACCTGTTGTTGTTGTTGTTGTTGTTGCTATTATTATTATTATTATTATTATTGATTGATTGATTGATTCTAGTTTCAGCTTATGAGCTGTAGCCATGCTGGGGCACCGCCATTTTAATTATTATTATTATTATTATTACTTTTTTTTTCTTCTTTCAAATTTGCTTCCATTTCTTGCCGAGTGTCTTCCCGACTCCTAGGGCAAAGAAACTCATAGTATACATTGGTAGGCCATTAAACCAAACTCAATAGTTCGTTCATTTTTAAAATTTTTTTTTTTTTAAGTTAAATTAAAATACATGAGCAGCAACAGTTCTCACATCGACAATGCTCTTCTCAATACGTGTGATGTACCAGTTAAGACAATCTTTTGCACTTCTTGCAGGAATGGTAAGCCAGGGATCATTCTCATATAATTTTCGGTTCCCTTCTTGATCATTCCTAGTGCTCCTACGATCACTGGTATTGTAACCGCCTTGAGATGCCACATTTTCTCAATTTCAATGAGTAGGTCTTTATATTTTCTGAACTTGTCAAACTCTTTCGCTGAGATATTATGATCACAGGGGATGCTCATGTCGATCAATAAGCAAACTTTATTGTTTTGGTCTTTCACAACAATATCTGGTTTATTGGCCGTGATGGTTCGGTCTGTATGTACTGGAAAGTCCCACAGAATGGTTACATTTTCTCCTTCAGTTACAGCCTCAGGGTGGTGATTATACCACTTGTCGGCAGTTTTGATATTGTAATGCCGACGTATTAGCCAGTGGAGATATTGGCCAACTCTGTCATGTTTTAATTTATACTCCACTGGTGCTAAGACTTTACATCCAGAGATTAGGTGGTCCACTGTTTCAATCATGTCGTTGCAGAATCGGCATTTTGGGTCTGCTCCATTTTTCATCACATTGGCCTGGTAGTTCCGGGTTAATAGGCTTTGATTTTGAGCAGCCAGGATGAAACCTTCGCTCTCTGTTTTTAGCCCTGAGCTCCGTAGCCCCTGATGGGTTTGCTTCTGGTCAACATCAGCTTGTTTGCTGCGGGTCACATATTTGCCGTGCAGAGGTTTCTCCTCCCACCTATCAGGCAATTGCTCGTGCGCTTTTTTCATTGCCATCATTTTCACTTCTTTGCAACAGTAGTTGCCGTACTTCCCTCGGGTTGTCCAGTTTGGGTATCCTGCACGAGATCAATAGCAAATTTTTTGCTTTCCTTTATGATAGAATGAAGCTTCTTTCGTCTCTCGTGATTTTCCACGAGCTTTAGCATCCAGTCATTCGATATTTCGAGATATTTGGCCAGTCCAATTGTGGTTGTTTTGTAAGCTAGTTCAAATTGGATCAGGCCTCGACCTCCTTGGGCTCTGGGAAGGTAAAGGCGATCTACGTCTGCCTTTTGGTGGTGCATCCTATTACAACTCAGCAGCTTGCATATTTTCCTATCTATATTCTTTACTTCACTCATATTCCAGTTCAACACATTGTAGCTATAAGTAACAACTGGAACTGCTAAGGAATTTATAGCTAACACCTTGTTACGTGCATTTAGTTCAGATTTCAGGAGTGCACGAGCTCTCCTATAACATTCCTTCCTGATCTTCTCTTTCATGCTTGCATGCTGAATACCAGAGCCTTCATTTATCCCTAAATATTTGTATGTTTGTTCTTGCTCAAGCTCTCTTATGACTGTGTCAACATCTAACACGACTGAATTTGTGGTCTTCACTTTCCCTTTCTGGAAAGTGTCCTTGGCACACTTCTCAAGTCCAAACTCCATCCCGATGTCATCGCTGAATGCTTTCACGGTGCGCAATAGGCCTTCAAGTTCATTATTGTCTTTACCATAAAGTTTTAAGTCATCCATATAAAATAGATGGCTTATTTTTTTATTGGCAATTTTATACCCATACCCATATTAAAGGTGAAAGTGAGTCACCTTGAAAAATTCCACAGTTGATGTTTATATTTTCTGAGGCAAGTACTCCATTAGAGTGGTATAATTGGAGATTCGTATTCCACGACATGTTGTGCTTCAGGAAGTTTGAAATCACAGGGGAAATTTTGAAGATGTCCAGCGATCTCAAGATACATGGATGCGGTATACTGTCGAAGGCCTTTTTATAGTCAATCCATGCGGTGCTGAGATTTCTGTGCTTGCTGTGACAGTTCTCAAGGATCATACGATTGATTGCAGTTGATCTTTGCATCCGTAAGAGCCTTGGTGGCACCCTTTTTGTTCAATGGGGAAAATATCGTTCTTCTCCATGAATGCATATGTTTTCTCCGCCAGGATAGATGTTAGGATTTTATACGTGGTGGATAGACAGGTTATAGGCCGATAGTTTTTTGGAAGGTTGGTTTCGTTATTCTTTGGGAGTAGGTAAGTAATGCCACTTGCTAACCATTCAGGTGTTTTCTTTGGGTCTCTCATAATTCCATTGAGCAGCTGAACTAGCTTACCGTGTGCGCATGGGAGCGATGCGAGCCAGAAATTCGTCACCCTATCTTTACCGGGGGATTTCCAATTATGGGCCTTCGTGAGTGCCTTTCTTGGGTCTGCTATTGTGATGTCTTCCCATGCTTGTTGTTGTAAATTTTGGTAGGATCCTTCAGTTTGTATAATCCAGTCTGCATTTATGTTGTACGTCTTCTTGTCACTCCAAATCCTTTTCCAAAAGTTTTGAACTTCTTCCATGGGAGGGGGGTCTTTAACGGTTACTTTCTCCTTCCCTATTTCTCTGTAGATTTTTTTGGCATTGGATGTGAACAGCTTATTTTGCTTGTAAAACTTGTTTCTCTTCTCAAATCTTCGTATTCTTTGGGCTTTTGCTTGGACTTTTTGTTTCAGCGTTTCTTTTATTGATATCAGTTCTTCTCTTGGTAAGGATCCAAATTTTCTCTTCATCTTTCTTCCTGTTCTGGATCTTACATCATTTCCACATATTAGTTCATTTAATATTGATATTTCCCCTCTCATAAATTCAATCTCTTTTTCAATTTTACTTCTCCAGGTTTGATTTCTTCCCAGGTTTTGTTTTCTTTGTTTTTTCGGGGGCATACAGCTGGTTTCAATTGCCCTAGCAGAAGCGTAAATAATTTCATTTAACTCAGTAAAATCAGGTTTTAATTCTCGTATTATTTCATTTGTTACATAGTTGCCAATTTGGATTTGTTCTTTATTTTGGTTTGTATTTGAGAGTTTATGAAGTGATTCTCTATCATTCATACTTTTATGTCTTACAACTTCAAGCGTATTCAGGATTTTCTGCCTCATTTCTGCCATAGAACCTCTGTGTTCTTCACAAATGCGAGATCTTCAGTTACTGTTGTTTTATCGTTTTCCTGGCTATCTTTAACAGGTACAATAGAATTTCTAGTATCTTCAGGCCTTTGCGTACTTTGGTCAGATGGCAGCCTTTCAATTAAGCCTCGTGGCGGGCTATACTTTTCATCTGATTCTTCATTTCCTTTGTGTCTTATATTTATGTCATTTTCCGTTGCTTGCTTGATTGCGCTTATTTCACTGTCTGTGAGCCTGTTATTTCAAAGGATATCCCTCCTCACATTTGCTAATTTGTTCTCGTCCAAATAGGGCCTACTGTCTTGATTCCGTGTTCTCCATATACTGTAAGAGTTTGCGGTGTGTCTCTCTTGAGATGGCCTACCTAATGCATAGTAATAAGCGTATATTACTTCTTTATACTCTTCTCGGGTCCATTTGTTCCGCTTACATTTTTTTTTCTGTGGTGGTTGTGGTGGTGAACTTGGAGGGCTCGAGTTGGGGGATTTCCCGTTCAAGTGACCATCCATGTCCGTATTCGGAGAAGAGTTTGTGCCAGTTGATGACTTTTCGATCCCAGGCTGGCTCTTCCCTGGGTGACGCGCTTCCAGATTAACCATAGGACAAGCGATTTGGTATACTGATTTAGTTTTCCTTTTAGTTTCCAAAAACATTTTGGTGCTACGATAATGTTATCATTTTTTAGCTTTGATTGGCTCGTGGGGAGACGGCCATCATTGCCGTTACAATTATAATCGTACCATTATAGCAGCCGTAGTCGGCTTATTATTGTTATTATCATCACCATTATTATCACTATCATCATTATCACCACTATTACCATCATCATTATCATCATCACCATCACCACCATCATCATCAATGATATTGTTTTATGTGTAGTCACAGCCGTATCTTATTATTGTTATTTTTGTTTTTTATCATTATCACCATCACAGTAGTGTCTGTCTGTCTCGTTGGCTGGCTTGGTGGTTGGCTGCCTGACTGTCTTCAACGCCAGAGTTCTTGCCTGTCAAATAATACTTTCATATTTGGTTAACAATAGAGCCGAGGGGAGGTTTGTGTTGGTTGAACTCTTTGAGTGTATGTGTGTGTGTGTAGATAGATAGATAGATTATCAGCACTATTACCATCATTATTATCATCATCACCATCAGTGATATTTTTTTTTTAGGTGGGGGTCCTACCGGTCAAAAAAAGTTCAGATGTTTACTACTATTAGGCTTAAGAAAAATTAAGGAAGGGCTGTTCTGTATTGTTTGTGAATAGAGAAGTTGTGTTCGACCAGAGAGAATCTTAGCATCATCATTTTTTTTTGTTTTTTTCCATGTGCGTTTGTGTTATTGCAATAAAAAGTGTTTGTATATTTCCTGTAAGGTAGTATTGTGGAGGTTGAAGTTGACTTTTCTAGAGATGTTTGTATGTCCAGTTAGAAGAACAGGTGTGTTTTTACAATAAAATGTATATGTTTACATTTATATTTGAATATTCAGGGAGGAAGCAAAGAAAAGCCAGATTTTCATAGAAAGTTTTAGGGTTTTGTAAGTCCACAAAAAGAAAAGCGTGATGTTTTTAGAGAGAGAAAAAAAAGGATGTTTACAGAGGCAATTGTGGGTATCAAAGTTTTTAAAGCTGGTCAAATGTATGATTGAAAGCTGTAGATATGTAAATTTGTAAATTTTCTTAACTTACTTTGAAGGGCTGTTCTGTATTATTTGTGAATAGAGAAGCTGTGTTCGACCAGAGAGAATCTTAGCATCATTATTTTTTCCATGTGCGTTTGTGTTATTGCAATAAAAAGTGTTTGTATATTTCGTGCGAGGTAATATTGTGGAAGTTGAAGTTGACCCCTCTAGAGATGTTTGTATGTCCAGTTAGAAGAACAGGTGTGTTTTTGCAATAAAAAGTATATGTTTACATTTATATTTGAATATTCTGGGAGGAAGCAAAGAAAAGTCAGATTTTCATAGAAAGTTTTAGGGTTTTGCAAGTCCACAAAAAGAAAAGCGTGATGTTTTTAGAGAGAAGAAAAAAAAAGGGTGCTTACAGAGGCAGTTGTGGGTATTAAAGTTTTTAAAGCCGATCGGATGTATGTTTAAAAGCTGCAGATATGTAAATTTGTATATTTCTTAACCCACTTTGAAGAGAATTTCAAATACTCACGAGGTATTGTAGATGTACCAGTCTTTGAGAGTTATTTTTCCCCGTTGCTAAACTGGCCCATATTAGTGTTTCTATGGCTTTCGGCCACCGAACTGTCAGAGCAGTGAGGAACACGTCCAGCCGCTGTCAAGGCTGGCGCTCTTCGTAATTATTATTATTATTATTATTATTATTATTTATTATTATTATTATTATTATATTATTATTATTATTATTATTATTATTCAGGTCACTGTTTGGAATATCGAACTCGGAATCTTGGGGTTAGTAGCCAGAGCACTTAACCCCAAAATTCCGAGTTCAATTACAGGCGGTTACCTGAATAATAATAATAATAATAATAATAATAATAATAATAATAATAATAATAATAATAACAACATCGAAAATACCTTAGGAAAGAGAACCTAGGCTCAGAATTTCACGAATACACCTGATGAATGCTAGAGGGCATCAGCCGAAACGTTGTGTTAACAGCAAAGAAGATGAGGACAAATATCCGTCAAATTTAAATAATGTAAAAATTGAACATAATTGCACATCTCTTAAATATAGAACAGTAAGTATACAAGTGCTCATTTCCTTCTAATATAAACAATGTGTGGAAATAATGTATTAAATAATTGTCATTTTTTATGTATTCGGAAATATAATCGATTTAAAATAAGAAATAAAAAAAGGCAAAATTGAATATATATATATTTATGTATATTAATAAATTTCAGGGTAGTAAACTATTATTTAGCAATTTTTTTACCACTGTGGCCTAGCGTCTAGAAAAAACTAATCAATAGACTATATATTTTTCATTATATATACAGTGTACATTTAAACAAATATGAGATGGCCATAAACCGCTAGAAGGATTAGTTAAAATCCAAAATTGGATTTTAACTACTTCTTCTAGTGGTTTTTATGTCCGATCGTGTCCATCTTTTATGTGTTTAAATTTGCACTGTATCTATATATATATGTGTGTGTGTTTCTGTATATATATATATATAAATATATATATATATATATACACATATATATACATACATATATATATATATATGTATACACATACGCGCGAGCGCACACACACAAACATATATATATGCGATGTACTATTGTACTATGATTAGTTTTGTGAGTGCTTGAAAATATGTATTAAATTTGACAATATAAACTGCATGCATGAATATAAAAATAGGGAAAGTTTAAAAAAATACAGATCTTTAACATGCGATAAATATACACATGGATTTCCCTTTGTATATTCTAAGAATGCATTTCTATTTCATTAAATGTATTTTTCAATGCTAAAACAAAAATCTAAAATAGAATCTCTTGAAATTCAAATTCTCAATTCATTTGCCAATGTATTTCCCCTCTAAATTTAAATTGAATTTGTATACAAAAAGACAAAAAGCAAAGAAGAAAAACCATCTTGAAATTCTTTGTCTATTAATGCTATTTAATTTTATTTTTAATAGAAAAAGATGACACTCATTAAAAGGTGAAAATTGCTACTCAGTTTAGAAAATATAACTTGTAATTAGGGATGAAAATTCCTTGTAATATAAAACATAAGATTTCCAATTTCTCTACGACATTATCAAAATTTTTAAAAATAGAAATTAATTACGTTGTAACTTTGGGCTATATACATTTCCATTTTATTAATTTTCAGAAGATATATTGGATTTTGGCAATAGATTAAATGCTAATAAAAGTAAGTAGAATATCTGTAAAGTTTTGAAACATATGTAATTGAAAGGAATATTTGATACTTCAGAAGAAGATGAAAAATATAGTCGAGAATAGATTTTGGAAAAATATATTAATGATTTGCATTCTCCTCAATTAGAAAATATAATATTGTCCACAATATATTGACATAAGCGCAATGTATTGATTAAAAATGATTCAACAAAGGAAGTTGAATCGTTCTTAGTGAAGCAAACATATGTAGCAAATTTATTAACTTATTTAGCACATTGTAAGTAGTAAATATATTATATTATTTTTTTCAATTTATTCTTAAGTGCATTGAGATGCAGCAGCAGAAATAATTAGACAATTAATCTTTTCAGCAATAAACTTACAGCTAATTTTCAAATAAAAAACTTTGTCTGACTATTTAGAATAATGAAATAAATCAATATATATATGTAAATATAAACATTCGGACACTGGTTCCAAAATGGATTAGGAAATTATATTCGACATGCAAATTTCGAATATTTTCTGTATTGTGCAAAAGGAACCTATTAGTTTGTCCGGAAAGTTCGTGCTCATTTCTAAAGGAAAGGAAAAGGTCAATAAATACTTGCCACTACATTTCAATCAACCAAATATGAGACATTTTGTTGCAAAATGCCTCTCCATATTTCCTTTAACACCAAAGTACCCTCTTCCCAGAATTTAGGTGGTTTCACGGCAAAGAATTCGTCAAGGTATCGTTTTAGGTCATTCAAGGAATTGAGATGTTTACCATTAAGACTATTCTGCAGAGATCCGAATAAGTGGAAATCCGAAGGACCAATATCTGGTGAATATGGAGGGTAGGGTAACACATCCCAGCCGAGCTGCAGCAATTTTTGTCTGGTTCCCAAAGCATCGCATGCCGAAAATGAACTTTCTTATCTTCCCTTTTAAAGGGTTACAGAATTAACACAGATTATAGGAACATAAACCTTCTTCCCCGAAAAGATAGCTTAAACAGTGCTCTAAATGGAGGCGTAGTCAAATCCTATTATATGGACTCAACCATGTTCTAAAATAAGTGGAAATGTAAGCTACTATAAATCAGTACGTACTTTCCGGACAACGAAATATTTAAAATTTATGAGTAAACATAGAAATCATGTTTTCTTCCTTCTCTCGCTTGCAATCAATTACAGTAAAACATATTCGCAAATATGTAAAGATAAATTGATACTGGATATGTATTAACATTTTTGTATTTTCTGAATATTTTGTTAATGTGTTTGTATATCCGCTCCGAAAAAAGGATAATTTGTCTTCTCCAGCTCCCCGAGATTACTTGGTCGTCACCCTTTTGTCTGTCCTAGTAATATTATGTGACTGAAGGATGTGCACCCAAAGCCATAACATGTGCAGGTAATGCATTTTATGTAAGAGTTGGTACACAATCACCGTGAATTTATAAAAGATATATAAATAATTTTTACTGTAGGAATCTCTTGAGGACTTCCAGAAATATAGAATATAAAAGTTCATTTTTTTTTATCTAGTGAGTATATTATGTATTACCTATCTCGTGTTATTGGTTATTATCTAAATATATCACGTACGATAAACACACCGCAAATGGAAGCTGAAGGGCCTATTGCTGCAGGTTATAACTGCATGTTTTCGTTTTTTTCCTATGCAACAATATGCAAATAATGTCATCTTTCCGCAATAACATGCACCTCTCTACAATTGATTGTTTCTAATTTCAAACTCCCTGCATAGTGTAACGATACCTAATGAATATAATAGTATTATTGTTTTCGAAAAGAGTATATAGAAGCATCTCAAACATTGTGTTAAATAGCCCTAAACGTAATTTGGTTCATGCAAAAAATATTATAGTCATTTGCGTGTATCAATGATATTTTTAAATGATTTTCATATTGATATATTGTTATATATATTGATGTACGTGAGTTATAATTATTTCAGTGTGACACAATAAGAGAGAAGAATAATACACAATTCGCTGGGTAACTAACAACAGTAACATATTGCTTTATATATGCAATATTTAGTGACCCGTGGGTTGCATCAAGTGTCTTTTCGCAACAGAAACCTGCATGACAACGGGCTTGTAATACAGGGAACGTTTTCGGAGAATTTTGTGTACTCCCTAGTACCTGAGTGGAAGAAACACAAGTTATATATATATATATATATATATATATATATATATATATATATATATATATATATACTGACGATTAAGCTAAATAGATAGCATATGTATAAAGCGCTATTAGATCTTCTTTATGCTCGATAGCATCCAACTGATTTGGGTTCAATATTTCGTGCGTAAAACGAATATTAGGAAGGACTGCAAAATATCCCCGATTATTACGTAAAGCCGGTAGTCTTATCCTGAATATAAAGATGATATGCATTGACTGGTCATTGGGATGAATTTCCGGGGGATACCTAGGTATGGCGGGTTTGAATTCATTATATAGAAGGATAACTGACAATTAAAAGTTTAATAGGAACATAATTTTATATTAAAACATAACATAATATTCAGAATATTTAATATGTTGATATTTGTTTCGCATACTAATGTTCTTATGGTCATTCCTAAATATCAATAATTGGTGATGTTTACTAATCTCGAACAACATATTTCAAGTTGAATATCAATGGATTAGGCTTCAATAACTGTGCTCATTTCCACATCACTGTATATATATTAGACATTATACAATGCATCTTCCGTACATTTTTTTAAAAACTAGCGTTAAATAATGAAACCAGAAACAACAATATTAACAAGAGCACTTAAAGAGAGCAAACCACCGACAAGGCAACACCAACGTGCTCTCAAAGGCTAGTCAGAGATGATTTTTAAAATGAGAATATCTGAAATAAACTCAACTGCTCGCACAAACGAGAATACTAAATATCAACCCTACCGCACACACAAATTAAGTAAAATCAAGAAAAGAAACAGGGAAAATAATCCAGAATTCTTGTTCAGTATCGGATCGATCCCAAAATCTAATCTGTTTGTGCCAGTCACGTGGACAGACATCCCTAAAAGTTTCATCTGAATACAGAACAAATTGCATGTTTGATTATTACTAGGGTATTCAGATCGCGGAAGGTTTTCTTATATTCCTTACCTCTTAACCATGTACAAAAGTTAGGAATTTCATTGGAATAGAAGCTCTATTTCTTATAAGTTATAATGCCACATTGTAAATGCGTTAATGATATTAAAATTAAATGGTTGTGTTTCTTCAATGCGCCAGTAAATTGTTTGCATATATTCTGTGATACTGGAATACGACGTTAATTCTTTTTACTGTGCAGGGAAGCTTTTTTTTAATGATTCTCATTAATTGCATTTTGTATAACGCTTATACATTTCAAACATAAGTTCATTACCTACAGAGGAAGTAGGAGTAACTTTGTCGAGTAGGAGTAACATTGTCGAGTACCTCGTTATTATTATGAAATCTTCAGATTTATCGATTAGGTGCATTCGGTATGATATTTTTCGGATGGAATGGTGATATTTCTCTAGGTATAACGGAAAAGAAACTTGCAATATGCGCCTGCATTTTTTGTGTCTGTTTGCATATTTCTCGCAAATTACGCTGCGATATCTATAGTTTTTCAGTTACGTCTAAACATGAAGCTATACTCAGCAGTAATGAATTACGAGTTATATCATTGTTCATCGATCACCCCTCAAACCATCTTGTTATTTGTAACACGAATAAGAAAAATAGAACGCCGAATGACGTATATTATAACCAGGAAATAAAAGTGGTTTAACACCATAAAAATTATTTGGATGTGACGGAATAAACGAATCAAGTTGGATCATGGGTATATGCAGTTATCATACATTTTATATTCAAGAAAATCTTCATTCATGTTTTTATATCTTATTGAGATTTCCTATATGCTTTTTCAGAGTTGCCATTAAAGAAAATTTGTGATAGGCAGCCACTCATTTCTTCATTTTTTCGTTTATCTGGTATCGTGAAAATGCCGTTTGTGTAGATTTTCTGTGAGATGCAATATTACATAAAATGAGATCGATATTGTCTTTTGGTAATAACTTTCGTCGAAGATTTGTTGCTGAGTTGAATCTTTGGAGGTTTCAGAGAATGTTTCGAAATCTAAAAATTATGATCTTGGAAGAGACCATATAGTCATTTAATGACATCAATTAAAGAGAGTAAAATTACATTTAGTGTATTTCATCATATGTTTCAAATGTTTCAGCGTCCTAGTTCGACCTGGGTACAGGCGAGGTATATTTAATCTTGGTAAAATACAAAAAAGAATTGTTATTTCATTCAGTATAGTAGAGATAAATTATACAAAACGATACAAGAAGCGAATATAATTCATATTATTCGCCCATATGGAAAATTCTGTTCTACCATATGCAACCTTTAGAGATACTTCACTGAAATATAGATGCCTCCAGTCGTGCATCATACACACACGGTAGTGTGTGAATAGTATTCTTAAGGTCAAGATTTAATCACTCGCGACCAATTCTAGGCTTTGTCACTAACTCAGTTGTTAACCAAATTAGATGTTGTTTACATTTGTAAATTGGTCGCGTCACCAGCTACATCTTCAGCTACGAAATTCGAAAATTACTTCAGGAGAAAAAACGTTTCAGTAACATATGTGAGGTCTAAACGAGAGAGTAATACCTAAAATCGACTTTGGGTCTAAATATTTTTTTGAAAGAAATATAAATTTTATTTTAGCTTATATGATAGATCTCAGCGGGAGGAATTTATCCATGTTAGTTAAATGCAAAACTATTCAGTACTGAGGTAAAAACCTACGGAAACAAAAGGAGATTAACGCCTGCGCTCGATTTTGACTCCAAATATTATTATTCTTTCGAAAGGAAACTATATTTAAATTTAACTTTTCTGATAGATCTCGACTACAGGAATCCCATGATGCTAATTACATATATAAAAACATTTTAAAAAAATCTAATGGAGCCAAATGTAGTGATAATATTGGTAACGTCTAAAAGGAAATTCAAAACCACAACATTTTGAATTTGTGT
This sequence comes from Octopus sinensis, assembly GCF_006345805.1. Lineage (NCBI taxonomy): Eukaryota > Metazoa > Mollusca > Cephalopoda > Octopoda > Octopodidae > Octopus > Octopus sinensis. Next base: position 19,001,326 of record NC_043011.1, on the reverse strand, counting down.
ATATATTTTATCTTTGTTTAACTCATATAAAAGAAATCATCGAGACGAGTATCGTGGAGCTAATATTTTCAAAAAACTATTCAAAATGGAAAACCTTATTATATAAGTTATATTATGACTTATTACAATACGATGACGTGGAGGCGCAATGGCCGAGTGGTTAGGGCAGCGGACTCGTGGTCGAAGGATGGTAGTTTCGATTCCCAGACCGGGCGTCTTGTATGTTTATTGATCGAAAGCACCTAAATGCTCCACGTGACTCCGGCATGGGGTGGTGGCGACCCCTGCTGTACCCTTTCGCCACAATTTTCTCTCACTCTCTCTTCCTGTTACTTGAGTAACGCTTCGATGGACTGGCGTCCAGTCCAGCCTGGAGGGAACACGTACGCCACAGAAACCGGGAATCTGGGCCCATGAGCCTGGCTAGGCATGAAAAGGGGCGAGAAACGAAAAAGATACAGTACGATGACATAGATAGTCGTTAACACGCGTGGTGAAAACTTCGCAGCATTTCGTCTGTCTCTATATTCTGAGTTCAAATTCTGCCATGGTCGTTTTTGCCTTTTATCATTTCGGTACTCAGTAATTGAGAATCAGATGAGCACTGAGATCAACGTCAACGTAATCAAATCCCCTCCTCTCCGAATTTGAGTGTCGTCTGCCAAAATTCGAAACTAATATTGAAAAATGTTTGATTCAATTCAGTATTTAGATATCATGCATATATCTACCTCATATTCATAAAATTCATTATATTGCCAAAAATACCATTCACATACGGTAGTGTGTGAATAATATTTTTAAGGTCAACATTTACTCATCCACGACCACTTCTAGGTCTTGTCACTAAGTTACATTTTCACCAAATTTGATGATGTTTATATATTTGTAGATTGGTCCCTTCCTAAGCTACATTTGGAGCTATAAATATGAGATTTGTTTCATTAGAAAAATAATCAGGTTTCAAATATGTGAGGTCAAAAAGGGGAGAATAACGCCTGAAATCGACTTCGAGGTAATACACGCGACGATGCATGTATACTTTCGTAAATACACACACACACACACACACGTACGAACACACACAATGCAATGCACACAAACATATGTATATACAAATTAGTCACTTTTAAAACAACCATGAAAGGAAACAAAAGTGAGTGTGACGAATACGCAGGATTAAGGAGAGGGCTTAAGTTGACAACAATTGATGACAAAAGGACTATTTTCTGGTGTCTATCGTAAATAGACACAGGTAAACAGACGCACGCACTCACACACACATGTATATATATATATATATATATATATGATCAAAATAAAAATAAAAATAAAAACATGAGGCGAAGGATTCAGCGGTACATATGTTTCGGGCCTTTATTAGACAGATTCATAACAAATCATAATGTATGTCTGTGGCCTTCTTCAGCCGCGCACAACAGCTTCCACAAGGACATGTGTTACTTCCGAAATTCTTGGTTGGGGATGCAAATCTTCTCGTTCCCGTACGACATAATGCGGCAGCAGCATCGAATTGAATCGTCCATCTCTTTCCTCTCTCAATGTAGAATGAGGAAACTTGGATGTTGAGGTAATGTAAATAAATAAATACGTATATAGAGGTGAAGATGGAGGGGCGAGAGTTCGGGACGAGGGATAAAAAATATAAAATAATATAAAATAATATAAAAATGTAGAGGATAAAGATATAAAGAGTTGTAAGGAGATGTAAAGGGGGTATAAAGAAATATAAAGAAATATAAATAAATGTAAAGGCATAATGTTGTAAAGTAAAAATAGAAATGGAAATAATAGTAAAAGAAGTAAAAGAACCTGATAAAAACATGATAAAAGTGTAAAAGAATGTAAAGATAAGGGATGTATAGAGGTCGCGGACCCAGCATGGTGGTCAGGAGATTGATAAACTTAGTTGTAGAACTGTCAGTAAATTAACGGTTTCGTCGTAAATCAGAGCTGATGAGAGTTTAATCTGGTTCCTTGAATTAAATGGACTTTCAGTACATACATATCATCGTGGGTACATACACCCACATACACGCGTACATATACGTCTCCAAGTCAATAAGCAAACACACGCACTCGCGTGTAAACACGTACATAAACACACACGCACCCACACGCACGCGCGCACACACACATACATACAACAGAATATCCGCATATATAGACGGACATTACGCGCGTACACGCTCACATGTATATACGCGCGCCCCTCACTACATACGTACACGTATATGCCCACGTCTCTAGGTCTAGGTATAAGATATTAAAGGATGTGTATAAGAACATATGTAAAGAATCCCGTACTCATGTTAATACGCGCACGCACACACGGCTGTGTGTCCGTATGTGCGTGCACATATATATATTCACATACACACACAGAGACACACGCGCCCATGGGTATAGTCATAAGATATCGAAGTATGCATGTACATATACGCGCGCGCATATGTATGTATGCGCATACACACGTACGCGGACGCTCGGATACTCAAAAAGCGGATCCATAGGTAAGTAAATAAACATATATAGAGGTGTAAAGCGATAAATTAGGGGTAAGAATGAGGGTAAGGGTAAAGATTAGAAATAAAAAATACAGTATAAAATAAGAAATACAATGTAATAGTTAGAAATGAAATATAAGAATTATAAGGGTTATAAGAGTTAAGGTAAGGGATGAAAATGAAAATGAGAGTAAATGGCAGTAGAATAAACGTAAAAATAAAAGTAAAAATAAAAATAAAAATAAAAATAAATGGAAGTAGGATAAAAGTAAAAATAAAAATGAAAATAAAAATAAAAATAAAAATAAAAATAAAAATAAAAATAAAAATAAAAATAAAATATAAAAATAAAAAAATAAGGTAAAAATATAATTTTGTAAAGCTTAACATGAGATGGAGGTGGCCCACATATATATATATATGTGTATATGTACACACACATACACGTATGTGCACATACACACGCACACACACACACACACACACACATACACACGCGGGATGTGCTGGAGCCGACAGGTTGCACCGGGTGGGAGGAAATAGCATGGGGGAGTTGGTATAAGACCTAAGCATTGTAGTATTTGAAAGTATTAATAAGTTTATGTATACAGGATGGTTTGAACTGTGACCTTTTGTTAATAAGATTGTGTTTGTCTTTGAATTTCAAGATGTTCAGGAGTTCTACACAGCATAGTTGGCATCCTGCTCTATTATTTAAATAAGGCGCAGCTGATCCGATGATGGACCATCTGAGTTTGAAGCTTATGCATTTGTCTTTTAATTCCCAAATTCTTTTAGAGAGGGAGGTGCTGTTAGCCTTATGTCTATGTCTCAGCGAGGACCGGTGGTTGTAGTATCTGGATTTCCAGGAGGTTGAGCAACCAATATAGGTGAGTGTGTTAAATTGAGTACTCACCTCACATGACTTTATTACGTTTTTCGCCCTGCATGCGCCCTGCAGCGGGCACTCTGATGCACATCTGCAGTTGCATTGCATTGCATTATTCGGTCGTGTGCTGCTAATCCTAGGCGGAGGTGTTGCAATACGAGTGGGGGCGTTGGTATCCTCCTGGTTGTTGATGGGTGTAGTATTTCCTCTGTTGTGTTGGCGGGTGTTATTACTAACTGCTTGGGTATTATGGTTGCCAGTCTGGTTATAATGCCTACTGTCTAGATGAGGGGGGTTCTCTTGGTCGCTATGGTTTGCTCTTGATCTAGCTGTTCTAATATTAATATAGTTGTGTTTAGCTAAGAGGCAGCTCATGTTGGGCAGGGTAGAGTAGGAAATCCTAATAGTTTTGTTGGAGAAGATACTTCTATATTTGTGGGTGGGTGGGAAGTTGTTGGAAATTATAGAGAATATTCTTTTACATTATATATATATATATTATATATATATATAATATATATATCTATATATATATATATATATATAATATATATATATATATACATGTATACATACATTTAAACAAACACACATATATGCATAATTATTGCAGAAAACCTTGATGAGGTTTAAAGTTTAATCCTTTTACCCCTAATCAGAAAATAGGATTTCGAAGCAGTTATTTTCTGCATGTTTGTTGTCTATCACAAAATGAAAGCAAACATTATTGCACGAGGGGGAATGTTTATGAAACAAACAAAAACCAAAGCATTACGACGACCAAATTTGTAAGAACGCCTGAAGTTTTAATAAGTTTTTTTTTGTTTTTTTGCTTTTAAAAATTTAATTCGGCATCGATAGATAATAGCAGGCATTACATTATTATTTCTTAGGGTAAATCGGCAAGGTTTTGCTTTCGGAGTATGAGTGGATTTTCAGGGTAGCTGGATTAAGAATTGTTTCTTTATTTTCAGGCGAATTGACAAGAACAGTAGCTGAATCGCAGTCTTTATTTTTATTCTGTCATAAATAATACTAACAAACGAAATATACACCGCCGATAGTTGTTCACAAACAACAATAGTGATTTTATTGAGCTGAATACACGTCATTGATTGGTTGCAATTACCGAAATACAACAACTTTAAGACGGAATAACTTTGAAAATACAAACTTTTCTCAACAACACAAAAGGTAAAGACCCAAAAATAATTCTAATATTTTTGAACAAATGAATATGTATTATTGCTATAGCATTGCCTAGAAAAAAGTGGATTACAACGAAATATAATGACGCAGGCGCTTTAATATTCTCATGCTATTACACCTGGAAATGTCTAGAACAAAATTTCCACAGTTGAATTTGCCTAATTCGTCACCTATAAAGGAAATTATATAATACTTAAAATTAAAATTCTACTGTACTTAAAATATGTGCAGCCGAGCATAACATTTTTGAAATTAAAATACATTATATTAAGTAAATTTGAGATGATATATTTTATTTATTACGAGAATCTAAAAAAACATGGTACAAAAATAACCAAAAATGAATTGAAACAATTAAAAATCTATGTCTTTTGAAATATACAATTCTGATCGTCGTTTCATTTACCTGTATCAAGTACAGACAATAAAATATGAAGTTGTAAATAACATGGCACATTTTTTTTCACTTGAACTGAAATCCTATTACAAAAAAGAAATATATTGATTGAAATAGAATGGTCATTAGATGGTTATAAAATCAACCATATGCTCAGTCAATTCTTCCACATTCAAAACAATAAAATAATAATCTGACAAATCATAAGTAAAATTTATTAGTTAACATTAATACAGTTGACTTAATCTAATTCGTCTTTGGCTCATTCGTTACTTTACTTAATGCGTCATTTTCAATTTTCTCCTATGGATGACAAATTAGGTGAATTCTACTATATTTTTAAAAAATTAATTTTATTTTCATTTCAATTTCAAAAATATTGTTTTTTCCAAAAATTAGCCCATGGGCTTAAATAATTTTTTCCTCAAAATAATGAAATTTACTGGGGTTATGCAGACTTCAATAAAGTATTAATAATTTTGTATCAGAAATATGTGAATGAAATTAAAAGCATATTCTGTTTTCGAATATGCATAAATCATACTAAACTTCTTTACGATATTATTCAGCAAATCTTGCAATTCCAGTATTGGAAAAATTTAGCATCATTTTAACGGCAAGGGAATCGCTCTCTGTCTGTAGGAGAATCATAATTTTCATATGGAATAATGTAGCATATAACATTTAACTGGGATTACCAGAGAAAGCATGATTACGAAAAATTGTCGGTGTTTAAAAACCGATTGTTTTCCTTAAAAAATTCTAAAGAAGATGTGTCCAATTTTACTGAGTACAATGTCTCGTACATTGTTTATATAATTGTACAATTTACTAAGTTATATTTAGACAAACAAGGAAATAAAAA
>NC_043011.1:18972938-18985438 GCF_006345805.1 Octopus sinensis | reverse complement strand
TTAGACATTTTTTTTATTTGATGAGTGAGTTCGTTTCATCGTAGTGCAAAAATCGTATTGATCTGATGTTCCATAAAATTTCAAAGCAATTGAAAGACAATCCATTCGTTCAGTGGCAACATGGAAATTGGCCAGCCGAAGCCAGCTTTGAATGGAAGAAAGCAGACCTATTAAATATGTGGAAGTTTATTAGGAATTTAGTTAGTGAGTGGGGATGAGGTGCGATTTATAAACACCCTTGCTAGTTGCCGGTCTGGATATAGGTTGGAGACAAATAAGTGGCTCGTTATCAACGGCTGAAAATAAACTGTAGGTAATTATATATATTTAGTTACGTGTTTTACTATTATTACCCTGTGATTCAAGGGATGAATATCTAGAAGTGAAGTCTATTGGATAAGACAGCATGTGCTATGTATGTTGTTGTGAGTGAGATAGTGTATGAGGGCATGTCGAGGGTGAGATAGTGTCTGAGGGACAAAGGGTATAGAGGCAATTAAATACAGATGCGAGGGCACTATACCCCTGTTAAAAATTAAGATTTGAATACAGGTGAGGTGAGATATCATTCGGAATTTAGGGTAATCTCGGTGATGCTGGTTATGGAGGAGTGAGTTTGAATTGAACTTCGATGGTTAGGTCTAATAATTATGGAATGATAGTAACTTGCCCGAATGTTATTTCCCTGGTAAAGGAACATAATAAACTAGGAGGTTAAATAAAAATAGAGATAAAGTATAGATGGTATACAAATATGCTTGTGAGAGGAAGAAGTATGTACCTGAAATAGAATTGTTCTTATTAAAATTATAAGTAGTGTGTACGGAAACACGAATATTGTTATTAGTATACTATCCTTCATTTATATTATAGAGATTCGATAATAGAAAATAGGAAAGGTATATTTCATAATATCAGAAGAAAGAGAGAGTACCTGATCATATATCGTAGTAAGCTACAGGGTATCCAGTTATTTATTATTTAATATGTTAGTTTGTTTTCATTGATTGTCGTGGTTATTATTTGTTAATTTAAATGCATACATAACTATTATATAGGTGAAATGTGGTTTTATAACACAAACTCAGTAGTCGTAGGCAACTTGGTTCAAAAGATATTATTATTATTATTATATTACTACTACTACTACTACTACTACTACTACTACTACTGCTACTACCACTACTGTTACTGCTACTACTACTACTGCAACCACCACCACCACTATTACTGCTACTACTACTACTAGTAGTAGTAGTAAAATTGTGTGAAGTTGTATACAGGAAATGTGTTTTTCGTTTAGTAAAAGTGTTTCCTCTGAGTTAAATTGCGTTAAATTCATATGTTGATCTTTTGGCAGACATTTTATGCTTATGTTCAGAAAATATAATGCTTCAGCAAAAGATACGTTTTGTTAACTATTGAAACGAAATACTTTTTCACACTCGATTTAAAAAGATGACACATTTTAACAGAGAACAATGATGAATAAACTTTGCCAATGCGGTGTTATTTCGAGACTAACTAAAGGTAAGGAAGATATGAAGATATCGATATATACGAACTCATATATACATCTAACATATACATAGATACATATATACATACATACATACCTATATACGTGCATGTATTTATATATGTATTTATGTGTCTGTAAATATAAACATAAACATATATATGTATATATATATATATATATATATATATATATATAATATATATATATATGTATATAGTGAAGTGAAAAAAGTAGGGAAAGTGAGCAAGAAGAGAAGGCAGGGAAATGTGGGAGAGGGGAAACAAAAGAATGGAGAGTGGAATGAACGAATAAGCGTGAAAGAGCTGATTGAAAGAAAGAATAGAATCGTACAAGATTTAGATAAATATATACTTACATATAAGAGACGAAAGTATACGTACGCCGCTATATACTTCACGGTGTCCGTTTCATTTATTATCGCCCCTTCTTAATTCTTCTGTCCCTCTGCCTCTACATCTCTCTCTTCTCTCCCCACATGAGCTGTGTTCTACCAAGCTTGATCTTTCTTTCTTGGTTCGGCCGTCGTCCGTGCAACCTGCCTGTACCTTTGAAAACTTGTATCCCTGCTGTAAAACTTTATTTCCACACACGCCAGCTTCATTTAAATCACCTGTATATCGAAAGACACATGTTGTTATGCCCTGTTATTAGTATTTGTGTAACATTCTCCGTTTTTTCCGTCCTTGGTTTCGTATACATTCGGTGCTTTCTTCCAAGTGATCTAATGCTCTTAACTTAATATTCCCTTGGAGCTTACAAGATTGGAGCAATCTCGAGTATAGCCAGTCGAAATCGCAAAGATGATCTGTAACTTCACTGAGGAAAGTAAACTCCGAATGACCCGTCTTTGTTTCCTTTGTACCGTCTATCTGGATGTTTTGTTGTCCTGTTTTGTATCACCTAACTGCCTGTATTTTATATGTATACTCACACACACACACACACACACACACACACACACACACACACACATATATATATATATATATATATATATATAAGTGTGCATTAGTTGAAACAATCATTATCATTGAAATGAATAATCTTGAAATTTTTCTTCTAATTAATTCAAGAAGAAACGAAAGCTAAAGAAATGTAATTTATACATTCTGCTCAACATGAACCAGCCTTGAACGAGACTCCCTTTAAGTACTGTTGGATTAAGTTCCTTAACATATTTAGCATAACATATATCTCTGAATACATAATGTGCGTTATATTTTGCTGAGATTATAGAAGTGTACTGTAATGCATAATATTAATTATTTTCTTATAGGAAAAAAGTCAAATTATGCTGTAATATAGATCGAATCGAGGGAATACACACGAGGAAAATACCAGCGTCGTGTCACTGGATGTTCCGTAGGAAAATAATGAGTGAACTTGTAAAATTTTTACTTGGAAAAATGAACCAGTTGCTTATGTTTAATAATGAACTGACTCCACTAAATGATAGATATTGGTAGAAACTAGAGTCAGTAAATATTTTAAGAAGGAATAATTTTGGAGATTTGTGATCACGGAAGAATTTAAAATGTTTTGCAACACTAGTTAGTAGACTTGGCGAATTACCTAATAATCAAAATGCTACGATATAGTAATCTCTTACTTTTCAGCAAGAATGCGGAACTGATTCAAACTGTAAATCCGCAGTTATTTAAAAATTTAAAGTTTTGGTACATTTAAAATTAGAAGTTGGGGTACATTAATCCCTTTATATAATAGAAATTAGAGGAGAAATATAATAGAAATTAGAGGAGAAAGAGTATCACAAACCTTTATTCATTCATGTTAGTTACAACTGTTTCTTGAATATCACATTCTGCCTCATACAACATGTTCTATGCATATTCAATTTATCGACTGTGTAAGAACAAGTACTTGCACAGATAAACTCGACCCTACACATGCATGTTCTTATATCTCTGTTTTCCTCTTTCTCAAACTTTTTATACGAATATCCTACCGATATTGGGCTCTCTATAGTTTCATTGTAATATTCGTTTCTTAATGCCTTTTTTGATGTTTCCTTAATTTTTTTCATTGAGGAAAATGGTAATATTTAATTAATTAAATTATTTTAATTTAATTTAATTATTTTATTATTATTATAGTTAATTTAATTTTCCCATGTTTCTTACAAGTTGGTATTATCATTCGAAACGATCGGATGGCCTAACTTTGTAAAAACCTTTAACATCTTTACTCCAATTTTTAAATATTAGTTGACTTTATATAGGATTATATACTATAAATACTCATACCTCACTTTTGTCATATTTTCATATCATATTTCAAATACTTGCTTTAGCAAGCAACTACTTTGATATGAAGAATATTTATTAGAAATCTAACTTTTGAACCCTCAAAATGTTCTACTTGAATTAAACCTTTGATATGAAGAATATTTATTAGAAATCTAACTTTTGAACCCCTCAAAATGTTCTACTTGAACTAAACCTTTCTCTTTCTCTCTCTCACTCTCTCTCTCTCTCTCTCTCTCTGACGACGGAATATCCCATGCCCAAGGTAATCCAAGAAACAGCTGTAAGATTTTGAATTTCTTCCTGTAATGATACTGTATATGACTCGAGATATTTGCCTTGCTTTAATATTTGACGTCCTGCTTAATAATATATATATGCATATATAAATCTTAAAATCCTGAAAAATGTTTTAGCCCGAAGGCCGCAGCCATGATGGGGTACCACCGCTGTATATGTATGTATATATACATATATATATATATATGCATACACACACATATATATATATATATATATAATAACATGCATATACTAACAATTATGAATGTATGGCATTAATCATCTCGGCCTGATTCCATGTATGCAAATGTTTGTTTGCATGTATATGTGCATGTTTTAATGTATATATATATATATATGTGGGGGGGGGGTGTACGTGTATGTGCGTGTGTTTAACTGTATAACTGTGCGTGCATGCATATGTATATTATTTATTCATATATATATATTCGGACTGAGCGTTTACAAAATAGATATAACGTTCTACATACATCACATGCGTTCGTAAACAGGAAATACCAGATATAAACATACTGAAACACAAATCATTTTGACACATTGGCCATTTTGAAGTGATGTTAAGCAGTCTCAAATCAGTAGTTTGTTTATAGTTGCAATAATGGATTTGTACAAGTAATTATTTTTTACTGTTAACTTTCACTATATTGTAGCCTATAACTTTTTCCCCATTATCAGTTGATGTAATTCATTAATTGCATAAGCTACATTATGCCATTATCTCTCAATTTTTATACTAACATATCCCGAAGGACGTTTCTAGACATCACATTCTCTATCACATAATGCGTACATACATACACATATACACACATACGTATGCATGCATGTATTTCTATGTATGTGTTCACGTGTAGTTGCATATGTAGAAACATTGTGTACATAGACATGGGAATATATATGCATAAATATTCAAAAATTAGTGTACATAAATGTATTCTAATCAGTTGATTGAGTGTTTGACAATGACAAAAAAAGTATGACGCTTTGTGTATCATGAAAACATTTAGATCAGTTAATAATGATAAGGAGGTAAAAATTAGTTTAGACAAATATATCCAAATCATTTAATAGAGTCTTCGACAAGAAGATAAAACTCGTTTAGATTGTCAATCAGTGGGTGTCAAACTTTTAGTTTCAATGTGATCAGAAACCATGGCTGTTTGCAGCATCTTAAATTTTTAAAAATGTGTGCAAAAAAATAAGTCAATTTATAGTTTTCGGATCTTGCTCTAGTGTCTCGCATCTGGATGGAATTAAACAGTTCCTACTACATTTTCATGAAGAAATGGTGGCTCAAAATTGCCTTATTTAAAAAAAAAACAATTTGGTGAGTTGACGGCAGTTATTTGATCAAAAGATGGTTCTGTTTTTATTTAAAAAAAGGTGGCTTAGAACTGTTTTCTCTTTAAAAAACAGTATGGGTGGTTGATGACAGTCACATGATCAAAAAGAAGTTCACGATAGTTCTGCTGTTGAATATTTGTTGAGGAGCCGAGAAAGGCTTGGTTGTTGAGCTGGTCCAGTTGTTTTGTCTTGTGTCTTGGGGTTTATATATATATGATTAATGAGTAAATAATAGTGTGCACTTGTGTGTAAGTGTATTTGTGTGGGATTTTCCTGAGAAGTGCAAATAGCGAGTATACGTTTGTGTGTATGCATGTGTGTAACGATGTGCTTCTATGGGCGTGTTCTATCTGTGTGTCTGTGTGTGTGTTTCGTGTCTACGTATGTGTGTGTCTACGTATGTGTTCGTGTCTGCACGCGTGTCTATGCGTTTGTCAAAGCGATGTGTGTGTGCATATGTATATATTTATTAGGGTACTCTGTGTGTACATGTGTATGCAGCAGTTTGTGTATGTGTGTTACGTTTGTCGGGATGGGGTATCTGTGCGTATGCGTGATGCGTATATGTGTGTGCATGTGTATACGTGTGTTGCGTTTTCTAAGGCGTATGTGTACGTCTGTGTGTGTACGCTTCTCTGTGCGACTGTATGTATGTGTTGCATGTGCGTGCAGGTAGGCATGTGAGTGTGAGTCTGTGTACGTGCGTGTGTCTGTATGTGTGTATGCTATAATTATCCGGGTCGTGTATATGTGTGTAAGTGTGTATGCTTCTGTTTGTGTGAGTTATATCTGTAAGGGCGCTGTGTGTGTGTCCGTGGGTGTGCATGTATGGGTGCGTATGTGTGCGTGTGTATATGTGTAGGTAGCATTTGCTAGCGTGGTGTGCGCTTGTGCAAGTGGGCACGCGTGTGTATATATGTGTGCGTGTGCATGTGTGTGTGCTTTGCATTTATCGGGGTGGTGTGTGCATGTGTGTATTTCTGTCTACGTGTGCATGTGTGTGTATGTGTGTGTTATATTTTTCAGATTTATGTGTGTTGTGTTTCTCAAGGCCCTGTGTGCACGCGTACGTCTGTATGTGTGTGCTTGTGTATGTATGCATGTGTGTTATTTGTATTAATCTGAGCGGTGAGTGTGTGTGTATGTGTATGTGATTTGTGTTTGTCACTGCAGTGTGTGTACGTGCATGTAAAAGACTGTACGTTTATGTGCCTTGCATGTGCATATATATGTGTGTCTGTCAGCTTATTTTTTGTCACTGATAATCTGTAATGCGTGTGTTTGTGTTATTGTGGATATTGTGTTTGTGTGTGTGCGTGTGTGTATGCGTGTCTGAATGCATGGGTTATATTGTATTTGTGTGTGTGTGTATCTGCGTATGTGTCTGTGTGTGTCCATGTATGATTGTGTGTATACGTGTCTATATATGTGTATGTCTGTGTGTGTTTGTTATGGCTGTTTGTTCCTGGAAGACAGGGATATTATGTTTGTGAGTGAATGCGTATAGTGGGTATTGCCTAGTTGTTCCGACAGCAGTCAATAGTCCAAATATTTTTTATTATATTACAGGACGTGTAACTGTGCTCTGTACTTTCGATTAAAAATGCTTTCTGTATTTATTCGTGTTTGGTCAGTGCGGCTATCTGGGCAAACGTACAGTGGGAAAACTTGGAATTTGGAGGATAATAAAATAGTGGTGATCCCAAAACAAAGGTGCGAGTGCGTATGTATAAGAGAGAATGTATGTGCGTGTTGAAGAGGGATGGTGACCTTGACCTGTGAGTGTGTGCATGTGTAGGTGTGTGGATGATGGTATGGGGCTGGGAAGTTGTCAGTGCTAGGGTGTGCATGGTGGTGTGATGTGATGTGGTGTTGTGTGGTGTAGTGGGTGTAGTGTGGTGTGGTTTGCTGGTGCTGGACGTGGAGCAGGCGAGAGTGGGATGTGGATTAGCCTCAGGGTGGGGGTAGATGTGGGGTATGTGTGAGTGGTTGTAAGGGATGGGGTGGAGTGTGATGCGATGGATAGGAAAGATGGGGTTGCACTGTGTACGGATGTGGTTACAAGGGAGGGTGACGATAAAGGGAGAGGGGGAAGGGAGATGGTGGGGAGGAGTGAAGAAAAGACAGAACGAGAGTAGTTGTGAAAGAGGAGTAGGAATGGGAGCAAGAGAGAAGAGATTGGTGGGAGGAAGTAGGTGTGAGAAGAAGAGAAGGGGGAGGAGAGTTAGATGAAGAGCAGTGGAGATTTGAGCCCATCTGTCGCAAAGGAGCGAAGAGAGAAGATCAATCCCTGTTCACGGCGAAGACAATCCAGTCACAGACAAATGTTGCAAAGAGTGACCGTTAGATCGGAAATGGTTCGAGACCGCGGTGTTATTGCAGAGTCGGATGTCTCGGAGGTGTTCCGCGAACCGATATATAGAGAAGGGCAGAGAGAGCAGCAGATGAAGTAGACGAAATTGCAAGAAGTGCAGGGGAATATAAATAATTGATAATAAAAACAAAATAATATAAGCGGTACCAGGTTTGTAAATAGCATTATATAGCTTTAAAACTAGTACTAAACATAAAGACTCTCAACGCATCAAACCTGTTTTGTTATAGCAGGCAGAAATCGCAAATTCACAACCAAAACTATCGAAATATGACAACAGTTAGCGAGGGAGCGCTTAAAGATTTAAAAAAATAAATACACAAACAGACATATATATTTATATACATACAATATTATCAAAATTAATAATAATACCTACGAAAACTTATGTCAATACATTATAAAGATAATCCGAATTGGTGAAATTCCAATGGAGCATCTGAAACAAATGTTACCTGTTAAAAAATGCTAACAGTGAAAAGTATCAAATCAAGTTTGCTCTTCACCTTGCATGCTGTTTCTCACTCCACTTCCCTGCTTGCTGTTTTTTCTGCCTTATACATACAGACATACATACACACACACACACACACACACACACACACACACATCTATATATTGTTGTATTTGGGGATGGTCATGTTGCCAGCTTAGCCTATAGAAACACACGCAATATATATTTGCTTTATTTAAAAAATATGAAATAAAGCTGAAGCAAGTAAACACCAAATATATATTTCATGTGTGTTTATTGGCTAAACTGGCAACAGCAACATAACCATCCCAAAATACACGCAATATCTGTTTTAACACATGCATTTACATTAAGAATCTCGTACAATGAATATATAAACGCATACATATATATATATATACCATATATTTTGCAATGCAATGTGTTGTTAAAGGGAAAGCTACAGTGCCCCAAATGTTCACCCTCATTGTCTTACTTCTAGGTTTATCAAATTGGGTTGTATGAGTGCTAAATTTCGTAATGTCAGAAGCGGCGTGGATCTAAATAAAGGTGTGGTTGATATATTATGACAAAATAATTTGAAACATCATTTGTAAAGAGGTTACTGTTATTTCTGTTCTAGGAAATTATATGACATCTGCTAGGATGCGCCGTGATTGTTATTGGTGAGCATTTTAAAAGGTCAATCAAATTGCTATTGTGTACTTGACTTATTCTGCGTAGGTTTACAAAATTTGTTATAAAGATATAAATATATTGTCGGTGATATATGGGCTGACAACTTTAGACTAATTAATAAGATTGCGCAGGTAACAGCCGTGTCTATATTATTAGGTCCAGACACAACCTACCGACTTCTACAAACGTAGTCTTCACAGCTCCATAAAGCTTTGGGGGAAGTGTGTCACCATTGGTGAAGCTTAGTTAGAGAAGGACTAGTAATTATACCAAATTTCGTTTGTCCCAGTCCTTGAGCGGGAGGTCAGAGGAAATCTTTAATGAACAACTCCCGTATGTGTGTTTTCTGTCATAATGATCTGTACAGTGCCCATGGCCAGACGATAGACTCCATGAAAGATTTTCATTGGGGACGTCACTCAGCTTTACGAAAGGATGTCTTTTGAGGAAGCTATGCATTTTTTTAAAGTCAGGAATTAATTTTTGCAATGAAGAACGCAATCCAATTTCTACAGCTCGAATGAGTACATAGGAGGAATTGAAAATTTCTAGCCTATAAAACACGAACAGATGAAGATGAACATCTATTATTCAACCTCATCTGCGTATTACTTAAGTTTTGTGAATATAATGTACTAAAGCATCTCTAGAAAGTTCAAACATTGTTATTATGCCAGATTCAATCATGGTCACTCTCCTTGACAATAATTTGTTTCATGTTCTTAAGGTTAATTCTTGGACAACAGATGTTTTCTAGCTTAATATGTCGAGCAAAAACATTGTTTCTCAGTCGTTGTGCTATGAATCTTAAACAGATCACTTTACGTAAATTATAAAACCTTCTCTAGTCGTTTTTTTTTTACTGAAGCTCTAAGAAATTTAATTTTAATAACGTCATATATACATGTAACACTAGACTTTCTGGATCTTTTATATTCTGCAAAAGAATATATCTCTTTTAGGAAATATAAGAAACATATTCTTCTTTTTTAAGTAAAGATAAATAAGAATGCTATCATTCTTCTGCATCTTGTAAATTTCATAGTATATGGAGCGTGCTTCTCGAGAAATATCTTTTATGTTTTGTTATCTAAAGCAAGAAAGGAATCTTTTGTCTGAACTCACAATTTACAGAAAAGTATAAAACTTTTTCAAATACATTAAAACATACATCATATACATTCTATTTTAAAAGGAAAAAAGATGTACATCACCTGATATGTACTATTCACACTTTCCATTAGAAAGAATACAAAATCTTCCTATCATTCATTTTCTATGTGTACAATTTTAATTTTTTATGTTTGCCTGAAATATTAAACCTTAACGAAAGACATACGGGTCGATATCTTTCGAATTTCATTGTTGTCTCTAAATGTGCATACGAATTTTTAATTCAAACATCTATGTTTTCTAGGCGTCACATTTTTCGGCAAGGTGATGTTAAAAGCACATAGGAGAATTATAGCATCAAATATATTATCAGTCATAAATTTATGTTTTCAAATTTTCTCCAGCCCAGGATTGATTTTTCACTTTCTATGCATACGTACATAAAACACACACACACAGCCTACACACATACACACATGCGTATGTGTGTGTGCATGTATGGTCGTATGTACGAGCGCGCATATGTGCTTGTGTGTAAGTATGCTTTTTTTCTATAGATTGAGAAGCAATAATGAAAATGGTGAAAAAGTATTATGAAGTTCCTAAGCAGGGATTCCACTACAATGTTGGTATCTTTGATTAAGTGCCTTGTTTAAAACATAATACAAAATATCCAGTTCTAACCATGCAGTGCCTAACATTTTATCTATTAATTTTTCATCGTAGAATATTTGGTCGAATGCTATTGGACTACCTATTCGTAGATTGTTGTCGAGAGGACAGCCCATGAAATGCCATTAAACGGAAAATATATGTTACAGCTGCAACATTTCCAATTACTATTTCATAGAAGCATTACAGGGTGAAGTTCTTATTACAATTGAACATGTTTACCATGGATTTGCTTAAATGTAATATATGTTAAGTAGATGACAGATGCTTTAATATATTATTTTGCAGTATGAATTAATATGGAAGAATCGTATGCATAGATATTGTTTTGTAATTTCAATATGTGCTCTATATTACACGGGCGTTTATTGCGGAAACAATTCTTATATTTAATGAATATAGAATCTGTAGGAAAATTCGTAATTATAAACAAAACCTATAAGCAACTAACCGATTTTTTCTCTTTCCGTGATCAAGCAATTTCTTTAGAGGGTAGTCAGTTATATAACATGTATAAGTTGATAAATTACCTCTATACTACCCTTTTCTTCCATTTTCACATCCCAAAGGAAAGGTATTCAACGTTTCATAAAATAGTTTGAAATAGTATTTCTGGGAGCTTTTTCCGAATCCTGGCACTGGAGTAAGTATTTTCGGCCCCTTTCTGTTTCTATTAAAGTTAGTGTTTTAGTTTTCTGAAACTTGAGACAAAACTAATGTCAACTATCCTTATGAAATCATATTAAGCTCTGTTTTTGAGATATCACATTTTATTAGAAATATATGTTAAATACTAGATTGCAATTAATTTCAGTAACGAAGATGAACATTAGCTTGCAAACTACATAGTACATTTTGAAACCAGTGCATTTTGGAAAATGCTGAGACCTAAGAATCGCATGTTGATGTTAGCTTATGTAAATTCAAACTGAATTAATACGTACTGATAATGGTTTTGGAACTTGAATGATTATTTTGGAAATTACATTTTCAAATAAGAACTCCATGTTTATATTATAATAAGCACTTACCTTATTCAAATGTGTGATCATTTGGATTAAAGTTTATTCAGTACTTGAATAGATTCGGTACGAAATCGGTTGGTTTCGATGAAGGAAATTCCTTGAAATGCTACTCGATGAATCTCGTCTTATAGTATTACTACAAAGTTTTATATCTATGATTTCATTAAGAATTATATCTGGAGAACACAAACAGTACATATTTGGATTTGTGTTACCGGTGTTTAAGCATATTTATTGACTAAAAGAAATTAAAGCCAATTCTTGTTTTGCATGACATCTTAAGCTTCGCTTCATTTTCGAACTATCAAACCTATGATGTTTGGTCTTCTTTAAATGATGACGCTTTCTTGTTTTCAAATTTATGAAATGATCTTTCCGTCCGACGGCAAAGACCGATGTAATTTAGAGCAGGCGTGTCTGTACGGCATTCAATTTTTAAAGAATATTCCCTTAAAATCAGTACAATGAAAAATATTAATTATTTAACCCAACACTATTAACATATTGATGGATTATGTGACGAAGAAGTCACAGGAATTTTTAGACTAACAAATCATTCCCAAATAAAGTAACAATTAAATTCATTTCAATTTAGTGACATCTTCGTGAACATGTCTCATAATGAAAAGTGTCTTCGAACATAAGACAAAACTCAACGAAAGCTTAACCGAATGACACTAATTAAGACAGCACATAAAATAATATTTTG
>NC_043011.1:18952938-18967938 GCF_006345805.1 Octopus sinensis | reverse complement strand
TAATGGATATTGTCTTTTAAGTAGTACTTGTTTTAGTTCCTGGAGTCTTTAATTGCGAGTTTCAGGGTTTGAGACAACTGAGCAGATTCTTTTTGTTAGATTAATTGGGATATTATTCTTCGTGTGTTGGGGATGAGATGAGGAGTATAGTTTAGAATCTGTTTTTAGTGAATGTCTGTTTTAATGATTTTATCTCTTTTAATGATTAGTATAGGCACAAATAGTAGTTGAGCTTTACTTTTTTTCCATGGGAAACTTAATATCATTGCTTATGCTGTTGATTAAATTTCTCACATCCATAAGTTGTTCAAATGTGTACGTTCATAGAATTAGGCAGCCATCTAAGTAACACTTCCAGTTCCGTAGTAGATATTTGTAGAAGTTCAAGCCATCTGTTAATGTAGATCGTTCATACATCTGAACCTTCATGTATGTCATGACTAGATTGGCGTAAGTCGGAACAACTTTTGTCTCCAGATATTTGTTTGTAAATATTGTCTTCGAAATCAAAAAATGGTTTCCTACGATAAATTTTAAGCCTTCAGTGATTATATTCCTTTCAGTCCGGAATTTCCTGCCAGAATTTTTTAAAGATAGAAATGTATTGCCTCTAGTCTATATTGGTGTGGGATTGTGGTATATATGTTTACCGCATCAAAGGATACAATAGTGGAATCTTTGTTTATTGATTTTGGGAGCTGTTTTAACATGACTTGGTATGTATTTCAGAATAGGTTTCAGTAATATATCTAAAAAGTTGCTCCGTTGTGCGTGTTTCACAGTTCACACCTGCTGCGATTCGCCTAAATTTAAGGTCGGTGGGATAGTTATGTTTATGTAACTCGAAGTTGGTTCTTTACATGCTTTCTTAATAATTTGATTCTTAGGCATTTTTGGTAGACAATAGAAGTAGCTTGTCCTGCAATCAAAATGGGTTAGGTGGTCACAGCTTTGTCAAACCCTTTTGATGTCTGTGAATTAGAGCGTTATGGCTAATCATTGTCTTTGATTTTTGGTAATTATTTATCGTTTCGTAATGGGTCATATCTTGTAATATATATATAGTATATCTCTTTTGTAGTGTTCAACATCCAGAATAACTAGTACACCTCCCTTATCTGTTTCTTTAAGTATAATGTCGTTATTGTTTCCCATTTCCTTCGACCTGTATTGGGCTTGATCTTAGGGTATGGAAGTTCTTTATAAAATTTATCTAAAGCTTTATTCTTATCTTTTGTAGGCTTGTAATTGCTCTTGTTTCTTACAATTGAATCGTCCCTGAATTCATTGTCGTACACCATTTTTCTGCTAGGCGTAGTTTTCTGCAGAACTGAGAAATATCGTTCTGTGTTTCATTGGAATTAGGGTGCTGCGGTGTTGGTGTAAATTTTAGGCCCTTAGACAAAATATTAATTTCTTCTAATAAGGCAGCTTTTTTTTCGCTAGGTTAATTATCCCCGCTTTATACCATCTGGTGTCGAGAACTATGTCGGTTGAATCTAAAAAATGATTTTTCAAAGTTTTCCTTTTATATCTATTGATATATCCGAGGACATTTTTTCTCTTAACTTGTGGTCTTTCGTATCAATTTTGTACATTTGTTGCTCAGGATTGTGTGTGATTCTTTCTGTAATTGTATTTTAAGGTGATATTTTTTATACATGCATATGTCTTCCGTTTGTGGAAAAGTTGAGTCCAGCCTGAGGGAAAACTTCGATTGTTTGTACTTCCCAGAATGATCTTAGTCTAGTTTCTAACTTCATCAAATCTGTAAAGTTTCTTTTAATTAAAACTAAGTAATTACATTTATATTATCGATATGTAAAAACTTCAAATAGATTGTTGTAAATTGTTTGATGTCAACTATTATCGTTGTTTCATTCGTACAGAAATATTTCTTACGTGTTCCCAGTTTGTTGGAGTAGAGAGAATGAAATATAGACGTTTGATTAGATCAGCATATTCTCGATAACATGTCTTTATAAATCGGCATGTAAAATATTTGCACGACCCTATCAATAATTTGGAACTTGGACTAATATATTTTTCACTTATCTATATTTCTATCGATCTAATTATGTGCTTATTGAAAATACGATTGCAAGGATACGCATGATTATACAATATCGGATATATTTGGTATTACTTAATAATAAATGAAATTGAATGTTTCCATAAATGCTTATAAAGTTGTCTGAATATTTATTAATAGCAATTTCATTTCCACATACTAAATATAAGTGTGCTATGTCGCTGTGTGCAACCTCAGATTCGTAAATATATACAGAGAGACTCACGTTTAATATCTAAGATTCTCTACTGTTCATTGAGATTATATTACTAATTTACCATGTTCAATAAACCACAGACATAACATACCAAATATTAGGCTACATTATAACGATTGAAATGCCGCGTTGGTTACACATCTAAAAAAATCGGGTATGTGAAAAGACTTGATAATACGATATAGCGCTGAATATAATGACGGTTTCTAAACTGATTCTATAATATATAAAAGTATATTGAATTATCCCTTTAAATCATTGGACTACAATCTTTAAGGGAACAGACGTTTACGATTTAGCCTGTAACATGAGGACCAGAAATACGGTGCAATATGTAGAAAGGTAAATGTGTTACAGAATAAACAAGAGCATGACTACAGATATATTAACACACAATTATCAAAGTACAGACATATTGAAGCGCATGCGCATGGTCTGTCCGCACACACACACACACACGCGCGCGCATATATATCTATATTGGTTGATGAAACGAATGGTTTACATTATACGAGATATACAAGAATTTATTAATCAGGACATTCTTTTCAACGCATCTAGCGTGGGTCACTCATGGGTGGGACACTCAACAACTGGTTCAGGAGCATCCGGTGGTGCAGATGTATCTCGTCGGGTGTTAAATAGTCGTTAAAATAACAGTTCCGCAATATTTTGTAGAAAGAAAAACAATCAAACAGGAAATATCTTCATTTATATAGAAGATCAAAAATTTAAAGAAAAACACAGATAGGGAAAAAAAAGAGAAACGAACGCGCAATACAGTGAGAAAAAGTCTTTAAAATAACCGTTAACAAATATGGACATATAAACGGCCTCGGGCAAGCTCCATGGCGCGAGTACACTCACTCATACAAGCATTGGCGAAAATGTGAGCATATGCACACGCGAGGGATAGTGCACTCATAATCACAACGTGTGTCAACTATCTACTCGGTGTTTGTAAGAATGGGGAGGTTAAAAGTAAATTTAAATGGCCCATACATTAAGTAATTTAAAATACGTCCAACGGTTACTCAGAATTCATTCCAACTGCATTGTGCGAAAGTACAATTATATGCGTGTCGGCATCTCGAGAGTCTTTCAGAAATTCTATTAATGATCTCCTTAGTCCACAGAACAGAGAGGGATTCCTCGGAGCAGAGACAGCATTTCATAGAAATTATATTGTATGGTTTTGCGCTCTTTACTTTGGACCATGTTATGCTGTACTTCATCTTCTGCTCCTTCAGTCGCCATACAAAATCAGTCAAAGATGTTGAACGTCTCTTATTGATTGTCCTAAAGCTAGTGATATGGTTACGATAACGGTTCTTAAATGAATCAGCTGTCTGCCCAAAGGAAACATACGAATCTCTCCTTGTGTGCACGGTACATTTATGCACAGAATTTATACCCATTCTGAGATTCATCGAAGAAAATTTTGAACTTTCTCTGCATGAGCATTTCTTGCATTTATTTGCATATAAGGCAGTCCCCACTCCATTCACCGACGTTGTTGCTGTGATGGCTGTGTCATAAGTATTTCTACTGCTACAATGTGGTTGTAATTGGTGTTTGTCATTGCGGTTTACATCTCCTGTGTTAGGATTTAGATGAATATGTTCGCTAGATCCAGTAGTTGGGTTATTGAACCATTTCCATATTTTACTATTGTTTATGCGATTCACAAGCTGCTCTTGGTTAGCAGAGTTGGCGTAGGACATCTCCACGTTGTGCCGATTAAAATTTACCTGATACCGATTAGATTTAAGACAACATTTATCCAAAGCAGCAAAATATTTTCCAGCGACCTTGGTTGAAACATGCGAATCGAAAATCAGGTTGAACCAGAGGATATCCTGATTCCTGTATCTGTTTTTATGCATATTTGTTCGGTGTGTTGTACAGGATTGGAACAGACAGTTGCATTATTATGTAACGTGTGTCCATGACTTCCGTAGTTCAATGACATGACCACTTCTTCCTGGCCTATATTCTCTATCTGAATAAGTTCTCAAACCGTGACGTTCTGTTGGTGTACAATATGTATTATTATTGGAGCAATGATCAGTGTTGTGTATGCATGCTTCTTGTATACATTTAATTTTTTCACGGTATCCAGCCCTAGCTAGAGCACTATTATAAGTTGCATGTGATTTGGAAACTTTATTATTAGCAGATAATCTAGAAATTATTGGAGATTTATTCTTAACTACTCCCCATATTATCGAGGGTCAATGTTTGGATACTACATTAATGCCCTTATGATCATTTGGCTTATGAAATGGTCAAATAATCCATAATCAAGGCACAATTTAGGATCAGAAAACTTCACACCACGATAATCTTTACCCATGATAATGTTTTTTAAATAGTCTAAAGACTATATCTCTCTAAGACTATATCTCTCTAATAGTTCTTTGCTACATCTGCCCAGCCAAAAATACGACGTCATCTCTATATTGACCCCCGTTTACTTCCAGAAAGAAGACTGGATTAATGAAAGGACATATATTCCGACAAAGACAGTGACCTTTCTGGGTTGATGAAATAAATTACCAGTTCCTCACTGGGGTCGATGTAATCGTCTATAACCCTTCCCCCAAACTCTTCAAAGTTTCGTGACTGGTGTAGAAATAATTATTCATTAGATCTCGAGGCTATTTACATCAGCCATAGGATTAACTTATATATCGTTAGTCAATATAATCCTGCACTTAATTTCACACATATCTATTGCTATATCACTTTAGCTCAAATGCAAGTTACCGGTCGCGTAACTGTAATCATGAATGCACACACGTTTAATCATACATACAGATAATATTTAAAATTATAGTAAATTTTACCATTCTATCTCTAATTTTCTTAAGCAAAAATTAAACTTCTACGATCACCTCCTCCAACAAGTTTTGTCTTAATTGTTAAATCTCCTTTTTTTTAAATATCACTTAAGTTGGCTAGCTTAACTTACACTCGCTTTGATTGAGCCAAATTTCGTAGTCTTAAATATTTCTAATTATAACAATTATGATTTTCTTGAGGAAATCAAAGAACATTATCATTTTACCATACGATATTTCTTGCTGCTTTTAAATTTGTTTTTCTACATCTTTCCTTTGCACTTCAGAAATTGAATTCGTTATTAATTTATCATCATATATACGTTTAAAGTTTGCTTCAGACACATTTCAATTTTATTCTTATCTTTGAATCGATTTTCTATAGTAGCCACATGTTATTATTTATTCCACTTGTTATCATCTTGTATTTTGTCATCTCAAAAATGTTGTACTTCTTAAGAGAGGTGAAAACAAACGTAATAGTTTGATGTGAATGTTTTGTTTGGTTTATATTGGCTTCCATCAAATACTTTTAATATATGCTTACGCGTTTCTCTTGAATTTTCAATAATGTGGATGGGAGAAATATATAAACTCACATATAGTACTCATTTGCTAACATTGCCAACCACAAAATGCTATCTGCTATTCCATGTATATTGAACATGAAAGCCAAATTTTAAGAATACGTATTGTTATGCCAGAAAGTTATGTTACAAAGGTTGAATAATAATTACACTTAAATATAAATTTACAATTAACCCCTGTAGTATTTCGATCACAACAGAACATAATGAATTAAAGGATTTTTTAAAATATTACATCAAAAGAATTTGTAATTAAATATTACATTTTAGATAGAATAGCAACCACATTAGTTATTACAAACATTACAAACAAAACCTAAGGAATCAAAGAGCATTTTTTTTTTAGATATCGAACCAGAATAATTAACATTTAAATATTAATTTGCAATGGAATTTAATTTAATTCCATTTAATAACAATTCTGAACATTTCCAAGGCAGGAAAAGTTACTGCAATTATACATAAAATGTTGTATATTAATTCCAAGTGATCAGGCTCAAAAGTCATTGGAGTAACTCGTTTCAAATTACTCGTTCACTCATGTGGCAGTTTTTCCATGTCCGAGCGTACATAAGATATGTCAGCACTATATATTGAAGGTTCTTCTTTGTTAATCCGTTCATAAAAGTGCATTTCGTTTCGCTTCTTCAAAATATACATTGCTTACTTGCTTTAACGTATATTGTCATATTCTTATCTTATTTTACTCACAGATATGCATCATATTGTGCCTGACATTTTTCAGCCACATTATTGCGTCATCGAGTAACTTCGAATTGTTTGAGTTCATCCTATTCAGTTTGTTATGCACCCTTTGTTTTTTCGCGGGTATATGAATCGCATGTGTCATTCCTAGTTTCCAGGTACTCGACGTGATAGTTCTTCTTTATTGTTGTCAACGGCAAGCTGAAGTTGGTTGGAGTTTCACAATAACACAACAGGTTCCCATGCGGACTACGATCGTGCTACGTAAACTCTGACAATTGCAAAATGATTAAAACTAACAAAAACTCTACATTATATTTACAGTTTACGTAGTCGTCCATGATTATTTTCGAGACTTCGGGACTATTCAGCTATTAGACGTGTTCGTTCATCGGCGGGAAAACCTTGTAAGTGTTAATAAACGTACTTAACATATCAAGATTTCTTGCTCTGTATCCTGCAAATTAAAAACGATGCAACAACGAATCTGGTGTAGAAAAGAGTCCCTAGAAATAATATTTCCCAGGGATAGTGTACATAATGTACACTATGGATACGTATAGCCCCATGGATACGTATAATTTAAACCTAATTATTCACGAGATGTTCATGCCACGCATGCCTCACATTAGATAAGAAACTGAATTTCAATTTCGAATTTGTGTGTGCGTCTGTGTGAGTGCAGTTGTGTTTGCGTACATGTTCATGTACTGATAAGCTTGTCTCTATACAATCATTTAGTAAATGAGAAATTATCGGCGTACATAAAACCCCCATAAGTTCGTCATTCCTGCGGATGAGAAAGTAATAAGCAAACTGCTTAACATATTGTGTCGTAAAACATTGGATATTTCTCATACAGCCGATAAAAATTCATAATGAACATTTTAAAACTGATAAATTCAAATGAACGTCAGGGATTTTTTTTGAATTTTTGCTTGGGATGATAGGAATGAGAGCGCTAGCAATGTTAAAGGATGTCTGCTTGGCAAGGACAAATATTTCGATATAAATCAAAATGAGGGAGATACCCACGATGTTAAGTGAAGTGTGGAATACCTTAATGTTCAAATAAAAAGCAAGGCTTAAAGTGTTTATTATAGATATTAGTATATAGAACGTCTCTATTAAATTTATATCATTAATGGAGATAAGAATACAATCTTAGTCAATCAGGGTTGTGAGATAAACTCCTGAAAACAAATTGCATGAAGTGAAAATCCCTTCTAGTCCAAAAGTAATTATTTCCCTTTGACCCGTTCCAGTTAAGTCTACATATGCTTATGTATGTTTATGCTTACGTAAGACTTTCCATCACAGTTCAATAAACGGGGATTTCCATGACTCCCTCATGAATTTCCTCTCATGTTAGCACGTAGAGCTTACCCATCACGTATAGGAGCCTTTTGGGTCAAGTGATTTTTTTACGATGCTTCCCCTCCTTGCCGAGTAACTTTTGCCTAGTGGTATGATCTAGACTCTTCTAGGAGCTTAATTTTAATCTTGTATGATGTACTCTTTTATTTTAGATGCCATATATAACTGCCTAAAAACGTAACTTTTATTCTCTGTGGGATCATCAATGCGGTCCAGTGATTATTGTGTCGCCTCGTGTACTCTAAAGTTATAGGGATGCATTAAGATATCGTACTACATTTCTTACCTTATTGGATAAAAGACGCATCAAAGCAGGAATATTTTAATGTGTTTTAAAGTATATCAATATTTTCGTTTTGAACAATTGTTCTTGAAACGTTTTCAGGAGATTTTAGTAAGAAGCATGGCATGAAATGAAAGTGGGATGTATATTCATAGTATTTCGAAACATTCCATTATCACATGATTTCGCTATCATCGGTATAGCGAATCTCGATAAATTCATATCTTCTGTTTATAAAATAAAGTTGGTGGAAGGCTAGTTCGACTATTTATAGAACCATTTATTGAGAAAAAGATATTCGCTTGCCCGTGATTTGTTTGTTTTCATACAACTGATTCAGGAATACTCAGTCACTTACAAGAATTCAATCCTCACCGGCGGACAACGGAAATCCACCAACGAACACTAACACATACAGACATACCAATTTCTTTCGTCTTGTCTCTCTCACACACACGCACATACAACATACACACATACACACATACACACACACATACAAGCACACACATGTATATACATGCTGCATATGCGTGTTGTCTTGTGTTGTATGGTTTCTACTACCTCATCTTTCCAATGAAACTGTTTGATAGATAAATGTATGTGGTCAAAAGTGTTAACCTAAACCTAATATCGCAGTAGCGGATTCAATCAGCTTCAAAATATATACAATAATAGATTATAATTCATTAAATATTCATATTCACAATCAAATTCTCTATGCCAGCCTGAAATATCGTTTTTGCCAATTATGAATTATTCATTTGCTTAATTACTTTGTCTGTTATGTTTATAAAATTCTATTGGAATATTTGTTGGCAAATTTTGTAATTGTTTTGATGAACAAAATTCATTTTAAATTTTAATTTGAAGGCTAACTATATTTTGTACAATTATATTAACATATAAATTCACTTTATTTTCAACATAACATAATGATTGCCAATATTTTTGTCTTCTTTTCTTCTATATACAATTGATATTGAGATGGTTGAAGCATTATAAAATATTCTTCGAATTTAATATATATATACGCATACAAATGTAACTAACCAGTCTACACTCATACGCACATATATGTATCTATGTATTTATATATATATATATATATATATATATATATATATATATATACGTATATATACATCTGTGCATATATACGTATACCTGCATGCATATACACATATATGATGTATGTGCGTGTATTTGTGCGTGTATGTATATAGTTTTTAAAAATAACTCTATTGATAACTTAGACTACATTTGGGATGGAAATAAATTTATTACTCCTCGTTAATGTTTCTAATTAGATTTTGTTCCAAAGTAAGATATATATTTACAATAAAAAAGTAGCTGTCAGGAACACAGAATATTTGAATTAGCAGAAAATAGCTAGTATGGCTGTAAATATTTCGGTAATAAAACAGTGAAAAATCTAATAATGCATCCGAAAATAAATGAGTTTCTTCCTACTAAGGATGTACATGCACGACATTTCTTTAAACTTGAAATATCTACCTACTTTGAAAAGATTTGTCAGTCATCGTGTTTCTGTGTATTTTAGCCTGAGGGAAAACAACAATTTCCTTTATCTGTAATGTAATTAACAGTTATAATCAAGTGTCTATTTGAATCAGAGTGGTAATTTTATTCTATTAGAAATTTCATGATTATTATATTTTTGACGAAATGCAGTACATTGGAAAAACGTTCAATTGTTAAGCTTACTTTCATATCGGACTGTTTTCCCCTTCACGAATGTCGATTTTGTTTTCCTTATATCAGCGTTTAACAAAAGAATGTAAGTTTCACGCTCTCCAGCTGTGCTGTGACATCCTCTTATATATGTCCCTAAAAATGCTATATTCTTTCCATCAGTCTTTTCTCAATACATTTTGTCAGAATATAGAATAGCTAAACTGGCAGTCTACTGTCTCACCCATTGGACTGTAGTGATGCTTGCACACAGCGTCCAAGTGTTTAGTGGAACACATCGATGGCAGTATTTTAAGCCTGAATCTTATTCCATGTGTCCCCTTTCGTTGAACTACAAAATTAGGAGTGAAACAAAACTAAGAACAGGAGTGGAAGAAAAAAGAGAAGCAACTCACACAAACGTATATTCATATAGAGAGTTGACGGGTGAAATCCAGAGATACTCAATACAGAAAACAAGTAGTAATGTTCAAACATGTAGCAGTGCCCAAACGATTTGAACTTACACACCGAAGTATTTATCGAGGAATATTCCGGGAGGTAAAGAGTGGCTATAAGAGGAAATTTGGTGAGCCGATATAGTGAAACAAATAAACACGATCAGGCATTATGTTTAATGTGTAAATGTACATGCCTAGCAATAAGATTGTCTTTGGTTGGGTTTGAGTTAAAAAGTCATGGTGCTTTGAAAATCCAGGAGACCCCCAATATTTTCCATCACTCTTGGATATGTGTGTGTGTGTGTGAGTCTGTGTAAGTCTGTACAATGTTAATGTTAACGTAGTGTGACCCCCTTCGGTCATGAATGACAATGGGATTGCTCCTAGAAAGTTACCCTCCGAGGCACAAGTCTGGGCAAGGTTGTTTATGGAAGACCAGGAGTCGCCTACGCATACCAGCCTCCCTTCTCCACGCCACCGATGTTATCAAAGGGAAAGGCAAATGCCGATACAGCTTGGCACCAGTGACGTCGCAGCTCATTTATTAACGTGCAAGTGGCTGAGCACTCCACATATCCGTGTACCCTTAACGTAGTTCTCGGGGAGATTCAGCGTGACACATCGTGTGACAAGGCTGGCCCCTTTGAAATACAGGTACAACAGAAACAGTAAGAAAGAGTGATAGAAGGTTCTGGTGAAAGTGTACAGTAGGGTTCACCACAATCGCCTGCCGGAGCCTCGTGGAGCTTTATGAGTTTTCGCTCAATAAACACTTACAATGCCCGGTCTGGGAATCGAAACAGCGATCCTACAACCGCGAGTCCGCTGCCTTACCACTGGGCCATTGCACCTCTACTCTTGATGTAGTACCTGTTATATAACTATCAATATCGTGAAGTAGTAAACGGATGGAATAAATATCTACCCGCTTACCTCACTTCTGTAATCTGCCTATCAGTGTGTTTCTCTCTACATATGCATTCACACACATACACACAGACAAAACGCAGGCACACACACACATATATATGTGTGTATGTTTATATATATTTATATGTGTATGTATGTATAGTTGTATTGGGTATTATTGAAATATGTGAAAGATTATATTAAATATTGTGTTAAGAAACCAATAACTAAATAAATAAAGGCAATAAAATCAAATCATGAAAATAATAGAACACAGATAGGTTGCAAAGAATATTTTACCATTTCATACTATCAAAGGCTATATAGACTTAATAAAAAAAAGGAAAAAATATTGGTTGCCCATGGTATATTGCGTATATTAAGCGGAACAATTTTCGATGCATTGCAGCATATACATGGGCCACATATAAAAAAAGTATCCGCTCTTTAATTCCTTTCACTTGCTTCAAAATATTTGCATATACAGACATTTTATTTACTCAAATACTTAATCATATATATATATATGTATATATATATATATACACACACACGTACATACATACATACATACATATACATTATATATATATATATTTATATATATACATACATACATGCATATATATATATATATAATATATATATATATATATATATGTGTGTGTGTGTGTATTATGTAGAATTTCCTGAAAAAGGTAGTAACGTCGTCCTATCCAAAACTGCCAATTTACTTTGGCAAATAGACTTTAGTCTTTGTCTCTCCCCCATATATATATGTATATATATATATATAGCTTACACTCCTATATTTAAAAGATGAGGAACTATGTACATCATTTACATTATTTATGTTATTTAAATTTGACGGGTATTTGTCCTCATCTTGTTTGTTGTTAATACTACGTTTCGGCTGATATACCCACCAGACTTCATCAGGTGTCTTGGGGGAAATTTTAAACCTGGGTTCTCATTTCTAAGGTATTTTTCGATGTTATCGTTATTATTATTATTATTATTATTATTATTATTATTATTATTATTATTATTATTATTATTATCATTATTATTATTATACAGGTCACTGCCTGAAATAGGACTCAGAATCTTGTGGTTAGTAGCCTGCGCTCTTAACCATTACGCCACATGTCCACGGGAATATGGAGTATATATAGCCGATGACCAGGTGACACGTAAAGGTATAGTACATCCAGGGAAACCCTCAAGCTGAATACTCTCAGGTCCTCGGCCAATGCCGGAATTTATCAGGTGTAGAAAATCGAAGTTTTACGACGATAATAACTTAAAATGGATTTGGCAAACAGTAAATAATCCAATGAAAAGAAGAAGACCCAGAAAATGCCTTAACATATTCCTTACAATTGTTTCCGTACCATCCCTATTTGCAACGTAAGTTTATGTAAAAATTCTAAATGAAAACTCAGGTAATGCTTGCGGTTGCAAAACATTAGAGAGACGTGCATCGGAGCTGTGTTTTCTCATTATTCGTCCTTCACAGCTTGTGTTTAGGCATATGTCGGGAGGATTTAAAAAAGGAATACTTGAATTCGTGGATATGGGGTTGAGTACGTGGGGTAGATATTACTGGGGTGGGGAAATGAAGAGGATAGATACACCTAAGAATAAGGAGAAAGAGGAGGGGGAGGAAAACGAAGAGAAGACAGAAGTGATGAAAAGAAGAAATAGAAAAAGAAGAAAATCAAAAGAAAACGGAGAAGAAGGAAAAGAAGAAGTAAAAGGTAAGAAGAAGAAATAGAAAAAAGAAGACAAGAACACGGAGGAGGAGGAAGAGAAGAAGAAGAAGAAAAGAAGAAGAAGAAGAAGAAGAAGAGAAGAAGAAGAAGAAGAAGAAGAAGAAGAAGAAGAAGAAGAAGAAGAAGAAGAAGCTGAAATATATAGATTAATTGGGCAGGGCCGTATATAGCAAAACGGTTTATCTTGGCATAAGCTGATGGTGTGTCAGTCAGTAGAAGCAGTACCACTTGGATATTTGCAGTCAGTATATTTGGTTATATGCAACAAATTTTCTATTGTTTTCTTGTTGCTATTTCATATCGCCTGCTTTAGTGATGTCTGTAGTAGTATCGTAGTAGTTAAATAATATTCTTAATGCCGCAATGTACTCACATGCAGCATATTTCAGAGCTTATCGCTAATATATTTCTTAAGAAAATTAAAAACCTTTTTTTTTGGAAGAGAATTGGTCACTAGCTATATTTAGGCATGAAAAAAATTGAAATTTGGTCCAGAAAAAAGTTTACATCAAAGTTATAGGAGAGCAATTAATGCAACCAATCAAGTTTAGATCTAAAGAACATTTGTTATTTTAAAGGTTAAATATATTTATTTTAGCTTTAATGATAGATGACAGCATGAAGAAGTTCATGGTTTTGGTCCCGTGCAGTAAAAAATTGTATAAAAATGATGTGTGGTAAAAGATCACGAAAAAACATAACTAAGGCACAAAATTGGATTTAAGTATAATTACCTTTTTATTTTGAAAGCAAACTATATTTTAATTAAGCTTAAATGATTGCACTGAATTCGAAAAATATCATGGTATCAACCTCATTCAATGAAACTTTGAAAGAAAAAAGCATATGAGTATTTGTTTCTCGAATTTGAGGGTGATAATATAGTTTTATGAATATAGTTCTATAAGAGGAGTTTTAATATATGTCACCAACATCATTGAGGTAAGGAAAGAATTATCAACGACACCGCTAATTGACACATTTGACACATTATTAATTAGCATAATAGCATAGCATTGAAACACATTTATTACATGGAATAATGCGTGCAAGAAAAATAATATTCTTAATATCATAAGCCTATAAAAGTACACGACAACTTATTACACGTGGAAAAGTTCAGCAAAGCTTATTATATCTAGTAATGTAGAGAACTCGGAATATTTTAACGTAAAAAGCTGCAGATAATGATGAAGTTTGAACATTAAAATTTATTTGATTTTAATTTACAAAGTAACATTATAATTAAAACAGGTACCATCATTTTGTTAAAATATTG
Source organism: Octopus sinensis (assembly GCF_006345805.1). Lineage (NCBI taxonomy): Eukaryota > Metazoa > Mollusca > Cephalopoda > Octopoda > Octopodidae > Octopus > Octopus sinensis. The sequence goes on along the minus strand of NC_043011.1, from coordinate 18,953,736 downwards.
ATACTCAAGAATAATTAAAAAATGAGAGCCAGAAGTACCAATGTAGCTAAAGCGTTATGCAAAGTTGAATAGAATATATGGTAGGCAAATTCATTATGTAAAAAATAGGGATTGGGTCAAGACTAAAAATGTGAAGACTTGGCAATAAGTTAGGCAATAACTCCAGCAAATTTTACTGTGAATTTGTTGTTATAGGTAGATTTTCTGTAATATATAATTAATTTTTGTATTATTCAATTTATTGTAATAACTTATTATGTACTACTATTTTAAGGCCATCCCATATGTTCTGTCCGAATTTTGAATAAAGAAACAAGTGATCAAATGTTATATTTAATCGAAACGTAATCCTCAATGTACTTTCTCTGATTATCTGTGACTTCTTCCATCTATTTACAAACGTTTTCATCCCATTAATGTAAAATCGCTTTGGTTTCAAAGCGAACAACTCGGAAATGTCAGTTTCGACCTCCTCCATGCTTGCGAAGGTTTTGTCCACCAAAGGATTCTGTAAACTACGAAACAAGTGGTAGTCTCAAGGAGCATGGTCGTGAGAATAAGGAAGATGAGGAGGTTTTTCCCAACCAACCTCTTCGAACTTCTGTGATGTGATCTTTGCAGTGTGGGGTCACGCCATGTTCTGATAAAATATCACTCTTTTTCGATTCACTAAAGCGAGTCATTTTTCTTCAAGGCTTGGTTCCAATGTTCTAATTGCTGACAGTAGACTTGAACATTGATCGTTGCATTAGGTGTTAACAATTCAAAGTGAATTACTCCTTTGCAATCCCACCAGAT
>NC_043011.1:18842938-18947938 GCF_006345805.1 Octopus sinensis | reverse complement strand
TAGTTAAACCTATAAAGGAGGAAATGTGGAAAAGCAAGGATTCAAATTGATTGTATTTCGCTGCATATTTCCTCAGTGGAGGCACATGGACTAGTGGTTAGAGCAGCGGACTCACAGTCGCGGCATCGCGGGTTCGAATTTCAGACCGGGCGATGTGAGTGTTTATAAGCGGAACACCTAAAACTCCAAGCGGCTCCGGCAGAAGTTATTGGCGAACATCTGCTGACTCTTTCGCCACAACATTCTCTCACTCTTTCCTCCTGCATCTAGCAGCTCACCTGCGACAGACCAGCGTCCCGTCCAAGAGAGGAACCTATACGCTGTAGAAACCGGGAAACTGGCCCTTATGAGCAAGGCATGGCTCGAGAAGGAACAAAGAAACAGTAACATATTTCCTCACATTGTATAACTTCGTTACTTTTGTGTGTGGATTTAATTTTATTGATATGTATATATATATATATATATATTTAATTAATTATCTTAAGTGTTATTTACTAGATTTAATTGCAGTTCATCTTCTGTACACTGTACAATAACATATACGCGCACACGCACACATTCACGCAGTCTCCCAAATGTAAGATAGCAAGATGATAACGAGAAAAATGTAGATTGAAACAATAACAATCTCTCATAAGTATATGAAAATATCGTGATTATTATAAATTTACGAATCAGTCCTAGGACATTTTACAGAAATAGCACTACACGTTCACACTCCGACACCTTCTATTAAACAAATAAATATGAATATAAGGCGCATGAGTGATTGTGTGGTAAGTAGCTTGCTTACCAACCACAAGGTTCCGTGTTCAGTCCCACTGCGTGGCACCTTGGGAAAGTGTTTTCCATTATAGCATCGGGCCGACCAAAGCCTTGTGAGATGATTTGGTAGACGGAAACTGAAAGAAACCTGTCGTATATATATATATATATGTGTGTGTGTGTGTGTATATATATATATGTGTGTGTGTGTGTGTGTGTTTGTGTGTCTCGGTTTGTCCCCCCAACATCGCTTGACAACCGATGCTGGTGTGTATACGTCCCAGTAACTTAGCGGTTCGGCAAAAGACACCGATAGAATAAGTATTAGGCTTACAAAGTATAAGTCCTGGGTTCGATTTGCTCGACTAAAAAGGCGGTGCTCCGGCATTCCCGCAGTCAAATGACTGAAACAAGTAAAAGAGTAAAAGGGAGTTCTATTTATTAGACCAACTAGAATACACGATCCAATGCACGATTCCATTGATGTACTTAAACGAATAAGTTACAGCATATTATTTATATTGTTACCTGTTCTCATAATAGTTCACGCTGCTAATGTTCTTCTTCATTAAATTTAATATTATCCTTCTCTTGTGTTCGACATCAGCAGCATTTCTCACTGAAGAACACAGGAATAAATTTTGAAAAAAATAGTCCTTTTTTTTCTCACTTACTTTATATTTTATGCGTAGAAATTCTTAAGTCATGATATGCATTTTTAAATATATTCTTGCTTTCTTGATTTCAATACGAATCAAGCGATTTTACAGACAATTCACAATATGATGCATGCTCATTTCTTCTTTCTACATATGAAACAAAATACTTAGAAGATAACTGAAATTAATTTAAACTGAAATTATTTTTATATTAAGTTCTATTATTGTGGAGGGAACTGTGTGATACACAAAAGTTGAAAATATATTCTTTGATGATCAGAAGTTGTCCATACATACATACATACATACATACATACATACATACATACATGCATGCATACATACATACATACATGCATACATACATACATACATACATACATACATACGTACATATACCCATATATATACATTTGATTAGATTTGTGTGTATGTGTGTCTATGTACGTATATATTGGGTCATCCCATATATATTAGACTGTTTTATATTTATTTTATTTTTCAAAATTAAGATAAACAAAGTTCCTTTTTCATCTAAACTATATTCACCTTCATTTACTGCAATGCTCCGTCACCTATCTGGTAAAATTCCAAGATCCTCTTCCGAAATTCACTTGTCTGTTACGAAAAATGTATTGTTTTGACATCTACAGAATTCATATTTTTTCCGTTCGAATAGTTTTGAAGACTGCGCAATAAATGATAATCAGATGGGGAAATGACCGGCGAATATGTTGGATGGGGCATCGTTTCTCATGGAACCTGCCCCAACATTTAGAATTCCTTCTTCGCTGTGTGTGCCGAGCATTTTCCTGATGGAAGAACACCTTTTATCCTGAAACCAAGCTCCACGTAGTAGATCTCCTTTGTCATCGTTTGGGTTTGCTTTAAATGTTCTTAGTGAACAAAACTGTTCATATCCCACCAAACAGATAACACCACCTTACATGCGGGAAGATCTTCTTTAGCCTGGGGTGCCGGTGTTTCTCCTTTCCATAATTGTCTCGGCGCTTTACATTTTTACAGAAAACCCATTTCTCATCACCAGTCACTAAAACTGGTTTATTCAGGAAACGTGACGGCAAAGAAGGAAGGGCACACATTGATTCTGCGTGAATTAAGCGCTCGGAAATTATGTCAGGAACCCATTGACCCAATTTGCAGACTTCTCCTATGGTTCGCGCAGGTGTCGATGAATGGCTGATTGACCAAATCAAATCTTTCCTGCTAGTTTCTCAACAGATACGATGGGCTTTTGTTCCACCAGGATTTGCAGGATATCCTGGTCGAGTTCCACAAATATTGCAGGACGAGGCTCGTCTTCTGGGCTTTGGGATCGTAATTTCTTCAACTGCTATTGACACTGAGTTACGCTTATTGTCCGATCACTATTTACTGCATTAATATTCCTCGGACATTCCGTTGCATTGCTGCTATATTGGAATCCATAAGGCCAAATCTGCTGAATATGTACCTATGTCACTCCTATTATAGATTTCAAAAAATAACAGTTAAAATTGAATTGCACTTTTCAAAAATTGGTTTAAGAATAGGAACAAGGTAAGATGACTGCCTGCTTTTATATCAATTTCATGCAGGTAATTTATCCCGTCACCCTCAGTCTTTTACTTCATGTAATTTAAAACGAAACGCATTATTTATGGGATGACTCAATATATATATATTATATTTTACTTTTTTCAATCTTTGCACAGCGGTCATTGACGGACATTGCGTTGAAGAGTTATGTCGGAAATCGAATTCAGTATATATATTTCTTTACTACCCACAAGGGGCTAAAATAGATGGGGACAAAACTTTAAACTTTAAACAAGACTTTAAACTATTCAGTATATAGTTTAAAGTCTGGGGCGCATTCTGTCCTTTTTCTTTTAACGAAACTCTAAGTTACGCGGATGTAAGCATAGAAATACCTATTTCTTTATTACCCACAAGGGGCTAGACATAGAGGGGACAAACAAGGACAGACATAGGTATTAAGCCGATTACACCGACCCCAGTGCGTAACTGGTACTTAATTTTTCAACCCCGAAAGGATGAAAGGCAAAGTCGACCTTGGCAGAATTTGAGCTCACAACGTAACGTCAGACGAAACACGGCTACGTATTTTGCCCGGCATGCTAACGTTTCTGCCAGCTCACCACCTTAAGCATAGAAATACCGGTCACACACACCGATTGTCATGGGATGATGTAGAATTGAAACAAACACAAAGAAAAACAACCAAGTCAATAAATGACTGAAAGGAATCATAGCGAGGCTATTTTCCCCTGAAGCTTACCGTTGCTGCAGGAAAAACTTAAAAGTAATCAAATAAATAAATCACAAAATAAAACCCACAGTTCTGGAGATTGCAGAAATTAAATTCCGTTAGAAGTTCAACTTTTACATTGCAGTGGGTGATTTTGTTTACAGATACTTGTGAGCATACTAGCAGGAGCAATTCTCTCCCATTTGCAGTTTAAATAAGCACTTTAGTGAAAGGAGTTTCTCATCATGTTTCTTCTAGTAGCTCCACTACATGTCACAATGCCCACCGGTTACTTTAATGCTAGTAGATACGGAGCTTGTACCTTAATATTTTGCCTTTTTAGTTACTAATTGGTTACTTGTGACTTTTGATTCTGGTCCACATTGGATCGTTTATCGGGCTAAATTATACACACACACACACACGCACACACACACACATATATATATATATTATTTTATTCTTTTACTTGTTTCAGTCATTTCTGTGCGACCAAGTTCATATAACACACACACACACACACACACACATATATATATATATATATATATATATATATATATATATATATATATATATAATATATATATATATAAAACATATATATATAATGTACAATATCGGCGGCCACACTACTGCAGTAACGACCATCGTTTTCTTTGCATAGTAAATTATATTAAAAGAAATATATCCTATGATTATTGATAATTCGTTGGAACGTCACTTTGAATGCGGTTCTCTATTTCTTGAAGTGGATGTAGGACACAGTATCATTTCATGAAATTGTTACCTGATAATTTTTTACAAAGACTGCTTCTTATATTCAAGAAACATGACAATAAAGATTTGAAAGATTTCTTTTTATTATATTGTCTTAATTCTATTGTAAATAAATAAGGAACTAAAACACTGCAAATGCTCTTCCATTTCGCCTTCTGTATTCACGTTATACAAATATGTGAATATGTTAGAAATGATAATAACATCTCATTGCGCATACATGCTTCTTGTAAAATATATCAGTGGAATCTGCAATAAAGAATAATGGCCATGATATACGCTAGGATGTTTTTGTTAGTATTTTAGATTAAGGAAGGTGACTTTATTTTTGTAATTGAAGTTAATACAAAGAAACCGAAATTCAATCATTACAGGCTTTGTCATAACCAAATGCGAATTCTTGAAACTAAGAACACGGTTTGTACACATTCACAAAGAAGAAAATATATGGAAACATAATAAAAATATAAACAGTGAAAAGAAAATACATGCTATGTCTATGATCCATCATAGTTTGCATTCTTTCTCAATTAACACTATATCTGGTTCCTTATTCTCTGTCTCATGGTATTATTATTTTCGATGAAGACTCCGAATTTATATTCGCACCATATTTTTGCTCTGTCAAGTTCATACTTATTGCAGTGTCCCATGGACAATCCTTGCTATTTTGTCCTGACGTCTCTTATATTCTTTCTGGTTTAGTGGCATACATTCATTGGTAATATGCCATACTGTTTCACCGTTTTGTCCACAAATTCTGCACCTATCATTTTCTGGTGTGTTGCCTATTCTGTATTTGGTGTAATTGGTTGTTAATGCTTCCTGTTGGACCGCAGAGATTACAGCATACGTTTCCGGTTTTAAATCACTTTTAGTCATCCATAGCCATCTTTTTCTATCCGTTTCATCTTCGATATCCCTATGAAATTGTCCATGCATTATTTTCTTTATCCATCTGTTATCAGCTTCATTCATTCTCAGGTGCTTGTACAACGCTTTATCTTTGTAGTCTTCCAGCCAATACAAACCTGACACTCTTACTTCCAATAATAGCAGTTCTGTGGCATTTTTTACATATCATGCTATGTTGTTTTCTCTACTCTAATACTGTGCTCGCATCAAGATATCCCTACTTTTTTTGGTACTTACAGTCTGTCTGTGTCGCTTTTTGGGTGGCGTATCCCATATAAGTCAGTAACTTTCTTGTTACTAACCTCTTTAGTTCGTCCACTGTGCATGCGATTACCCCAGCTCCATATTTAAGCTGTGAAACATCCCAAATATTGATACCTCCTCTCTTATTCTATCCGTTTAATCCGTCTCAGTCTGCGCAAGTACTTCATCTTAAATTTTTCTTTCATTACTTTCTTCATTAATTTATCCATTTCCAATAACCCAATTACTTATAGGCCGTCCCTTCTATCTGCTTCATCACATTTCCCGAGGATATTGCTAGCCCGTCCATACATTTGATTTTCCTTCTCTTCGAGACTAACACACCACACTTTTCAGTCTGAATTCCATTCTGTTTTCAGCACTGAATGCTTACTCAGTATCAACGAGGAAACTGACTTGAGATTCATCTTTACTATAAAGTGTGGCGTCATCCATGAATAACAAGTAATTGATTTTCTGTTGGTGGCTCTTGAATACATACCCAGCCATTACCTTCTTTTGAATAAGTGGTATGGTATTATGCAAATACAATGATCAGTGGGGACGGTCTGTCCCCTTTTATGATATCTCTCCTGATTTCTGATTTCTATTGTCCCTAAACGTCTTCCATATGCTGTCAGTTCCGTCCTCCAATTCGCCATACTATTTCCAAGCAATCGCTCAACATTCGATGCAATACCAAATAGGTTCATACATTCCACAATCCATGCATGTGGGAATATATCGTAGACCTTACGATAATCGATACAAAACATGGCTTAGTTTTTCTCCTCTTGCAGTCTCGAATTATAGCTTCGTCTACCCGGAGCTAATCGCTGGTATCTCTGCATTTACACTTACAACCCTTCTGCTCATGTGGCAGGACTCCATTATTCGCCAGATATCCGTAAATTCACTCTGCGTGTATTCCAGTCATTAATTTCTACATAGATGGCAAGCAAGAATTTTTCTACCGTATTGCCTTTTTCAATGTTTTTCAAGCACAGCTCTGTCCTACCCATTGTCGACCACTCTGGATTTATTTGGTTGGTCGGTATTTAACTAGCTGTTCAGTTGTGCAGCAGTTCGTACATGACATTCACCAAATTTCTTTTGATCCAGTAGCCTTGAAATCCATCTTGTCCCGCGGCCTTCAGGTTGCCCCTTTTTAATCTGATTTCCTTCAGTTTCTTAACTGAAATGACTAATTCTGCCTGTTTTGGACAGACCACACTTTAGTTCAGTTCTTGCAACCGTTGAGTAGTTTTCTTGTGCTCCGTGCCATTGCTGCAGATGCCACTCCCAAACCTTTGACTTTCAATGTAATCTTGTATCAACTTTTCATCTGTACCCTCTCCATTTATATTTTTGTATTTCTATTTGCTTCTTCTGATCTACTCCGAATAACACATTTTGCTGCTATCCCTTCATTCTTTGGTTGTATCTTACCATTTTGCTATCTATTATTATTATTATTATTATTATTATTATTATCATTATTATTATTATCATTATTATTACTATCATTATCATTATCATTATTATTATTATTATTATTATTATTATTATTATTAGTATTATTATTATTATTATTATTATTATTATTAGTAGTAGTAGTAGTAGTAGTAGTAGTAGTAGTAGTAGTAGTAGTAGTAGTATTGGAAGCATTTATATATGAGAATATTACGTTTTATGTAAGAAAAACCAGTAAGATAATGAAATTCATGGCATATCATATTGTTTTCTCATTCTCATTTTTACATACATACATGTATAAACACACACACAGACACACAGACAGACTCACACACACATATATATATATATATATATATACATGTCTATCATTATGTGTATATGTATATATATATATATATATATATATATATTTATATATGTATATATCTATATAGATAGATAGATATTACTTACACATATGCATACTTACATATGTACATAGATAAACAAGGGGGAATTAGCAAGAGACGAACACGTCCATACATTTACTTTATTAGATGCCTTTGTTTACGTTTGCAAGTAATATTAGATATTTTTTCAATCCTGTACGTTTATCGATTAACTATGCCACCTATAACCTTTTACTTTGTCGATATGTTTACATTAATTATTTATTATTGTATTGACTTACACATATAGCTACATATTGATGATTAGACAAATTCTTTTGTTTGTGTATATGAACATATTTGTCCGTGTGTGCGTGAATGTGCTTTTTTGTTTGTTTCACAACCAATGTATGTTTTTATTTTCATTTTCGTAATACATGTTCATTTTTCCAGACATAGCTGTTTTCAAATATTCTACAAATTCATATAGTAACGAAATATTTTGTTGAGATAGAACCACCTCCAATTTTCCTTCTCTCTATGGTGACCATCCTATTATCTATAACACGCCCTTTCATTTCTTGCGTACTTATACTACGTACGAGTCTTTCCCAACCATAGAGATGTTTGTTACTTCCATATCATTTACCATATTCTACAGTAATTTTAATTTTAAATTGCAATTTTTTAAAAAAATTCGGTTAAGAAAAATATATGTAATGACCATTATTCATAACTTATGTTATATATCATTCTGTGTAAAATAATTCTGAGCGAAGTTCAATCACGAGTTACAATACAGAATTGTGATGAATCATCACCTTGGACTCCGCCATAAGAAAACTTGGAGTTCGTTACTAATGTAAACAATATTGCTAGCCTGGTGTACCAACAGAAAGCTTATGTAATATTTTGCCCAGATTGATAATCCCTCTCTGTTATCTATCTATCTTTCTATCTATCTATATATTTATATATATAAAGAGAGAGAGAGAGAGAGAACGTGATAAGGAGCATGAGAGATATAGGCATATATTTCCTTATCAATATTTGTTTTAACATTTCGTATTCCTCCATATCGATTAAAATTACAACACATTATCTCTCCCGCACATAGGCAATATTTCATTTATTCTATTTCCTTCCGATCTCGATAATGCTTTCTTTCTTTATCTGCATCTACGTATTTTCTCTTACATCCAAACTAGATTTATAAGGAAATATAAAGTACGAATTATTTATAAAATGATATAAACATATGTGATTTTCATAATTTTGTCAAGATATTCCGTGTAATTGTGAGCAACGTAAGGATATTTTTTTCGCTACCATAATAAAGTATAATACAGTGATCAATACCATAGGCTTGACACCAGTTTGGTAAGCTGCCGGAGGCCTTATAAATCAGTGAGGCATTGTGTGTGATGCGCAGAGGAAATGGAAAAGAGTTAATGATGCATGATTATCCAGTAAAATATGTTTATGGTTTAATTTGATGCATTCCATTGCTGGAATCATATGTTGTTTATTGTTAATATCCAAATTACCCAGCAAGCTATTTATATTTGCTTGAATTTCTGTTGTAGCATATGTTTGCGTATAATTAATAATTTATGATTTTGTGAACTTTACTGAAGGGTGGTTTCTTCAATAAACTTTATAGAATACAGGAGGCAGGAGTTTTTGCATAACAAAAGCCCAAGTGTTTTGGATTCCCAGTGCTTGGTGTGCATAGATTCTGAAGACCATATCTCAAGTGATGATACACTTTCATTTCGATTGGGGAAACTTACACATAAATACACCATATATCAAGAAAAGCTGACTCAATATAGCTTTCATTGTTTCTAAGATAACAAGATGATAAACGCGCTGAAACATCAGCACGCTGGAAATATTGCTAAGCCACATTTCGAATGCCTTTACCTTCCGACTTCAAATGCCTACGAGGTTGACTTCGCCTTTTATCATTCAGACTGTGACGACATAAATAACAGTTGAGCACTGGGGTCATTACAATCCCCGCATAGTTCAGTTCTTGTTACTACACTAGAAAAGATTATTTGTAAGAAAATACCACATTATTTAGCACTACTTATTTTTCCTCTGTCAGGGAACAAGTGCTCTGTTAACTGGTACTAGGTAAATTCAAGTGTACCTTTGGTATTAAGTTCATAGTATAAACGTCAGTTTTGTTATAAGATGAGACGAAGGTTGCTGATTATTCACACTTTGTTCTTAAATCTGCTCCATTTATCCGCCATGTCATTTCATATGGAATAATAAGATTCCGCATAAAAGGTTTCTTCGTGCTTTGTCTTGTATTTCGGCTCAGTTAATTAAGAATATTATCGCTCAACTGCAACACTTCCGGTATTTCACTCAATTAGCGCAGAACACTGTTCGCAACAAAATATTATTGTTATAGAGAGAGAACCCAAAAGGCTAAATATAAAAACATAGAATTTAGTTTCCAAAAATGTATATAGTAGAAAGAGGGCATCTTATAAATTGGATCATCTGTGTAGTTGTTGACGATCCTCGGTAGATGTGATGTACGTGGTGAAGAAGTTAGTTATAGTAGCGTTTTAATTTGGTCTTTACTCGAAGGCAGTAAGCTGGGAGAATCCTTAGCAGGCGGGACAAAATACGTAGCGACATTTCGTCCTCATGCTCTGAGCTCATATTCCGTCAAGGTCGACTTACGGGTTTGATGTTAATTGATTTACCCCCTCCCCCAAATTTTCTGGCCACATACCAAACTTAGAACCAGTTTAGCCTTTACTCCAAGAATCTCCACGCTGTGGCAGACAGCAGGAGACCTGAAATATTTCTGGACAAAATATTTACATTTTATGCTGTAGGTATTTTAATCAAGTCGATAGAAACCGAAGTAAGGTGAAATACATTCGCTTCCCGCTCGATTCTCGAAGAGATTAGATGGCTGACGATACGAAAATCATACCGGTTAAGGTGTATGATCTGTAAATTGTTGCAATTTGAATATAAACCGTAAATATACATATTACTGTGTAAGAACCCAAACAATATCGCTGGTGAAGCAATAGGGGACCATGTTTGATATTTCGGTTACAAAATGTTCTTAACGATGAACGCAATATTACAAAGAAAGATATATAACGATGATAAACATTTGTTTAAATCAACCAATTAAGGCCATGCAATTGTTGTTGTTGAGTTTAAGGATATTTTCTGAAATATCACTTCTCTCGTTCTTGTATCATATATATATATATATGTATATATATATATATATATATATATAATATATATATATATATATATATAAATATATATATGTGTGTATGTGTGTGTGTGTGTAGTTAATCCAAACATGAACACTGAGAAAGCACAAAAACGCGAGGACGTGGAACAAGTATAGTGTTATTGGACGTTCAGGAAAGGAAAGAAAGAAGGAGGATTTAACGTTTCGAGCGGAGCTCTTCGTAAGAAACTTAGAAAAAGAAAAGGTCCAAGGAAGGGAAGCCGGAGGAAGACATGCATACATACATATTTATATGTATGTAGGTATGTATGTATGTATGCATGCATGCATACATGCATGTATGTATGTTTGCATGAATGTATATATGTATGTATGTATGCTTGTATGTATGTATGTATGCATGTATGTATGTATGTATGTATGTATGTATGTATGTAAGTATGTATGTCTGTGCAGGTCATTAAGAGTGAAATGTACAATTTTCTTATGCAGCAAGTTTGACAGTCGTAAAGTAATATTTTATCCTGACAATTTATTGAGTTACATCATCGCTTTTCGAAATGCAATTCATGGTGTATTATATTGTGAGTTCTCTGTTGTAAATCAATGTTTTGAACTCATGCGTAGATAAAAAAAGATTGTGTTGTGTACGAATATGAGTTCCATCGTGGAACCAATGCATCCCAGATGGTGCGAAATATGAATAAGTTGTTTCATGACGATGTCGCGAATGAGCACACTGTACGTCGACGGTTTGAGAAGTTCCGGTTTTGTGACTTTATTCGATAAAATTAGCCCCGTTGTAGTCCTGAGGTCCTGAGACCAAGGTAGAAAATGATGAGCTGGAAACTGTAGTGTAAGCGGTTAAATCTCAATCTAAGTGTGAGTTAGCAGCAAGGTTTAATGTTTCGATTCTAACAGTATTGGACCATCTGAAATAAATCGGCAAGGAAAAAAAAGGGAAAGAAAATGGGTACCACACGAACTGAGCGAGCATCAAATGACACGTTGTCTTAAAACTTGCTGTGCTTTGCTGCCATCGCATAAAAATGAACCATTTTTGTATCGTTAGCTACGTGTGATGAAAAATGGATTGTTTTCAACAATAACCAGCATTCTGCATGGCGGTTGGCAAGAGACAAAGTGCGAAAACACAATCGGAAAAAGAATATTTACCATCGCTGGTGTCACCAACTACAGCTTCATAAGACCTGGTTATTCAATTACAGCGGATGTATATATCACCCAATCGGATGTAATTATTTGACTTTGAAATTTTAAAAGAAAAGGGAGATAATTTTCTTAAATCGTGTTCTCAATATGTTGTACTGTTGTAATGCATTTTGAGAACATCATTTTTATAAGGAAGTGAGCAGTTGTAAAACAAACTATTTTTCTCAAAATCAAAAAATGCAAGAAAAGTTACACATTGCCCCCATCGTTCCTAACTTTTATAATAATTTTTGAATACAAAACAGGCTGTAATAACGTACTCATCTTTACTACATATAGGTCTGACTGCAGCAAAATCTCCCGGTCAATAATTAAAATGCGGAAGACTATTTAATTGTTTTGGTTTGTTTATACAGTAAATTATCTGATGCAACAAAATATTAAGCAATGGTTATATAAGAATTTGTTAATTAAAAACTTGCATCATATATATGCATATTATTTCTTACAAGAAAAAATATCACTTGGTGATATGCCAAACTTGCTGTATAGTCGTTAATTGAAATGTAGTAATATTGAAAATTAAGGTAATTTGCGTAGCGTAGAAAATTCTGTTCAATATATTCCAATAACGTTAAATGTACAGTCTGAAAATGTTGAACTTAATTGCACAGTTTATATGATATTAGCTTCAGTTTTTACTTGATATATGCATGTTTATGAATTGGTGTGTCATGTTCCTTAATAATAATGACTCTTATTCCTTTTCCACTCTTGCTTTTAGCACTATCAGTGACTCTCAACGCGCACAGTTTCTATTCCGATATCATAACTTCCACTTTGGTCTGTCTACACTTTCATCATTTCTGTGTCTATATATTTTAATTTATGCTTTTTTAGGTGTGCTAAACGGGCGATAGTAATCTCTAACTCTGTGACATTGTAGAGCACATCGCAATCTAAATTTATGATTTGTCTTATTTATATTTCCTAATATTTACTATATCAGTGTCATTTTAGTTTGAGGTTTTCGTTTCCTCAACGCATGGTTTCTATTTGTGCTACCTTAATCAGCATTAAGGTAATTTTTGTCGACATCGACGGTCAGATTAGGTATAGAAATACGAGATATTTTATTTGGAAATAGACGAATCGATGGACATTGTTTACACTATGTATGCGTTTATTCTTTGCTGATTGGCTTTGTTCTTTCACTTCGGCTATGTTCTTCGGTAGTCGTCTTATCATTGTACGTCAACAGACATGAAAATTATAATAGTTTACGTTAAATCCTGTGTATATCAAATGGTATTTATGCTCGCTACATGGTGGAAATTTTTCTTGATACAAGCAATAATGAAGAAGCATACATACACATATATGTGCGCGTGTGTAACTTTGAGTCAGTGTTTGTGTGTGTGTGTGTATGCATATATATATGTGTGTGTGTGTATATGCATGTATATATATATATATATACATATATATACATACATACATATATATATATATACACATATATGCATATATACATATATACATACATATATATATGTGTATATATATCCTTATATATATATATATATATATGTATGTTAATCTTACGTAAGTGCGCTCTCAGCGATAAGCTATCTGGGAAGAAAAGTTGTCACGTTTCAGAATACTGTATTATCCGCTTTCATTTGCGCATTTTATGGAAGCACTCAGCATATTTGTCAATAGTTTCATGCACCTGTTTAAAAAACCAAATAATGCAAATATTAAACCCTCCTTATTATACAAATTGAACGTTGATTTTTCTTTTTACAATAAAAACAAATTGAACCCTTAATAGTAGTTGCAAATACGTTAGGAGATGCATTGTCTACTGGAACATTTTAATGGCTGCATTACTCTTGATAAATTTCCTATAACCACCTTTGTTAATATTCACAATTAACATAGTTATTCAGTACATATGTGGATATTTGCTTATTTCAAGTTCATCAGTCTGTAGCGCTGCATATGCACAACTGACGTCGATGAATCTAGTAAAAGGAAATATCAATAATCGTATATATGGTGGTATAGAAAAAATTCAGCCTTTCATTTATCCCTATTCGAATTATACCTTCCAAAGTTTGTCTTATTTCTTAAGTCTAAACATATTAGTTTATACATATACATACACCTCTTCCAGAGGAGAAAAACAACATCACTGTTGAATTCTTCTAGCAATCGTTTTTATTCTCTTTTTCGTATTTGCTGCCTTTTCGATATTTTCAGAATAATGTTTAGCAGGATATAAGTGCAAGGTAACACATTAATTTTTTTGCGATGGCATTTGAGAATAACAAACCCGTCAATACCTCTTGGCAAGACAGATATGATGAGTATGACGCTGTTTCTTCATGCGTATAAAAGAAGGACAGTTTATCACACTAAAGTTTTACTAGCGCATTATGGAATTATCAACCTGTGACGTTTGTGTCATTAGAAAAATTGCCAGAAAATAAATTTCCAAACTCGTAACACAAGCATGAAAAATTTCAATCATGATTGCGAATTTAATTCATATATTCAGCGCTTCATTACGTTTGCATATAAAGCGGTACCTACATAGGCAGAAAAATATCTATATCGTTCTCTTTGCATGCATCTCTATCTCTCTATCCACCGAGACGTATATACACACACGTACGCGCACACATAGAGGCACACACATGCGGGCGCACACACAGGGACACACATGCGCATACATATATGCAGGTACAACTTTAGTTGTCTCTAATGTTACAGTACAAATTGTTTCTGGGCAGCAATCATCAAATAGGATTCATGTAAAAACGTAGGGAAATATTTTAATATTAATTAAAAAACACGAATGAAATTTAAAGTGGTGTATTCACTTACACTCTATATCAATGTATGTATGTATGTATGTATGTATGTATGTATGTATGTATGTATGTATCTATCTATCTATGTATCTATCTATCTATCTATCTATCTACCTATCTGTCTGTCTGTTTATCTATCTATTTATCTATCTATCATTCTCTCTCTCTCTATCTGTATAATTATATATATCTATGTATATATATATATACATATATATACATATAAATACATATATATATATATATATATATATATATATACGTATATATATGTATATATATATATATGCATATAGATGTGCATATATATATACATATATATATGCATATAATTACATATATATATATATATACGTATATATATGTATATATATGCATATATATGTACATGTATATGTGTTTGTGTGCGTGCGTGTGCGCGTGTTCGTGTGTGTGTGTGGGTGTATGTGTTACGTATATGTTTCTATGTATAATAGTTACTTTTATTTATGCTAATGCGAATTTATTCGTTAGCATTAATAAATATGTGATGTATGCAGCAAAGGTAATAAAGAAGATACGATTGTATCATCTTTTAATATTTCGAAGAATTAATTCTTGTATATTAAAATGTTTCGGATGTTCTTTTGAACCAATCCATTTTGAAGTTGACATGATATTTAAAATTTATTTGCAGAGAGATCGACCTTCTCGAATTTGAAACTCTTTCATTCGTTCTGTGAAATATGGAACAAAATATATAAATTCTAATTTATATGTTACATTCGAGTATCATCTATCTCACTGTCAAAGAAGTAATATGGAATTAAGATGAAAGAAAAAAGAATTGAAATACGCTACGTGTATGAAATGGTTTCGTGTGTGCGTATGTATATACATTTCACATCACCTTCATAAATACATATTCTCACTGAGCTTTGAAACACCTTTTTAAATACTCTATCTTCAGATTCAAAAACATGAGACAAGGCACACGGCGTTTTGTTTCTGTCCCTTTCAATATCATCAATGCTCATTTGAGAGAGTGTTCCCATAATTTTTCTCTAGTATTTTTCCATTTACTTGCAACCAAAAGATACAAAAGGAGCTGGTCTGTGTTTCCTTTAATTTTCGTTTGGCATGTATCTTAAGTAGATGCTGTGTTCATCCTAGCATCTACTTAAACACAACTACTTGCTCAGATAACATATATGTTTGATATGCGTTGCCTGAAAATTCTAATTGAAGCATGTCCCCCATGCAGCAGCTGTGTTTTTCAGTGACGAGGCACATTTTCACCTGTGTGGCACAGTGAATAAGCAAAAATTCAGATACTGGGCCGAGAACAACCTCGTGAGTTGCATGAACGCCCTTTGCATTGTTCTCGGGTGACTGTATGGTGTGCTGTGGCAGAATTCGGTATATGGGGTCCGTACTTCTTCGAAGAAGACAACGTTACAGTGACTGTGAACTCTGATCGATATTGTGAGATGCTAGAGACTTTTCTCAGACCAAAATTGAATATGCTCCACGATATGGACAATGTTTGGTTTCAACAGGATGGGGCAACAGCCCACACTTCTCGACGTGCGATGGGGATTTTGAGGAATATGTTCCCTGGTCATTTGATCTCATTGTGTGGTGACATCGGTTGGCCCGCCCGTTCACCTGATTTAAATCTGTGCGATTTTTTTCTTTGGGGATACCTCAAGTCAAAGGTATACATTAATCGCCCTCGATCTATTGAACAACTTAAAGATGCAATTCGTCAAGAAATTACTGCCATTCCACATGAAATGATCCGCCGAGTTATTGACAACTTTCGTGAACGCCTTCGACAGTGTGTGGACAATAATGGATCCCATTTGACTGATTTAATTTTTAAAACATAATGAAACAAAATGGCATTATATGTACTTTTCAAAATAAAAATACTTTTTGTTTCTTTACTTCATTTGCCTTTTATTTAACTTACAAATGTGTCAGATCATTTTGCCTGACCCTATATATATATATATATGTGCGCGCGCGTGGTGTGTGTTTGCCTATGTGTGTGTGTGTGTGTGTGTGTGTGTCTATGTGGAACTTTCTGGTGATATTTTACAATATATCCCTTCAATAGCTACAACCGTATTGGGGTTTATTTCTAATCTTTGTCTGAAACATGATTCATCTTGAGGCGGAATATACCTAATAATTTATCAGACTAGAAAACATATTATATACACAACTGAAAGTAACTGAAAGTAAGATTTATATATCGTTCTTCTGATGACGTGAATGATGTGAATATACATAAAAAAACACTCTGCAAATGAAAAAAGAATAAATATAAAAACAAAGACAATATCACAAAATAACAAAAACTAATTCTTATTATCATGTTTTAGTGAGATCATAGTCTCGGTATCGACAGCAAAAGTTCTGTTTCGATGTCACCATATTCGATAAAATATTCATAATATTCATACTCCTGAGACAAAGTCCAGCAAATGTTTTCCAGTATATATATATATATTATATATATATATATATATATATATATATATATATATATATATATATATATATATATATATATATATTTCTTTATCTAAAGTTCTTTGAAACATGTGGAATTACAAAGAGATAAATTACAGCAAATTATTTTTCCCGCTTTGATTTCTTTATACTATTTCTTTGAAACAGTGTAACAGTTGAAACGATTTTTGGTTATCAACATCTGTGCAACATATAGTTAACAAAATTTGGATGTTTATCTTACCATGATAAATACTATAGGATATTAATGATGTCGTAACACTGCTTCACTACTTCACGCGCACGAAATATAATACTCTCTGAGAAACAACGCTGCACATTCATACACCTGCATATATATATACACACACATACATATATGCATATATATATATATATACATATATAAGTTTATATATATATATATACATGTATGTATATATATAATATATATATATACATGCACGTATATATATATATATATATGTATATATATATATATATACATATATACATATATATGTATATATAAGTATATATATATATAATATATATATATATATACATATACATATACATACATGCATACATATTTACATATATATATATATATGTATACATGCATATATATATATATATATATATATATTTATTATATAGAAGGAGCTTCTACAGGACTAGTACTGTTTCATTCAAGAGAAATCTTCAGGAAGCTTCCTGAAGATTTCTCTTGAATGAAACAGTACTAGTCCTGTAGAAGCTCCTTCTATATAATAAATTAATTTTACTCTGCTATGTATTGAGTACCTTACTTACTGTGGTTAACCCCGGATCAACCCGGGACCTACATATATATATATATATATATGTAGGTCCCGGGTTGATTCGGGGTTAACCACAGTAAATAAGGTACTCAATACATAGCAGAGTAAAATTAATTTATTATATAGAAGGAGCTTCTACAGGACTAGAACTGTTTCATTCAAGAGAAATCATCAGGAGCTTCCTGATGATTTCTCTTGA
The DNA here is from genome assembly GCF_006345805.1 of Octopus sinensis. Taxonomy (NCBI): domain Eukaryota; kingdom Metazoa; phylum Mollusca; class Cephalopoda; order Octopoda; family Octopodidae; genus Octopus; species Octopus sinensis. The sequence goes on along the minus strand of NC_043011.1, from coordinate 18,929,633 downwards.
ATGAAACAGTTCTAGTCCTGTAGAAGCTCCTTCTATATAATAATATATATATATATATATATATATATATATATATATATATATATATATCTGAGTGTATGTGTGTGTATATATGTAGAAATGTACTTGATTAGACACACTCAGAAACATGTGTATACACATTTCTATGTATATACAAAAGAGATAGTTTATGTGTGCATGTGTGCGTATGTTTGTCTATGTGTGTGTACGTGCAAGTATGTGTGTTTGTGCTGATCTCTTTTGTGTGCAATTTCAGGATATCGAAAAGCAGTAAGAAGACTTAAATTTCTTATCCGTCCAATACCAACAATGGGCATACACTAATAAACAAAAGCAAAGATATATCAGTTTATCTAGATTCGCAGCAGCAAATACACAAAATCACACAGAACAATTACAGTTGATAAAACAAAGACAGTATTCTAAACCTGTCATTCAATTCCGATAACCCAACAAAAAGATTTTCTCGATCTGTGCCGAAAAGTGTCGGTAGATTCAAAAATGAAATCTCTAATGTAAAACAAATATAACAATGTAGATTATATAACCTACATGTGCATATAGTTATAAGTGCAAGGCATTTCAGTGTGCGTGCCAGCGTACATATATATATATATATATATAGGTTATGAGAAGTAATGGTGTCAGTAAGACCCAAAGGTGTCAGGTAATGCTGAGTGAGTGGTATGGATAGACCATATTTAAGCTGCGGGTTCGGTGATTATGCGACTAAGGAGTGCAACGAGGTCATATATCGGCGTGCTTATATATACAATTTTTTTTCAGAATACGATAAAAAATAACCAAGGTTGGAAACAGGTATAAGACCTATTTATGAATGTTCCAAAATCTTCACACCCTTGCTATTTTATCTCATCCTGAAAACAAAATATATGTTACCAGTTCACCATTAGAACAAACTTCACATGTGCATCAGAAAACTTAATTTACGTCTTAACATGTGCAGGCTGCAATAGACAGTATATAGGCCATACAAAAAATAGCTTACGTAAAAGGATGGCGGTGCATAAATCCCAAATTAGAAACCCTGAATACCGGAAAATACCGGTCAGCGGACACATAGATAGATGTGCTACAAATGAAAATCCGAAATTTACAACTTACCCACTTTACAAATTCAGTGACAGCGTAACCTTCACCCAATGCCAAAATAAAGAACTTTATTTCATCAAAAAATTTAGACCAAGTTTGAACACCCTGGGCCAGGAATATTAAAACAAAACATTGGTCTTCCGAAAAGGAAAAATGAAATTCTACCACAACCACCACGACCACTACGTCTGCTTCCACTAGCACAACCACCGTGGTCACTACTATTGCAGCTACGATCAACAGCCCTCTACTGCTGCTACTGCTGCTACGGCCACAGTGTGAGAATTAAAGTAGTAAAAAGAGGGTGGAGGTGTGGGAATTACAATTTCTCAGATCTTTAAACAGTCACTCCCGCTTGCAGTGGTATATTTTAGGGAAAGATGAATTTATAAAAAAATATTTTTTTCTGCGAGCAGATCTGATTTTGATTCGTTAAAAAATTGATGACGTTTTTCTTCCGTGGTCAAGCTTGTCGTTCTGCTTGGTTGGTTTCCTTACGGGATACAGTTATGGGTCTTTTCCTTGTATTCGTTGAAGTTTGGTTTTGATTGGTTTGGAATTATGTGACGTCAGTGAACAGTGCCAGTGAACCCACCACCATTGCTGCTACGATCAACAGTTCTCTACTACTGCTGCTGCTGCTGCCACGGCCACAGCTTAACTGCTACAACCTCAACCACCACCAAGGTTGCCAAAATTACGACCAACAGTAACAGTCACAGGTTACTACTACTACGACCAACAATCACTACTCTTGCTACCATTGGAACACAAGGTAACAAAAAAGCGGTTCCTTTTGATACCAGCAAGAAACAATAATGGACTTCTTCACTACACTCAACAGTAATATAGCGATTATACCAACTACCAACAAAATACCTCCACATGGATTCTATTGAGAACAGTAAGAAACGATAATGAACTTTTCTATTGCACTTTTTATAATATATTTGATAAGGTTCGTTTCTTCAAGAACATGGATTCTATTGAGACCAGTAAGAAACGATTATGAACTTTCCCATTGCACTTTTTAAAATATTTTTGATAAGGTTCGTTTTTTCAAGAACCGAAACATGTAAAATTCATAAGAAAATTAAAATTTATCTAATATAGTGGCGTTTTCAAAATTCTTTTTTACAAAAATATATATATATATATATATAAAGTCACATAATTTACCATTATCTATAATAATAAAGATGCAGTGGCAGCAATTGTAATAAAAATATGCAAAATATATAATGGAATGTCAGACTACAATGTGTACCTGTTTGCTTGGAAGAGCAAATTCATGCATCTCTCACTATATATGAGCACGTACGGAAAATTATAGCAAATATATTTCTACGAAGAAGTCCTCTCAATTGCAATAGATACCTTAGTATCAATTGATTTCGCTTTTTGCGTCGAACCAAGACTTAAAGCTCAACAGCTAGGCTAACTACGTAAACTATTTCAAAAAGCACATTTACCTTCCCATGCGCGTTGTTCAGCTGAAGGCCCCGCAACTTCCAATCGAACATTAGTGAGCAACTATAAAGCATATATATGAGTAAGGATGATGTTTCAGAAAAATAAAATAAATTGTCTCCGATATCTTTTTACATTGTAGACTTCCTTTCAATAAATTCTCATATTCCAATAGATATAACTACTATTGTGCAGAGAAATTGTTATACGTTCAACAAGAGTGAGTGATTCGAAGATAATTAAAATTATGTCTGAAGAACTGTATGTGTTTCTTGCAAAGAATATTTCCTATAATAACACCACAAAAAGAGAATAAATCAATTATATGCCCGAAAACTATAAAAATAATTGATAAAAACATCTTACTCTTTCTTACCGTTTTATTTCTCCAGTGATATGTTTGTATTTTTGTGTTTTATGTTAAGAATTTCTTCGTTTATTCCTAAATTTGTCCGTTAAAATTCTGACGAAACTGACTTCCTATATTTGCTTAGACGAAATTTATTTGAAGTGAATTGATTAATAATAAAATGGTGTTTTTTTTTCTGAAAAAATGTACATCATAAATTATCCAAGACGCATGGGAATTCATTCTCATAAATATCGCTCAAATACTTCCTACATAACCAATGCATAGATAAAATATTGGCCTCGGCTTTCGCTTCTATATGTTCGTCTTTATGCTTCACGTCTTATATGGTAGACTTTCAACTAAAAATGACCTGATATTATTTTAGGTAAAATTGAAACGAAAACAATGGATATTTTATCCAGAGTAGAAGTAATAAAAATTTATATTTTGTAAAACGAAATTAGATCTAATAACATACATCCTTAATAATCATGTTTTCTGTTTTCCCTTCCTTTGTATGTTTGCCGTTTTCGATTCCCAGACCGGGCGTTGTGAGTGTTTATTGAGCGAAAACACCTAAAGCTCCATGAAGCTCTGGCAGGGGATGGTGGTGATCCCTGCTGTACTCTTTCACTACAACTTTCTCTCGCTCTTACTTCCTGTTTCTGTTGTACCTGTATTTCAAAGGGCCGGTCTTGTCACTCTCTGTGTCACGCTGAATATCCCCGAGAACTACGTTGAGGGTACACGTGTGTGTGGAGTGCTCAGCCACTTACACCTTAATTTCACGAGCAGGCTATTCCGTTGATTCGGATCAACCGGAACCCTCATCGTCGTAACCGACGGAGTGCTTCCATGTTTGCCGTAAGCAATCTACTTGCATATTATGAACAATTTCCTCGTGTGTGGCGAATATATTTCTGTAATTACAATATGTACGAAACGCTAAGTCAATGTGGCTTGCACACTGAACGGAAAGAGTACCAAGAAAAAAAATTGTCTTTATTAATATCGAATCATACACACACTCAAATTCACACACACACACACACACAGACACATGCGTGCGCGGGCACGCACACAGACACAGACACAAACACACGCGTATATGTACAATGTAAACATCATATTATCAGGTGGGTTCTGAAATTACACATATAGTTAAATATCGGTGTTTGTACATAGGAAGAAAGCAATGAACCTAGATGAATTAAAGATCGTCACAATAATCAATTAATTAATTACCCATATTTTATCATGAAAATGCTGAGTATTGAGGTTTCAAATCATCATGCACTTACTGAAAATTTTGAGCATACATATAAGCTATCATTGCATGTGTCCATCTTGGACTAGCGGGAAGTGCAATACCCCTCGAAAGTTATTTAGCTGGTGACATAAGCGTATTTTCAAATCTCCTATGGCCGGAACGAAGCAACCAAGTTCTGTTATTAGGATCTTATTAGGGTCAATCTTTCACCAACAGTTACAATTCGACGCCCAAAATGGACGTCTCGGGGATTTGTCAGTAGCTGTTGTCAAATATTCTCACAGCGCTTATTTATGGTCATTCCGCGAGGAGCTTTTCAGTGGTATCTGTTCACAAGGCCCAACCTACTGACGTGACGCTTCATGGTGCTGTGTGAAGCACTAAGACCTTCCGATAATACTCAAGTGCTTGTGCTATGCTGATGTTCAACATTGTCAAGGAAGAATTCATATTCCACAAAATAAAGTTTCTCTCTTTTTGGTTTGTCAAGCACAATCAGGAGTATTCGAGCAGTTCCAAGCAGTGCTGCTTCCTGCAAGCGCTCCACCCTTATTGCAGCCCCTATTTGTTACATGTACTTCTCAAAATTTTTACTCACTGTTCCCAGAGCTCCGATAATTATTGGTACTACTACCATCTTTTCATCGACTACAATTGTTTGCTTAACCTCCCAAGCTAACCTGTTATATCTTTCGACCTTTCTTTCTTCCTTATCGTATACCTTGTTGTCACCTGGACATGCTATAAATATGATTCAGCATAGTTTGTTTTCTTTCTGAATTAAGACTATGTCTGGTTTCGTATTCTCTATTTCATGGTTGTACTGAATCATAAAATCCCACAAGATCTTTGCACTATCATTTTCGTTGATGCCTTCGGGTTTGTGGTCGTACCAATTTTTTGCTCTGTGAAGTCCATAATTGTTACAAAGTGTTCAATGGACAACCCGTGCTATATTGTGGTGGCGTCACTTATATTCCCTCTAGGCTAGTGACGTACATTGGCTGGTAATATGCCATATGATTTCTATGCTTTGTCCGCAAATTCTGCACTTATCACTTTCTGATGTGTTGTCTATTGTGCATTTTCTGTAATTTGGTCATAGTGATTGCTCTTGAGCAGCACATATTAGAGCCTCCTTTTCCGGTTTTATATCATTTTTTGATCTTCCACAGTTCCACAGCCTTCTTTTTTCTCTGTCTGTCTTATCTTCAACATCTCTATGAAATTGTCCATGCATTCTTTCCTTTACCCACCTATTTTCAGCTTCATTCGTTTTGCATTGCTTGTACAGTGCTTTATTTTTGCAACTTTTCATCCTACACAAGTGTGATCTTCTTCCTTCTAATAACGGCGGTTCTGTGGTACTTTTTGCATGCCATGTTATGTTGTTTTCTTCTGCTCTAACGCTGTGTTTACATCGAATATGTCCTCTTCGCCCTCTTTTTCTTGGTTCATACACTCAATTTTGTGTGGAGTGTCAAAATTATTTCAATTTTGTGTGGAGTGACCCATATCTAGTTTGCAACTTCTTTGTTTTTCTCTGCCCAATTTCTTGTCACATCCTCACTGTGACGCTTAATAATGACTATGGAACCTCTATGATTACATACTTGGTATAGAGATTTAAACAAAGTTTAGGAAGAAATGTCCATCGGAATTTTGGAAAATATATCAACATTGCTAATATAACGAAATCATCAAGACTATAAAAGTATCCACAACCGGTGAGTAGCTTTATAGACTTTAAATAATTCAACCCTTTAAAAGTATAGCAATATCCGTTTCAATACATAGTTGTAGATTCAAATATTCTCAAAACAAATTGTCTACCGTATGGACTTTTTCGATGTTTTTCAAGCACATCGTTATTATTATTATTATTATTATTATTATTATTATCATCATCATCATTATTATTATTATTATTATTATTATTATTATTATTATTATTATTATATATTATTATTATTATTATTATTAATAATAATAATAATAATAATAATGATAACATTAATAAAAATAATACTAATAATAATTATGGTATATATATATATATATATATATATATATTATATATGTGTGTGTGTGTGTGTGTGTGTGTGTGTGTGTGTGTGTGTGCGCGCGTATGTATGTGTACGTATACAAATATATTAAGACGTAATTTCATACGTATATTCACTTGTGCAGGTTTATTAATCATTGTATATATATACGTATATTCAAGTATCCACATTCCTATTTATCTACTTATCTATCTATCAATCTAAATATAAGTTTGAGTGTGCGTGTGTGTGAATATTTTTGACTTCTATGTGTGTGTGGATGTGTATTTGTATGAAATTGTATGCGTATGAATATGTGCTGTTGATAATATTTATATATGGTATGTTTTTATAGATAAATATAACAAGCAATTTATGTGCTAGACAAAAAAGGAATGGTCTATTTGTTGACTGATGTCTATAAAAATATACATAATAAACGGCTATAAATCATTGAAGAACTGATCAACATTGAAGTATATCTAAGTAAAATCAAAATAATTGTTCTGTGAAAAATAATCTTTGCCATTAACTGATAAGAGCGATGTTCAAACTCAGCTTATCACGAATGATAAGTCTACAGTAGGAAATTACCAACAAATATTAGCAAATTGCTTATTTGATGTGTATATGTGTGTGCCTTTGTGTACATGCCTTAACATCTGAATGACTGTGTTTAAATCATGTACGAAATTTAAATACACTTCAAATGCAGTAACGAAGTCTTGATATTAAGTAAAAATTCACGTAATGAAGTATTTATACGGTTTCAGAACTCTCATCAATAACTCTTCTGATATGTATCTTTTAAGTTCAGTGGAAAATTCTATTGTCAAAAGCAAGAAAATACGTCTGGGGGGAGGCAATGAGCAGGTATCTTATGATCTGGAGTTAAATAAATTTCAAATATTCTTTACTTGTGAAGTTACCCGTTTACCACATTAAGTAAGGGTTATTTTATTTCGAATTGTATCATTTCCCTCCATGGCCGTACCTTTTTAGGATTTTCAACAGCCAATAATCCTTAGCGAATAGAGAAAACTTTTGAATTTAAAATATTGTTGTAGTAATTTCTAAAAAAAAAGCCAGATATTTTCAACTCTTAAACTACTAATGTAAATGAAACTTCTCCTGGACTGTTATTCTTCGCGCGACTAAACATTATACCGAGAGCTTGTTTCATCAACGGTGTGTATTCATTGTGCGAAATAACATTTCATCCACAGCCGGTACATTAAGGATATGTATTTAATTGAATTTTTTTCACGCAGTATTGATAAAAATATTAAATGAAAATATGTATAGAATCTACACGAAATTCATGACACATTTTTTTAACTTATTATACTCAAGTAAATTAATTTATTCCATAATGTTTACTATTAATTTTTAGAAAAGATATCATCAACACTGATATCACTTTGAATTTAGAGCTATCTTTCGTTTTATGTGATTCGATATTAAAGAAAAATGATTACTCTTAATAATATACACATGAAAAAACAAAGATCATATATTTTTAATAATGAAAACCTGTTGCAATGGCTGAATTTTTTCACTGGAATTTGGATAACTTAGTATAACATTTATTTGAAGGGTTACATTGCAGTAACGTTAGACACTGCATTCGCTTGTCCTTATATTTCTCTGCCCAAATTCTTGTCACATCCTCATTGTGACGCTTAATATTGAGTATGGAACCTATGTGATTATATACTTGGTATATAGATTTAAACAAAGTTTAGGGGAAAATGTTCATCGAATATTTGGAAAATATATCAACATTGCAAATATAACAGTTGATCTAAAATACAAAACGAAATCATCAAGACTATAAAAGTATCCACGACCGATGTGTAGCTTTATAGTCTATAAATAGTACAACCCTTTCAAAGTATAACAATATTCGCTTCAATACATGGTTGTAGATTCAAATATTTTCAGAACAAATTCAATAGCAGATTTCCTGCTAAATATTTATATCTGTACGTCTTCTACCATGTGTATGGCCTCTGTTACGTGATTCAGCGCCTAGTGGCATTTGCAACTGGGCATTCTAGCTTTCTTCATTGAAACGTTTACACTGATGTAGTGAATATTGAAATCTGATTCTTTCAATTGATCTGTCTCTCAGTTATTTCTAAATAAATATTACAATACTCTTGTGCATTGTGCTGCAATCCACTCTGAATATCAGAAAACGTGGGTGGAATATGCATAATAGTACACATGACATCAGATAAATATTCAAATCAATAGGATACAGAATGCCTAGCAGTGACGTTAACTCTTCTAAAATGCAAAGTGTTATTTACTGAAAGGAGATAAAATACAAAAACAATTGAAGCTAAATCAACGCGTTATTTTAATATAAATTTGATTTTCTCTTCTACCTCTCGCTTTCATTGCACACACACACACACACAGACACACAAATTCACACACCCACATGCAAACAAACACGCGCGTACATGATAGATTCGTTCTACATGAGCAACAAATGAGGATTCAGTATAATAAAGCAGTACGAATGTTCTCTAAACGTAATTGCCCTTGTTAAAGTCTGCTGGCATCTTTAAAAACCTTTGATAAATCGAACAAGTTGAGGACTCAGTTTGCTCAAGTGTTCGTGGATCATTTACTACGTCTTTTCTAGAGTGCACGGCAAGACCAGTTTTGCTGCATACCACGAAACCACAAAATCAAGTAAGATTTTCATTTATAGGAGGGGCGTTTTACCAGCGTGATATTATTCCTGCGAGAAGTTTGTTCCGATGTTGTTGTCGACTTTGTGTGTGCGTGTGCGTGTGTTTATATATGTATATACGTAATTAAGTTTGCGTTTGTATCAGATTGGGTAAACATTAACCAACGTTTTGAACCATGAAGAATTAGTAGCAGGATTTTAAAGAGTTTTGTATGTTTTTAATGATTCTTTTGTAATAGTTTGGTAATACAGATATAAACTTGCACAAATGCATCAATAAATTAACATTGATACATATCTCATCTGAAATAGCGCGATATTCGGGCAATTTTGCCATTCATCTTCAAAAAGTGACATAAAGCATCTGAAACCGCTCGCAATATCAACGAAGCGTTTGGTGAAGAAAAGGCCAGTGAGTGGTCACTTCGAAAATGGTTTAAACTATTTCACAATCGAGACCTGAAGCTTGAAGTTCGTGGGCGTAGCGGACGCACATCTGTCATCGATGACGGTCATTGAGAAAGATCCACGTAAAACCACTCGAGAACAGGAAAAAGAACTTCAGGTTAGCTAGGAAACAGCCTTCAGCTATTTCTATGCGATCGGAAAATAAACAAAGCTCGTACAATTGGCACTCAGCGACTTGAAAGAAAGTCAGAAAATACTCAGATTTGAAATTTGTTCGTCGTTTCTTCTCCCTAACCAGACCGTTCCATTTCTCGACCGTATTGTATCTTGCGATGAAAAGTGAATTCTTTACAATAATATAAAAAAGGCACAGGAGTGGCTGTTTGGTAAGTATAACAGATTAAACTTTTAGTTTTTAGTTTTTTTAGGAATTTGACCTGAGGAGTGACTGCTTTAGGAGTAAAATCATTTCCCGTTCTAATGACTTGGGTATGGTTTGCTTATATGATTTTATATAAACCTAATGCAGTCATGAAACGTGCGTAGTCGATGTACAATACTTACTTTTATGTTGGGCGGACAAGCACAAACACACACACACATACACACACACACACACACACACACACACACACACACACACATATATATATATATATATATATATATATGTACTTATATACGACGGGATTCTTTCAGTTTCACTCTACCAAATCGACTCGCAAGGCTTTGGTCGGCCCGATGCTATAGTATAATACACTTGGCCAAGGTGCCATACAGTGGTACTGACCTCGAAACCATGTGTTTGGTAAGCAAGCTACTTACCACACAATATATATATATATTCCTGGTCCACATCAAAGGAAGTACATCATGTAACACTTTTGTGCCCCATTATCAACTTAATAACCACCCCCGCCCCAAGTTCGACTCTCTACAAAAACACTGTAGGTCCCCCAATAACTTTGACAAGAACAGTACCTAAGGTACTCACAAATAAACACACTGGTCCAGCACGGTCGGCATCTATCCTATAGACGTTTTTCCGCCCCACCAATATGAACGCCACACAAATTGCACCACGACATATATCATCACAATACATATATTATCACTACACACATTCCATTTGCACAAGTACACCAACTTTTAGCACATACACATTTCCCACAAACTCTTTTCCAGGACTCTCTTGACGTCTTGCAACAAAACCTCCCTCAGCGACGATGATTTGGTACCAAGTGACATAACACTAACTAAATCACCTGCTCATTTCACTTCCTAATGTTTCAAAGTAATCGCAAACTCGAAGTGTCTATTCATCTCTAACATTAGAGAGCGGTCGCCATATTTCATTCTATAACGGCTACCTCAGATAAACCCAGGATTACATAATCGGACTGTTATCTAACAAACTAGTAAACCATTGGTGCGAAACCAATTGATAAGATCGGCTGTAAGGATATACAATACTTTTTCCACTGAAATCTGAAGCAAACGGAAGGAAGCCTCCGAAAATTTTAAATGTTATTCTAAGCTTAACTACAGCAGGAACGAAACATCATCCTCATCATCCTCATCATCATCATCATCATCATCATCGTCTTGAATATCAACATCAAGGTGGAGAGCCGGGAAAATCGTTAACACACCGGACAAAATACTTAGTTTTATTTGTTTAATAATACTCTTAACTAATAGAGGCGTATGGCCTGAAATATTGAAATAGCAATCAAACAGATTACACGGACTGCAGCGCTCAAATAGTGCATATTTTATCTACACTGAAAGCTGAAAGGCAAACTCGACCGCTGTGAAATTTCGAATGAGAACGTAAAGGCGATTGCAAAGCCGCTAATTATTTTGTTCTGTGTACTAACGGTCTCTTCGAGCACAACAGCCTTGTTACCGTACCTTTTCATATACGTATTAACAATACATTATATCTTTCGTTTTATCTTTAGTTTGTTTCAGTTATTAGACTGCGGGCATGCTGGGGCACCACCTTAGAGTATTTTTAGTCGAATGAAATAGAGCAGTATTTATTTTAAACCCCGTTACATGTACTATCGATTCTTGTGCCGAACAGGTTAGTTACGGAAACTTAAACACACCAACACTAGTTGTCAAGTGGGGGGGGCGGGGACAATAACAGACACAGACACATACGCAGAAGAACATGCACACGCACACATACGCACACGCCACGCACCCCATTCATATATGAATATACGACAGTCTTCTTTCAGTTTCCACCTACCAAGTCCATTCACAAGGCTATGATTGGCGCGTAACTATAGTAGAAGACACTTGCTTAAGCTGTCATTTTATGAGACTGAACCCGGAACCATGTGATTGGGAAGCAAGCTTGTTAAAACAAATCTATGCCTGAGCTTATGTGGTAAAATCAATTCAACTGACACCATTGTTTATTTCTATTTGTGTATATGTTGAAGATATATTTTCATGTAAACAGCTACGTATCTACGTATTATCTGTATGGTTATCTCTGTCCTTTGAATAATCTATATATGTACATCCAAATTGTTATCCGATATTTTATCACTGGAATATTTGAGTCGTATTATTACACTTAAAGATTGTTTTTTTTTCTTTGTTTTTGTTGACTATTGCAATTCAAATAGTACAGATCTCGTTTGTAAATATATCTTGTATGAATTCTGTAGTAAATAATATCAATGGAGCATTATCGCCAATATTATCACAAACAGAAAGAAATTACGATGCCAGAGGAAGAGAGGAGAAAAAAAATTATGTACAACAAAACGAGTTTGAATCTGATCACTAAAATATGGTATTAATTCATTCCTTTCAGTATACAATATACACTATAACAAATATCACCCATCTCATCGAAATGAATTTACAACCCCAATATTCTCTTTTTCCTTTTTTCCGAGATGTGTGTGTATGTGATTATGCGTGTATCGATATATATATATATATATATATATATATATATATATATATATATATATATATATATATATATATATATATAAATAACAATAGGGTAATAAGAAAATATTATTACCAGTGGCCTAGCACAAAAAACAAATTAGTCATTAGACTATATATTATTCACATAGAAATACAAGAGGCTTCCAGATAGGAAAGCCTGGTGCTAGAAAGAGCAGTAGAAAGGTAGTGTTGTATTTATATATATATATTTATATGTATATATATATATGTATATATATGTATAAATATATATGTGTATATATATATATATATATATATATTATATACGTATATATATGTGTGTGCGTGTTTGGTGTGTGTGTGTGTGTGTGTGTGCTTGTGTGTGTACATGTATGATGTTTTTGAAGTAGGTATGCACGGTGCTTCTTAATTTGAATGCGTGTTTCTCTCCGTTATCGTTTTCCTAATGTTTTCCTGAAAGTGAGAGAAGAAAATGACAGATGTAGAAAAATCATTGTATATACGTACATACATTCATACATATACACAAACAACGATGCATGTACACACACACGTACACACGAGCACATACACACAACACGCCTGAACACAAACAATATACACACGCAGGCAATACGCATAAACACATACATCTTTTGCATAAAATATACAAAAGCACAAGCACTCTATAGACTATATTCATATATGCGTGTGCGTGTGTGTTTGTGTGTGTATTATGTGTGTGTGTGCGTGTGTGTGGGGGGAGTGAGTTTTTGTGTGTGCAAGTGTGTGTATTTGGATGCTCCATGACCATCTGAGTTTTGTGGGAGGATACCTCGAATATAATGCATAAAGTGGGCGACATTATTTACATCAACATCTTACACAGACACACTTGAATTACTTCTACCTACGCATATATTTTACACATATATACATGTAAACATTCATGCACAAACACCTACATAACAAATAAACATATGTATGTACACATTGTCACTGTGTATATACAATTCATTATGTATGAACGTATATATATATATATATATATATATATATATATATATATAAGCTTCTTCGTCTTGCACCTTAATTGATATATTCTTAAATGCATTAATGCATCAATATATTAGCTGTATCCATGTAATTCCATCAGAGTACTCTACTGCATGGTTTCATATGTTTCCTCTATAAATATTGATTTGAGAAATGATTGTAGATATATCTGCCGAAATGGCCTGATACGCAAATCCCATTAACAACTACATGCTAAAAGACAGCATAAATCTTTGTCTGAATAAACGGAATGTCAAACTAACAGCTCAAAGTGTGTAAACTCATATCATGTTAAGTGATTATAGGGATGGCAGTGGTCAAGCGATTTAAATCTTGCAGGTAAATCAATTTAGCTTCTAAATCAATATTAAATAATATCACATTTTATTTGGAATCAGCAGAAATGCTATATGCTGCTATTTCACTCATGCCACTGGTGGTATATGGAAATTTTTCTTCTATCGTCGGAGAAGAGCTCTTACATGCGATACAATATTACTCTTTACCTAGTCCCATTTCGAAAACTGCAGCCATGGTGGTACACCGACGTTACTTATATATCGATATATAAATATGCATATATTTTAAATCTCTAACCTTCAATTTATTAGCTATGCTGTAAGAAGTGAATGTATTTGTTCAATGATAATATGCATAAAAATAATATGCACGTGTTAAATGTTAAATGATAATATGCATAAAAAGATTACAGACTAAGAAATAGGAAAGAATAACAGGAAATAAGAACATTTTTTTCGTAAAACCTATGAAAAGCTGTGAGTGACTTTAATCACTAAATGTACTTGTATTTTGTATGTTAAAATTTTGCCGAACAAACAAGTCTTGGTAAGGATCATATTATCAGCGTCAGGTACGTGTTTGTCCCTAAAAATTTTGATAATGCTCTATAGAAAGGAGGCAAGAAATTTTAGTAATCTCTAATTTGTGCATTTCATGGAAGAATACAAATTGTACGTTTGCGCCTGCTTCTATCACAGAAACATATATCTATATATAAATTATACATCTATATATACAGTAAAGATTTTATCTCGTATTCTTTCGGGCGCACAGAGATGCAATAGAAAGGCTCTTCATTATTGTAATATGAGTTTGTCGTAACAAAGTTAAATAATTTCAAACTGTGAGGAAATTAATATTTCCACAGCTAATGAAATATTCATAGAAAACGACTTATGAAAGAAAGTTATTAATCAAAGGCAGATACTATCACATGTTGATAATATAAAGCTTAAGTGTACAGTGATCATATATGCTTGAAAATTATTCATTAAAATAGCTACGAAATATCCTGTTTAACGTAAAATACCTCGTTATTGATTGCATAAGAGCTTGCGTATTGCATAATCCAGCTAAGCTAGCACTTATTGCTAAATTATGTAAATGGATAATGAAATATGCAAAGAAATGGTGAAAATGGAAATGTCTCCTGAGTATACATCAGGGATTAAATGTGGACGATTATATTAAATAAATAGCCTTTTTATCAAACAATATATGTGAAAACTGTAAACTAACTGAGCAGGTTTTGTAAATCTGCTTGCAAATGTCAGTAGAATTGAAAAGTAATACCATGTAAAGATCTTTAAGTATCGCACAAATGTGATAAAGTGTGTAAACGAAAAGAATTCGTAAGTGTGCGTGATGTGAATAACAGGAAAACCAAAAACAGAAAACTTCAGTATCTATTGTGTTGTTATGCCTGTTATGCAAGACTACGTTTATACAACGGTGTTTGCTGGTTCTGTTGTTGAATGACTTGACGAATTATTAAAAGAGCTTTATGAATCTATATTTGTTTTTGAACATTTTCTCTTCACATTTCTATCCACATTAAATACATTCGAACTTCTTTTCAGATTTCTGTTCATATTTAACATAGTTGATCAACAATTTATAGCAATCTAACGAGGAAAAAAAAACATTTGCGGGTGAACGCGGAATAAATGACAGCAAGAAACAATGACAGTTGTGCAAATTCTCGAGAATTCGGTGCATCAATTATCGAACACCATTAACTGCAAATCCTGAATAAATTTCCACAGGATTTATAAGACTCATGTCATTTGAATGCTCTTCAGAATACAGAGTGTGTATCGAAAATGTAAGTCTAGATAACCTGAATTTGGAAAGGTTTAAATGGGTTGTTTTCCACGAACTTGAGATGCAAATCATTGTATTTCAAGAAGGGTTCTTTCCGACAATACAATAAGATATCAGAACATAAATACAAAGCAACGAAAGCGATTGACTAGTGAGTGCTTAAGTGGAAAAGGCTCTTAACTTCTATTATGAAAATGCTGCCTGTCTGAGTAATCAAACTCTAGCAGTATTAAGAATATATTCACCAAGAAATCCATGCGAACAATTGTTTTCGGTAATTAAAGATTACAACACAATTTTACTCGGGAATCCGTTGCCCATTGCAAGGTTCACAAAATAAATAGTATCTTAATATCGAAGAATCTGGAACCTGTGGCACAGCAGCCAAAGAACTAACAACTCAGTGACTGTAAACTACATTTTTAGTCATTTCCTTATGTTGCTATTTTAGAAATAACGACAGTTCCTTTTGGTGCAAAATAATTTA
Source organism: Octopus sinensis (assembly GCF_006345805.1). Classification (NCBI taxonomy): domain Eukaryota; kingdom Metazoa; phylum Mollusca; class Cephalopoda; order Octopoda; family Octopodidae; genus Octopus; species Octopus sinensis. Next base: position 18,913,637 of record NC_043011.1, on the reverse strand, counting down.
TAAATGAAGGTAATTTCTCATTGTTTCTATATTCAACATTAAAATACTGATGATAATTTAAGCAGCATTTAAATTAAATAAATGCCTATAAATGCCTGTTATTTTACAATTGCCATGTTAAATTATTACTTTTTAGAATTGTTTTAAAATGTTTCGAAAAGTGCCTTAGTTCGTGACATTCTTTTTTTCATATTTATTCTGTGTTAATTTAAAAAATGTAATGATCTAAGCTGGCCGGAAATAATCTATTATCAATATTATTTATTCCTTAATTTTACTTCTAGCAAAACACTTGTTAAAATAAACAGTTTGGAAAGCTCTCGCTTCCAACCATTTCAGGATTTAAAATGGTCTAAGCACATTAGTTTAAGAATTTTCTTAAGTATTTTCGTTTCTACCTCTACATTAAATAATTTGTTACTTGCAGTTATAATTGAAGTGATAACCTGTAGCTTAAGGATTTTATGCTCACATCAAAAAGAATTTCTACAAGAGATTATTTCATACATGGCATGCATTCTCGAGACTTTGGCGCTCATTATAGTCAACTTGTGTAGCTTAAAACTGTAATCTTCCTGATTTACACATGCCACAAAAATTATACGCAAATCGTATAGCTTAAAAATGCAAACTTCCTGATTTACACATGTCACAAAAGTGACATTCTGATCACCATATCACTTATTCATTATAAACTTACATTTCTCAGCGCAAATGCACTGCCTCATATTCATCGTAAATTAATCACCTCCAGGTTCTCTTTCTATTATGACAGCTTAGCACCCGCAGGTCCTGCTTGTTTCTGCATAATACAATATTCGCATAGTAATTCGTTACTTCTTGATGTTTTAAAACTTGACACATTTTTACCAAATGAAAGTACATTATCAGATGTACCCAAGTGATTTATGGGAGTAGCCTTACAATCATGCTGAATGTATGAGGAGTTGCTGGATATCACATACATGGACCATATTACATATCATTCAATACAAAAAATAGAGAAAAAAACGTCGGTAAAAGATGGGACTTTCAAATGGAAAATGTGCACAGTTATATTTTGCGTGCAGTTATACTTCTTTACAATTGAAAATCCTACTACACAGTTCACAATGTGTAGTAGATTGCACAGTGAATATTTTTATAACCATTGACAAATTTTACATATTACAATTTACATAAACATTAGTACGACTCCTTTATTTTGTGAACTTTTGTTTCTCAAGAACTTTATTATGCATCTATACTTTATATTTCATTATCAATACAAGTCGGGTGTGCATAACTAAGTATATTTGTGGGCTGTTAAGTATTGCCTGTTTACAATTTTCAGCATCTCTGAAAGCGAATGTAAAAGGGGATTAATCTTGTGCTGAATAAATTCCGGAAATGTTTCCCATTTCCTTTACAGATATGCATTGATTAACTGACATACGAAAAGGTATTCGCATTCCTCTTCAAGTACCTCAACGCAAACACACATACGTAGATATATCTATGCATACACAAATATGTGCATGCCTAGATATACTAACACGCACTCAACCATACTCACACACAAAGACACACATATATATACTTCTTACTTAGTTACCTTCAGACACGTAATACAAACTAGCCACTGTACGTCCATCTAAATCGCGGGACGTCTGAAATACTCCCAAGTTCAGATCTTTCATACACTGGTCGATCCTCGAATGATTAAACGAAGATGTAACAGCATCATGCTCAGAAACATTGGATCAGAGTACGCTAAAATCAATGAGTACTTCGCTTTCCTACAGACGCAGTAATTAATAATACATAGGTGGATGTATACACAAATGTATTCATGTATGAATGCATATTAAGTCTCTCGGCTGACTGTGAGACTGACGACTCAAATATTTCATTTAAACGCCAGGGGAAAGTCTTACATTAATAAAAAAAATGATATGAACAGTGGCAGATTTCAGGGGGATCATGATTTAGTGGGGTACTGGAGTCAGTGATTTCTGCAATCATGATGCTAGGTGTGACAAGTAGGCGCGTAGTGCATGATAGGAAAGGGCACAAACAAATTAACTAATTGAAAAGAAAGCGTTTATAGCAGATAGATAGATAGACATGCATATGAATCATTATTAAACTACCAGAGACAACAGATTTGTACAACTGCTGAAAAGGGAGTGGAATAGCAGTATCGTCAACGCGGGGTAAAGTGTTGTGCTCAATATTGCAGTTCCGGTTGAAGTTTGAACTTGGCGTAAAGCTTAGTGTGCAACAGGCCGGATTTCGAACCAACAGATCGTGCTGCGAGCAAATATTCGTACTGCCTAACATCGTAGAAAAATGCGGGAGACACCAAAGAGCACTAATAATAAACGTCATTGACTTCAAAATAGGTTTTTGACAGAGAACATAGAGGAACCCTATGGAAGATTGCAAAAGTGTATGGAATACCTGACGAATGCACCTGTTTCCTTAGCAGTTTGTGCAACAATTCAAACTGCTGCATTAGACAAATGTACGGATACATTGGTTTTCTTAATATCGTCAATGGGGTTATACAAGGCTCTTTCCTGTCACCAATGTTGTTTCTGACGGTTATCGATATTGTTATGCGAAGATCAATGGTGGGACCGGCTGTAGGCATACAATGGAGGGCGAGGGATCGGGTAACAGACTTGTATTTTGACGATGAAGTTACTCTGTTGGTTGAGAATCGCCCAGCATTACAATACATGACAACAAATGTGGAAAGGGAAGCAGCAAAGACTTGGTTCAGAAACCGGTCAAAAAACGAAGCTAATGCAAGTTGGGAAACAAGTAGAAAATGTACCAGTGAAAGTTAAACAATAACCAGTCGAAGAAGTTACAAGCTTTTCCTACCTGAGAAGTATAGTGACGAGCAAGCGGCGATGCAGACACAGATTCTAGCTGCAGAATTTAGAAGACTGAAAACACATTGGTCTAGCAATAACATAACTATAGATATAACGATTAGTCTTTACAAAGTAATAATACTGTCAATAGCCATATATACAGTTGAGACTGAGATTTATTAGATAACCAGTTGATTTAGCAAGCGGGGCCTCAGATCAGTGACGGGGCTGGTGGGCATTAATGCCGTCGAGAGGTAGGTTCCGAAACGGCGCGCATTGTCTCCTCATGACCTCATACACTTGCTAACTTCCGGTATGCGTAGCTTTCGACTGATAGGTCTTGCCTGCGCATATCTTTTGCAGAGGAGTTATGTATAAATACAGAAAAATGGTATTATATTAGCAATAGATAGAAATCTGGCGCATTACATCATCACAATTGGTCTTTGTAGAAATAGTTACGAAACATTTTCATTATATAATGAAGTTAATCTCTACAAATTAATGAAAAATTATTATTAATTAGTGTTTAAACAGATTATATTTGAATTTTAATTATTAAAGTAAGGTAATAATGTTGAATATAATATGGATTGTAAGAGATAAAATCGATAATATTCAGTTATATATAAATATAGAAGAAGCAAATTTTATTAGCAGAATTTATGGTCAAATGGATTCTGGAAATTCTTCTAATAAATTGGTAGATATTACTTACAAATTATTATATCAATAGTTAAGATATAACTATAAATTTTATTATATCAATAGATAAGATGCCGCCTAAGTAGTGGGGATATTATATGTTGAATGTTACCTTCTAATATGCATATAGTTTAATAAGACTTAGAGAAAACACATCTCGCTGAGTGAACGTAATATCAATGTTTTGTTTCGTTAAGTAAAACTTTCCTAGATGTACGGATTTTATATACCTCTTTGCTACACTACTTACGTCGTTTGTGTGAGATTTTATATGAATTAATAAAACAAAAAAATGTTCTATTTAACATTAAATTCGATATTGTTACCCTTTAATTCCCATATGAAATCAATTAACTCGGTAGAGTTCTTCTTTTGTGTATTTTAGAAGCTTTGTTTATGATTTGCAACTCTAATTTTAATTTTGTTTTCTGTTGACCTTATATAATTTCTTTCATTGTAATTCAACTTTACATTGGTAGACTAAGATATCTCTATGGGATAAAGTTTTTAATTCTAAATTAATTTCAAATTTACAGTCATAGATTACATTTATAGCTTTATGTATGAATTTATTCGAAGGGTTCTTAAGAAAGAAGTTAATATGTGTTATTTCCCCTCAATCATTATATTATGTATGGTTGTTAGACTTATTATTTAGGTTAGGGGTATTATATTGGTGTTATGATGAATTATTGTTATCAATATTTCTTTTACAGTAAAAAATATCTAACTTTCGTTATTATTAGATGATATAATCAAGGACATTAGCGAGTTAAATCATAACCAACTCTGAATTACTTATAATTAATAATTTCACTATATATATTATCCTTATTAAAATGCTTATAAATATACTTGTAGATAGACTTGATTAAATTATTCTTAATTTCCATTGCATATGAAATGATGAATCAAATCGCAGAAGATTCCTCAGGATTGTTTTTAGAGAATTTATAATATATTAATGATATAGTAAAGTTTATGAAAATGGATATATGGTTTATGTTTTTGCATCACGAATATTTATTTGTTTATTGACTACAGAGGGCTAAACACAGAGGGAACAAACGCGGACAGAGAAAGGGATTAAGTCTATTACATCGACCCCAGTGCGTAGCTGGTACTTATTTAATCGACACCGAACGGATGAAAGGTGGAGTCGACATCGGCGAAGTTTCAACTCAGAACGTTGCGGCAGACGAAATAACACTAAGCATTTCGCCCGGTGTGGTAACGACTCTGCCAGCATTGCAACTCTGGGTGAGTATGTAAAAAGGTTTGTGTGTGTATGTGTATGTATGTGCAATGGAAGCGGGATTGTGAAAGTTGAACCAGTGTGAGTATATGTGTATATGGGTGTGCGTGTACAAGGGAAGTATGTGAATGTTTGTATGTGTAAACCAAAGTTCTTTCAGTAACAAACGATGATCGATGTCATATCTCAAAAGACATCCACTAGATATCATTGACAAGAGTATTAATTTCATTACCATCCATATTCTATATGTTTAGTTAAAAAATAATTATTACAATCACACACAGCTACACAAACGTATACATATACAAATTCATTCGGGCAAATAATTATTGCCTGAGTGTATCAAGCATATAAAATGACTGCATTCGGACTGTATATTATTAATTTGGTAATAGAAAAATGATTAAAATAAAAACTTGTATTTGTACCTTATATATTAAGTACTACAATTAGCCCTCATTTTTGACGGCACAGAGATATCTAGTATATTAATATTTAGCAGAAATAACATGTGACTCAAGGGGGGAGAGTTTGGTGCAAAAGTTTCGGAATTTGAGTCATTCTGCTACTTCTGCTAAATATTAATTAAAGATGTATATAAACTCATATTTTGAGTTGTAATGTTCCTGTTTGTACCAATACACCTATATATATATATATATATATATATATATATATATATATATATTATATATATATATATATATATATATATATTGCTCAAAGGAATTCCAACTCCATTTTGTATGTTTTATTTATATTCTTATAATATTAATACAGGATATGAAATATAAAATATATATTTAAGAAAGATATGAAATGAAGTATTGATTTCTTATTGAACAAATGAAACACTGAAAATTAAATATTAAATATTCTCATTGAACTAGTATAGTTTCTTGCATTTAAGTACTCATCAGGTTCAGATTTTGACAGGAACTCTTCGATTGTAAATATAAATAAAACAAAAACCAGTGTTGAATTCCTTTAAGTCATATATTCTCCTATGCACAATCATACAAACCGCTTTGTATATATATAATATATATATATATATATATATTAATATATTATGTATGTATATATATATATATTATGTATGTATATATATATGTATATATATATATATATATATATATATATATACATATATATATATATGAGTGTATGTGCGTGTGCGTAGCGTGTGTGTATGTGAGCGTGTGCGTGTGTTTGTGCATTTATCTATTTGTGTCTGTCCGTACTGTAACTCACTCACCACTTCACTACAAGTGTGTCGGTGACTTTACGTTCCCGTAACTTAGTGGTTCGGCTCACGACTCCGATAGAATAAGCACTAACAACCATCAAGGCAGTGCTCCGGCATGGCCGCACTCAAATGACTGAAACACATAGAAGTAAAAAAAAAACCCGAATCATACGACATACTTTAATTCGCCATCCACCTATCAATTTCCATTCACAGTTCAGCAGACTGCACAAGAATATGGAAAACCCCGGAGGAAATTTTAGTATCGAAGGGGCTCGAAACAAAAATAGGATTTTTACCAAGCGAATTTCTTAGAAATGTGTCGTATGCAGCGTTACTTTGCCATATGTAGATATATCACTGGTAATTATCGACTAAACATGAAACTGAAATCTACTTGCTGTACTCTCACCAACCATATTATAGTGAAATTTGCAAATAAGCAAACAATTAATAATATATTCTACGAATGTTATGGAAAGTGTATTGATACATAGCAACCAGGTAGCTTCAGACACATGTCTACTACACTACACCCTGACCAGGTACTTTCTGCTATAGCTCCAGACCAACTAATACCATGTGACATTAAATATTTTCTGTGCATAGATATATACATGTACGCATTATTATAGATAAGAGTGAGTGTGTGTGTGTGTGTGTGTTTGCGGGTTTGTGTGTGTGTGTGCCTGCGTGTGCGAGCGCGTTGGTATGATCATGCATGATTTTGTCACACACTAGAGTTCTTAACCGGTGATTTGTTTATGAACTTGTAGGCTATTAGTTCGGCAGTAGATACCAGTATATTCCAGGCCTGGAAACGATGAAACTCAGTTCTAGGGTCGATTTTGCAAATGAAAAACTGCATGATGGTGCCCCAACATGACTGTAGTCTAATTACTGAAACAAATAAAAAATAAAGAATAAGAATGAAAAAAATGTTCTCCTTCGGCAAAGATGAGTTTCATTTATGATTAACGTCATAGACCAGAACGTTTTAATAACTGACACATTTATTTATATTTAATATATATCTATCAAGTTTAAGTAGAAGAGATCCATATTATTGTCGATTTACGTGACAGTCTATTATAGTAGAAAATATATCGTAAAAGAATAATGAATATGAGTTTGACAATTAATGATCATAGAAAACCGATCATAAAGTTTCAAGTCGTATCTTCATATCACTTCTATTATTTCAGAGATTTGAAACAAGAGATTCAGATAATTATTGGAACTAAATTAGTTGAATCGCTTTTGTAATATAAAACTTTCTAACAAAAATATACAATGACTGGCAGATTTTTTTTGTTTTGTATGCTTTCATATCAATTTAACAGAAGTTTCTTGTGCACACACAGACGCACACACATATATATTAGTATATATGTAAATGTATTGGACCGTTTGTTCTCAATGTCTACACTTTTCGAATATTTCAAAACGTTTTTGAACACTTCCAAAACTGAGCTACTCTACCAGCGCACACCCAAATTCTGCTAGATCAAACGAGCCTGAGCCAGTGACGGTATTCAGAGATCCCGAATGTAGAATCTTTTCGGTTTGAACGGCAGTTTTTTTCTAGAGGTGTCATATGAAATTGTCAGCGTTAGGGGTGGGGGAAGGGTATCTTTTTTTCTTCACAAATGTAAATAAACCCAATCTGTTTCTTAAACGAGGGAGACATTCATACGGCACAGAATATTTTTTTTACCTCACTGGACGTAATTGATTGGTTGAAATTGCAGAAATTGAAGAAAAACAGCAACAAATATCTTACAAACTATAGAATTTTCTCAATAAAGCCAAGAGAAAAAGATATTTTATAAACACATTCTACCAGTATAAAAGTTTTTAGTTACCTAGAAATTAAGTTAAAAACTGCCGTTCAAACACAAAAAAAGATCCCGAATGTACGCTGAGGCCCTTACCTATTTCGGCAGTGACTTGTAACAAGTCTAATCACCTTGAAGTGGTTCGTCGACTACAGTCTGTCACAAAAGCTTTTGGCTCTCTCAAGTAGCATGTATGGAGCTGCCAGAATAGTTTCCAGAACACGAAGTAAAAGTGAACAGTGTTGTAATGCCCACTTGCTTCCTCTATCCGGCAGATGCATGACCCTCTACCGCAGGTTGAGACCAACTCGTCATCTGCGCTTCATTCTGCGTATCGGATGGCAGGATCATATTCCTGATGTTCGATGCCATGCTGGCACAGTTAATGTGGAGGGCCTCGCAACATCGTCGCAGTTACACGAGGTGATACATATTTTGTAATATGGAGGACGAAACGTTGTTTTCTATACTAAACTTCATCACGGTAGGCGACATGTTGCGATACAGAAATGTGCTGAAGAGACATATCAAGAACTGTCCTATACTATTCTACCTGGGAGGGGAAGGCCTGCAACGTGATGTATGGCACCGGCCGCGGATGCACTTAATTCCAGCCGTCATGGAGAAATAATAGAGAGAGTTATGGAGCAAGAAGACTCAAAATCGACGTACGACGGATAGCCAAACACAACACGCAAACGCACACAAATATAAATATAAACACACACATACATACACACACACACGCAAGCACACACACACATACACACACATACACACACACACATATATATATATACATATATATTTATGATTGGTTGGAGATATCTTATTGAGGCAGGGATAGTGCAAGTACTCTACCATACTCCAGGTTATACTACACGGCATCGAATGATGTGGAATAACTTGAGATTATTTAAGGTAAACAATCACATGGTATTTCACCTGATGTCTAAATACTGAGTTAGCGTAGTTGGATTATGAAGAGTTTACAGAGAGCTTATTCAAGAAATTTTTTAATATGGATGTGGAATTATGCATCTACACATTTCTTTCTTTCATTTATTACTAAACTATTTCCCACACTACATGCTCTTTAAACCTCTCTCTGATATATTCTTCTGCTGCATGGATATTTTATGTGGTGTTCGATATTTCATACCACTTAAACGTAACCATGCAGCTTTATATGCATACATGCACACACACACACACACACACACACACATACATACACACACATACACACACACACACATATGTATATATACCCAAAAGTAAGCGGAAAACTTCCCTGGGGGCCAAATCCTTTGTAGTTCAATTTTCTATAGCTAGGAGCCACTTAATGCTACCCTCAGGCATCAATCTGCTGATCGGCATCGTAGACTGGTCTCGTACTGCCGCATGGTGCGTCTTTTTTTCTGTAGTGCTTCTCATCTGTTCGTCAACTTTGCAATGGCTTTCTGGAAATTCTGTATTCTGCTGGGAAAAACTGCGGCCAAAACAGTTGTCATTGTTAAAACAGCTTACGAGGAAGCTTCCATCAGCAAAACACAAGTTTACGAGTGGTTTCCTCTGTTTAGGACAATCGTCGACCTCCAGAACAAATGAAAATATCATGAAAATTCATGGACTGATCTTGGAAGAGCGTCACCGAACAATTGGCGAAATTGTTGATATAACTGGTGTCGCCTGGAGCTCCTGCCAACGAATGTTGAGCAAGGAAATGTGAATGAGAGTAGCTGCAGCAAAATTTGCGTTCACTTGCTCACGGAAGTTGTAAAGAAGTCACGAATAAATGCGCGTCGTGAACTGAAAGATCAGTTGGAAGTTTACCTGGAAAATTTTTTGAAGGTCATAACTCGTAACGGAACGTGATACTACGGAATATGGAGATGTGGAAGGAGTGAAGAAAAAAATAACGACAGATACTCTCAGCATAACCGCTAGCTTTATACCAATATTTTAAAGCAATAGTTTTCAACGGGTGTTTCATGGTCTTCCTTGATTCCGTTGTTGGTCTGTCCTTGAATATAGTGTCCAGTGTAATGTAGAAAACCTGAGGAAGATGTACGTCAATCTTGGAACACTCCATAAATATCAGTGGGTGTGTATATCTCTTAGAATTCATTCCAAAGATACATTGAAAATGATAGTAACAATAATAGTTGCTGTTGGCATTAATATAAATATATTTGTTTCTATGCACGTTTGAGTTTATGCATGTTGTCAAAAGAAAAAGTAAATTTTCGTTGAAGTAGCTAGTTAAGTTTCTGATAAATAGTTATTTGTTAATTTGTATCAGAACAGTACCAAACTAATGTTATAATATTTCGTCGCATTCCTTTGCAAACTCCTGTCTCCAGTAATTTTGCTTTTCTATTTACTTAAATTTGAAATCATTTTTCCGACTTTTTAATAAAAAATTATAATAATTTGGAACCAAAGCTCTGTGCGGCTTTGCCATTGGGTGATACTATGTCAACAAAGGCTACCGAAAGATATTTAATAAAAAATGATTAAGATCCGAGGAGGAAACAAATAACAAATGTAAAAAGAAAATGCGAAAATAACCGTTGTTAATGATTACTCTTGAAGCAAAATGCATTGTAAATAGAAACAAAACCAAAGGGTGCACCCACAGAAAGTGTGCGAAATATCATTGTATCAAATGCCAGATTTTCAAAGAAAATATTATGAAAATATAATTTAAAACAGTTTAGGGATCTTATGGAATTTGTTTGTATATCAAACATTAACATTAAAAATTTTGTCTTGCTGTATTTGCAATTCTGTTGCTAATGCATTTGCTATAAGAATGTGTGGGAACGGAAACAACTGCCAGTTAAATCAACATTGACGTTATTCGATATTGAAAGGAAGCTTAGGAAAAAGGAGCAAAATAAAACCGAGAAGTGAATAAAAACCAGAAACTACTGTTGAAAACTTCACAGGACAGAAAGAAAATATTAATATAATGTTAGGAAGAAAAGACTATATAAATTTTTTATGAGATTATAGAAAAATTATTAAAAAACTGTGTGTTTTAACTACAAAGAAATATTTTGGCAACTTATCTTTAGAAGATATATGTGAAATAGTGTTCCAAAGCACATATACTACAACTTATAAGCACGCATGCATATAACCACAACAAACAAACATACATATGAAAATTGTTTGCACACTAATGCTATCTATCTTTCTATCTATCTATCTATTTATATATCTATCTATCTATCTACCTATCTAACTATCTATCTATTTATTTATCAATCTATGTATGTATGTATGTATGTATGTATGTATGTATGTATCTATCTATCTATATATATATATATATATATATATTTACATATATATATATCAATCGGTCTCTCTCTCTCATTAATTTCTTTGTGCCTTTCTGTCACTCTCTTTCTCTCTGTGTGTCTGTCTGTCTGTTTCTCTCGCTCTCTCGCTCTCTCTCTCTCTCTCTCTATATATATATATATATATGCATACACTCACACATAAGTGTGCGTGCCACTATTTCATTTAATCACACGAAATTTTAACATCTGTCTTCTTTCAGTAAATAAACCAACTGATATATACATATTCACTTTTCAGAGTAAAAAACAAAATTCATTCTGACATATGGTCAAGACTATCAAGCCAATTTATATATGTGTCTCATATTCCTGCATTCATACATGAAATAGTAGCGATAGATGCATATATAAGTGCATCTGCCAAACATACATATTAAAATATATGCGTGTGTGTCTATATATATATATATATATATATATATATAAACCAGCCTAGCAAAATATGTCTGGGAACTAAAAGAAAAGGAAGCCCCACCTTTCAACGTGACATGGAGCATTCTGGACAGGGCGGCACCATACAGGCATGGAGCTTACAAATATAATTTCAAGTGCAGGCTTTGCTTATTAGAGAAAATGCACATATTATTCAAAGACAATAATTCTTTGAATCAAAGAAGTGAGTTAATGAACTTATGTAGGCACGCGGCTAAATTTAAAATGTCGAATATAAATATACCATATGGATAGAGTATATATTTTGTATTTTGATTTTTGATTTTGATTTTGACTCTTCAGCGCTACGACGGACCTATAGCAAAGTCTTATTGTTTCTACATATATATTAGGAAAAACCTACAAACTTTGTTTTCATGTTATTGTATTGCATAGGATTACCTTGATTATTTATATTACCTTGATTATTTATAAATGACCCAAAATAGGATGTTATATTTTATTTTATATGTCTTTCGTATATATTTTTATTAATGCACCCATTTTTTAAAAGCAATGTTTTTTTTTAAAAAAAAGCAATGTTGTCAAAATTAGAATGTTTATATAAGTATATGTATAGCAAAGCATATGTATTTGTAAGCATGCGTATCTGTGTATGTGTAAGTGAAAGTATGCTTGTGCTTAAGCACGCATACACACGACGGTATGTATATGTATCAATTCAAACTTGTGTATGTATACTGGCCTCTATAGATGCCAATAACATCGCTACAAGTCCCCCCCTCTTTCGTTCCTTTTTCTCTCTTTCCCTTTCTTTCGTTCCCCCTCCTTGCTCAGTATATGAGAATTGCTACATAGATGAATTTTAGCTTGCGTGCGAGACGGTTTGCGTGAATATATGTACACATGCTTTTATGTGTATAATTTAGATTCATATTCATACGTCTGTATATGTATGTATGGCGTTTACGCGCATCCTTTTGTGTATGTTGATATATATATGTGGATTTTAATATAAATATGTATTGCAGTATTTATAACAGGTTTAATTTCTATGCATTAATTTGTACTGTCTTCATTAACGGCAATAGGTTTTTTCCTCGGTTTTTTCCTCGGATTTTATAATTTTATAATTTTTATAAGTTTTTTTATATATATATACATATATTTTTGACCTTTTTGTTTATCGCTCGAAGATTGACCGTTTTTTCTAAAGGGCCAATCAAACAAGTCCATTTCTTTTTAAAGGTGTAGCGTTTGTAAGAGTATAGATTGAATTAATATATAAGTTCCATTCTAGCAAAAACTGTCTGATGAACGGCAACGAGAAACTCAGAGTAACAGATTTTGTTGAATTTTCTGCTGCTTAAAATAAAGTATATATATATAATATATATATATATATATATATATATATATATATATATATATATATATAGATGTATGAGCGTTTGGGGGGAGAATACACACTTGAGTCCGTTTGCTAGTCAGCAGACTCCTTGTGACGTACCGGTGTCAGACGCGATTATACCAAAATATAATAAGATATGTAGGGCTGTGGGTATTATACCTATTCACAATTTTGTTTGAGTCATTCTTCAAAGATTCTGCAGCCCATTCTCTGACGTCTAAAATAATTTTATTTGAGGCATTTTGTTTTACACACCATCTCTACATCAGCTGCGCCCGTATCTGGGGTGGGGCCGTTTCACATTACACCTTTATGCATAGAACAAGTCTTACGTTTTTAAAGTTTTAATAGAATTTTCTATGGACGGAAACTTACAGAGTTTGTACTAAAGATGATCTTTTGAAATTTCTTATAAAAAGTTCAACTGTATTTCTGCCGATCATATTTGCTGTGAACCAATACACACCCGAGTAATAGAAGCTCATGTTTCCTGGATGGAAAAGCATTTTACAGTTTTTGCATGTCTTAATAATAATTAAAAAAAAAAAAAAATAATAATAATAATAATAATAATAATGATGATGATGATGATGATGATGATGATGATGATGATAATAATGATATTAATAATAATAATAATAATGATATTAATAATAATAATAATGATATTAATAATAATAATAATAATGATAATAATAATAATAATAATAATAATAATAGTAATAATAGTAATAACAATAATAATAATAACACCACAAACCCGAAGGCATCACGAAAAAAAATTGCAAAGATCCTATGGGATTTGATGATTCAATGCGACCATGAGATAGAGAATAGGATGCCAAACATAGTGTTAATTGAAAAAGAAAACAAACTGAGCTGGATGATAGATATAGCATGCCCAGCAGACAAGGTGTGAGATATGGAAGAAAGAGAATCGAGAGATATGAAATGTTAATTTGGGATGTTAAGCAGTCGATGTCAATGAAAAAGGTAATAGTAGTACCAATAATTCTCGGAGCCCTGGGAACACTGTGCAAAAATCTCGAGAAGCCCATGGGACAAATAGGGGCTGCAATAAGGGTGGAGAACTTGCAGAAAACAGCACTACTTGGAACTGCTCGAATACTCCAGAAGGTAATCGAAAAACAAGAGGGGTTACCTTAGTTCACTGGAAGGGAACAACTGACACTGTAGTACATCTCCAGCATTAGATTCTGTGGAAAGGCAATAATAATAATAATAATAATAATAATAATAATCATAATAATAATAATAATAATAATAATAATAATAATAATAATAATAATAATAATAATAATAATAAATGCATTAGACTTGCCCAAAACCACTACCAGTTTTGGCGACACGACCACATAGCGAAAGTGCTAGATAAGAATCCGTGCGATAAGTGGGGTCTAGTGAGGGACAAGAAACAAGAGAGATAGTGGCGGAGTCGGAAACTAGCAAAATCCTCTGGGATTTCCCAATCCAAACAGATAAGTTGCTTGATCATAACAGACCAGGACTGGTGTTGTAGAAGTTGCATATCATATGCTATATAGTGGATATTGGTTTCACTTTCGACACACGATCAGTTACGAAAGAAGATGAAATGATATAGATACAGCCCTCTTAAGTCCGAAATAGCCCGGCTATGGAAAATGAATACGGGGAAGAATGTGTCAATTATATGTGTTCCTTGGGAATAGTATTAGAAGTCGCCAAGAAGAATATAAAGGGAATCGGAAAAGAGTACCTAGAAGAACTGTTACAAAACGTTTGTCGCTTTGTCACGGCCGGAATAATCAGTATAAAAAGTATTAGAAGGTTGAAATGAACGGGTAGCATGGTTCCGCATGCAAGGTTGCAGGATCTCCTACAAAACCTGTGATAAAGTGAAAAATAATAATAATTCATGTATTCGCTTGGTTTAAAGAACGAGCTACAAGATATTCTGCACAATACCACAGACTTGCTTCAGCATAACCAGTTGAACATCTCAGATCACGAGTAAGAGCACTGAGGGAGTAACGTAGCTCTGTATGGAGAGGGATTCTTTGGGGTTTCAATAATTCACCCCAGGAAACACGTGTGCTTCTTTCTTCGTCCTAAAACAACTTTTATTCAAAGACAATTTGAACAGATGGGCTACTCCACCCGAAGGAAATTCTAATTAGGCTCCACGTCCACCCGAAGGAAATTCTAATTAGGCTCCACGTTTGCTGTTTATTTCGGTACGAGGGCACCATATCACGCACATACCTGTGATGAATGTGCCTGTTGTACAATTAGCAGACCGGTAATAATGCTGGGCATTTCGAGGTCGGTGATGCTCTGTCAATCAATAATATGAATTGCAATGATGATGATGATGATGTTGATGGTGATGTAGCTAGTGTTAATGCTGAGGAAAAAAGGGAAGTCTGGTGGGTTGAAAGAGAAAGAGGAGGAAAGCAAAAAATCAAATATGACGTGGAGAACTAGACGAAATTGTCATGAAGGAGTGGAGGAGTATGTTGAGGATGAATAAAGAAAGAGAAGGGCAAAATGGACAAAAGGGAATAAATAATAAAACAATGAATAAGCTATAAAAAGGAGTGAGTAGATATTGGGAATGTAATATCTCTTATGTAAAATATACTGGTGTCAGCCTACTCGGACTTGTGATTGAAACTTGGCCAACACTCACGTATGCAGACAGAGTCAGCGACCTGATTCAGCGTGGTATCAGAGGTTTTACTACACAAGATATTTAACTGAAGTTATACAACTTACACAAGACATCTAAGTTAATATTGGCTCTGTGTGATTATTGCAATCTTGTGCGTATTAGTAATAAAAACAGTGGCATATATGTTTTTCACACAGCCGTGTTGTATACTTCACCGTTCAATACTTCGCTGGCCCGCCTAAAATCTCAACTATGTAAGACACTTTGAAATTTCCTGACATCTACATCCAATAGAAATCCGTTTCTAACATGGCAGATGATTCGTAGGTTTGTAGCACGAACCACCAGTTACTTTCACCTTTTCTTTATAAATTCTCAATAGCGTTGAGAATTTATAAAGAACAGATTTGATATGTCTACTCGCATGTTCGACGATCTTGACGTTAAAACTCATTTCTTGAATGATTTTTCTAAAACTGCTTGCTAGATCACTTTTTCCTGTAGTATATACACATCGAAGGCCTGGCAGATATACTATTTTTCTTGGAAAATTATTGATATGTCTACGTAAATCATTCTATAATTAGATGCAAGATAGGAGGAATAACTCCATTACGTCATTTTTAGGTTCAAACGTTTTCCGCTTACATATATATATATTTCACGCTTCTATATATACTGAGTCTGATATTGGTTATATCCCAACGACTGTATTAAAAAAATTCAGTGTTGAGCGTGTTTATATGTACTGGCCAATAAATCATATATTTATATGTACTGACCAAGGAACAACGAGAACAACAAGGATTGCATCGGCAAATTTTACAACTAATGAAGTTGAATAACAAACCGGAGAATACGTTATCGCCCGACCATTAACGAATTCAAATATGACACCAAACACAGAGTAACCGTTGACGTTTACTTTCGAAGATCTGAACAAATTTTTGAAAAAGTATGTCAGGACGAAGTGAAAACGCGTATACATTTAAGAAAACTAGCGACAGCAGAGCATGATAAGTATAATAAATTCATATTGATAAAAAAGCGCCCGACATAAATTTCATCGACATTTTTTGAAAAATGTTTTAGTGAAGAGAGCTCACTGTTTAATAATGGAAGGATGTGCATAATCATAGAAAAGAGTGAAGATGAAGACTTCACTAGTTACACAAGCAAAGCGAACAAAGGATGTAAGAGATTTAGGCTGGATATGCTTACTCCAGATTCTTTCAAGAGTTTGATTTTTGCAGAAGGGATGCAGAAAATTCTCGCAAAACTGGAAAGGAAGTAGGATTTGACATTGCAGAAAATGTTGGAAGAGTATGACATGATATTAAAATAACGAACCGCTGAAGAACTCCGTAATAATAGTGCTAAGAGCGGAAGCGGAAACAAAAAGTGATGTGGAACATCGTGCGTGAACTACCAGTAACTTTGCAGGAAATAAAAATAAATGCGAGAAATGATAAATTTATTAATGATACTAAAAGAAAATTGTGGACCACAAAACGAAATAAAGAAAGGCCTGACGCAAAGAACCGCCAAGATGTGAATGTGTACTCTACATGTGATGGTGTACTAATGTTCGCTCAGGGTGGTCATAACATAGATATTACAGACAAGAATGCTGAAGAGTTCCATGTGGGACATATAGGCCTCACTTGAATGAAAGCGCCGATGCGAAGTTACGTATACTGGTCAAGCATGGACAAGGAATTTGTAAACCTGGTAAAAGGCTGCAGGGGATTGGCGCTGACAGTGAATCTATGTACTACAATATGTGAACCTTAGCCGGACGTACAGGCCCGTAATACGGATATTATTACTTGAAAGTAGTGGACAGTTACACAAAGTGGCCTCATGTCACGAGGTGTAAGCGACCAACGTCATATACTTTAATAAACGTCATACACAAGCTTTGGTGTACCGGATATTATTGTCTCTGATAACGGAACTGACTTTGTATCCTGTGATTTTAAGAGATTCTGTATGATGTTCATGTTAGAACATAAAACTATAGCACCGTATTTCCCAATAGAATCGAAGGGCCGAACGGCCCGTGGACACGTTTAAGAGAACTTTAAAAGAAAGCTAATAAGAAAGCCACGGACGGTGTCGTGATCCAATAATTCTTAAGTGTAAACAGGGTAACTCCGAACTCAAATGCACCAGAAGGAAGTTGACCAGCAGAATTAATATTAGCCAGCATTAATATTTGCAGAATTAATATTTACCAGAAAGTCAGTATTTGATAAACTGTTACTATTGAAGAGGAAAAATACGTACTAGTCAACACATGCCAACATTCTTTAGAATCAATGACAAGATAAATGTAAAAATGCACAAAAATGGCAAGCAATACGAGGAAGAAAGAGAAATTGTAACATACATAGGAAGAATGATGTATGGTGTAAAAGCAGAAATTGAATGGAAAGAGCCATACAAAGCAGCTTAAGGTAAGAGTCATAGAAAACGAACCAACGAAAGTAGATATATCGAGAGATTGGTGATATGATACTTTTCAGGTTCCAACACCGTTACAAGATGTCGAAGCCAAAGGTACAAAGAAAAGGAAGAACACTGAATTCTTAAAAGTAAACCCAAAACGGAAAATATGATGAGTATAAAAAAGGAGGAGGTGGGTGAGGAATAGAGATTGATTGTTGAACAAAATAATTAAAAAGGGAGATATCGTATAGTTAAACTTTATACACATCCCGGTACAACGTTGTAGGGGCCAGCCAATATAAATAAACCAGTAGCCGGTCGTCGGGAAAGGGCCGAGAGTCGAAGAGTTGAGAGTCGACATTTCTTGTGGAGCTATCACCGACAGTAAGACATAGGTGATGTACTTAGGGATACAATGGTATCCAGTGACTAGTAATTATTGTGGTTACTAGCGTAAAGCAGCAACTACAGCAGAACGGCAGTCACATATCACACCAGTAGGAGGAACCCACTTCGCAATATTATGCTGCAAGAATAATGTCAGGAAACCGCTGTAATACTAAGGAAGTGGTTAAATAAATCTATATTTAGCACGCATGCATCCTTATATATATATATATACATATATATATATACATATATATATACATATATATGTATATATACATCTACATATATATATTCACATGTATATGAATATATATATGTATGTAAATATATATATGTATATATATATATTTATATGTATATGTATATATATATATATATATATATATGTAAATATATATGTATATACATATATACATACATATATATATACATATATATATATATACATATATACATATATATATATATATATATATATATATATATATATATTATATATATATATATATATATATATATATATACATATATACATAGTCTGTGTGTGTGAGAGAGAGAAAGAAAGGGGGAGAAGGGAGAGAGTAACATGTAATTTATTTATTTTACATTTCTAGAAATTTATATTATGTGCATTCTGCTACCCACGCAGTGTTATTTTTTAATATTTAAATCCGTTTCTTTTTTTTTTACCTGGAAGTGTAGATGTGTGCTGTGATGCGAAATAGGCCGGTGACAGGCAAACGCATTTTTTTTTAAATACGAAACATATTATTTGATATTATCACTGAAAACGTACTTTCGAAAATTAAAAGTTCAACGATGTGAATGTAGGAATGTAGAAAGAGAAACTTGAAGAGCTTCGATCAATATTTAGAGGTAATAGCAGAACAGAATGAAATATTTACAACAATATGAAGAAATAGAGCAGCTGTATATCATTTAAAATTTATGCAGAAATGTCCTTTGTTGGAAAATATAGCTTTATATCTTAGATATAGAAGAATTATATCTTTGGAAATATGATTGATATAGATCCACTCTTGTCACTCCGCTGGAGAGACGAAATAGGAAGCATAATCTTAGAAATAATAAATACAAAAGATATAATTCAATTTACTTCAAAGTATTGCCAGTGACTGCATTGTAGAATTGTTTATTTACTTGATTCACTCGTATGAGATTCGCATAGACAAACAATTAAAACGTTTATCTAATTGATGACGTATTAAGAAGTAGCAGGCGTGGAGAAATATATAACGATCTGGATGATGATGATGATGATGATGATGATTGTTGTGGTGTTGGTTTTGGTGCTAGTGGTGATAATGATGATGATTGATGATGGTAATGTTGATGATGGCGAGCTGGCAGAATCGTTAGCACGTCGGGCGAAATGCTTAGCGGTATTTTGGCTGCCGTTACGTTGTGAGTTCAAATTACGCCGAGGTCGACTTTGCCTTTCATCCTTTCGGGGTCGATAAATTGAGTACCAGTTACGCACTGGGGTCGATATAATCGGCTTAATACCTATGTCTGTCCATGTTTGTCCCTTCTATGTTTGGCCCCTTGTGGGTAACAAAGAAATAGGTAATGTTGATGATTATCGATGATCATATCGACGACAGGATGACAATTAAGACGATTATGACGATGGTTATGATGATGATAATTTCAAGGACGGTGTTCAATCCAAACGATTTGAACATTGCTATCCAATGTTATATACAAATATTTTAAGTTACAAATTCGAACTAAATAAGCTCACAATCTTTAAAGATCTAAGGGAGAGGCTATCTTGAAGTAGCGCCTTTTATATTACGTTGAAAATACCATGTTTTATAAATACATATGCATAAGTGGGCACAGGATGCCATGAAATGTGTACAACCAAAAAGTACGAAGTACGATTATATGGAACATGAACTATTCTTTCGAACAACGAAAGGCACAAATGGAAAACAAAACATGCAACATAAAAAACGACCCTTCATCAGTTGTTGGCTGTTTTTCTAGTACCTATTTCGAGCATTTAACCACAATATACACGTTCGATAAAATAGTTGCTCCCGCAAAGCACATTAAATGAATCCAGCTACAACGGAGAGAAAGAAAGATGACCGATGGTCACGAATATGCTTTCACACACACACACATACACACACATACACATTGGGTCATCCCCTAAATAATGCGGCTATATTCTATATCTCTTTTATTTCACAAACGTAAGATAAAATAGGTTTTAATCTAAAATATACAATCATTCATTTTCGATAATGATCTTCCATCTGTTTGGGTGACCTAGAATGCCCCCTCCTCTAAATTTCACGTGTCCGTGTCAAAAATAGTCCTCCAGTACTGTTCTGATCCCATCTACAGAATTCATATTTTTTCTGTGCAAATGATTTTGAAGACTGTGGAATAAATGATGATCAGATTGGACACTTTCCGGAAAATATGGTGGGTTGGGCATCGTTGCCCATTCAAACTGCTCCAGCCTTTGGAATGTCGTTTTCGCTGTATGTGACCGAGCATTATCTTGATAGACAGTGTGTATAATCTTAGGTAATTATACACTAAGTGGAAAACCATTAAATGGTTTCCTTGCATGCTGAAAGGTGATGTCAACTCCTCAGATCAAGAATGAAGGTGTCAAATCTTCAAACCACGAAAAATACATTATGATAAAAAGGCGTTATATGTAAGCGCGTCAGACAATTTGAAAAAAATTAAAAGACCAGATATTTCTAAACTTTGAAGTTTCACCATTAAAAATTAAACAATTATCTGTGGATCTTTAGTAGAAACAGCTGGAGATATATAATTGTAAAAATCAAATACATAGTGCTTAATTGCCTCTTGTTATACACACTTACATATATATAGTTTACAGTCTATAGATAATTTTTACACATTTTGGTCACGAGTGTGAATTATTATGTTAAATAACTTTTGCCCTTAATATGTTTATATATACAGAGAAAGTGACAGAGAGAGAGAGAGAGAGAGAGAGAGCAAGACGGGGGAGAGAGCTATATATATGTATACATACATACCCTCTTCCTTTTCCTTCTCTCAGCCGCGTGTCTTCCTCTATCTATCTCTCTCTCTCATTCCTCCTCACTTTCGTCAGTGCTAATCCTTTTGCACGTTGCTTTCAGTCGTAAGGTCATGTTTCCCTGCGCTCGCCAGTACCTCTTCCGTCTCAGCCAGAACAAAGGCCTTCGTGTGTTTTTTTCGTTTGTTTTCTTGTTTATTTTGATTTCTCGTATTGTATTTTATTTCTCGTTTTGTATCTTCTTGTACATGTATTTTTTTTAATTTTGTATTTTTATCTTGTATTTTATTGTGCAGTTCTATTGTTACGTGCCGTTTGTGTTACATTTTTTCTTGCTTGTTTTACCCCTCTGCGAGGTTATTTTATTTTAATTCTCTCGTAGGAAGGCCTAGTATTGACGAGTCGTGTCCTGTCTTGCCTTCGAAACACGCTAAGTCTACTAGTGACAGCTGATGAAGGGGATTTTTCCTTGTGTAGCATGTCCTGTACCTTGTTTTGCTGTTGTAAAAAAAATTTTTCCCGTTTTCGTTCTCGTCCTGTTCCACGTCTCTGTCTTTCTGTTGTAACAAAATGGCTTTACCGTTTTCGTTTCTGTTGAGTTTTATGTCTTTTTGTGGTGTCCTGTACGTATATATATTTATATATGCATGTATATATGCATGTAGATGTCGGTACGTACATATATGTTTGTATGTATGCATATATTTTATTTATTACACTATATATATATATATATATATTATATATATATATATATATATATATATATATATATATATATATATATATATATATATATATATGTATATATAAACGTGCACAAACATGCATATCTATGTATGTGTATGTATTTAGATTCATATATGTATGCGTACTGATATGCGTACATAGGGATATTGTCCTTTGATAGTCCCTGCATGAAATATGTTTTCGATTAAAATGTTTGGCAGTGGATATCTCAAATTGTCTGCAGTGCTTAAATTATTCTATGCGCTAAACTGTGAATATCGGTCGGTGGTTAAAACATTAGATCGATATTATAAAAGTTATGCTCATTTTTATATCACTGACATAGTTTTTACACATCAGACGAATAAATGTGAGAAATTTCCGGGTAACATATTACACCCTTGGCATATCTAAAACTAGTTAATTAGTTGAAAAGAAATACCATTGTGAAATCCATGTCATAAACATTTATATAGAGAAATAACAACATAAATTCCATACACAATTTAAGACAGTGGCACGAAGCGAGAATTTTTATACTGCACAATTTCTAGTTTTGTTACGGAGAATCTCATAGAACATAACATTTCAAGCATTGTTACTATTGACTAAACTTTTCGCCTGAAACCTTTCTCTGAAAATTGACGAATTTACAAAATGAAACCTAGAGACAATATTAATGTCGCGTAACTCTCACATATTTATTTCTATAGTTGCCATATTTCGAAGTGTGATGACAGAGACGCATGCAATATATTTTGATTAGTATTAAAAATAAAACGCACACAACTCACTTTAATTTGAACTCAAAAGAACAATTTCTACAGAATCTAAAATTCGTCGGTTATATCGACCTCCGTGCTTAAGTGGAACTTATTTCATCGATCCTAAAAGGGGTGAGAGGCGACGTCAAACTCGGCGGAATTTCAACTCAGTACGTAAAGACGTTAAACGTTTTGCATGGCGCGCTAACGAATCCACCATCTCAACGATTTTAAGAAATATCGAAATTTGTTTGAATATAAGTGGGTAATACAACAATATTGCACCAGTAAATTTCACCTGGAGCATGACTTGTAATTAAAAAAAAGGATTAATCACCAATGCATAAAATGAAATCCTAAAGGTGACTTTTAACTGATTACCTATTTCTTTACTACCCACAAGGGGCTAAACACAGAGGGGGCACTCAGGGTCAGACAAACGGATTAAGTCGATTACATCGACGCAAAGTCGATCTCGGCGGAATTTGAACTCAGAACGTAGCGGCAGATGAAATACAGCTACACATTTCACCCGGCATGCTTACGATTCTGCCAGCTCACCGCCTTAGTTTTAACTCATTACCGGTTTAATGTAGACTGTCGTTTTTAAAGTGCAATGGCAAATGACCCAATGTAGCTCTATACAGACAAAATTACAATGTGTTTCGTATTCACTTAATATATGTCAGCTGAACCACTATTGAGCTGAGGTTACACATGTTCATATTAAGTTTCTCCTTGTGTATTATTATTTATATCTCACAATAAAGCAACCATACTTATGTTCAACAGAATTATTCTCCTATTTAGGATTATAACAGATTTCACTCGCCGCATACTATAAGTATAATAGCTGTTTTGTAAGGTCATAGCACAATGTGTGCTGGGCAACAGACTATTGTCAGCAGACCTACTTCATGAGTAATTATATAATCTACTTCGGGAGAGAAAGACAGTAAAAAATGAGAGATTTCAACTCGTAAAATAATGCAACAGTAGTAAATACGGTAGAATCTGTTTTGCCACATATACTAATTTGATAGACTATTCTATTGTCTGGCAAGAATTTCCGTTCATCCGTGTAGCATATTTCTAAAGAATAGTTTGAAAATGCAATCCAGACAGATAGTAACGGTACAAAGTGATTATGGAATTGGTGATGGTAAATGGTGTGATTTCTTTTTATGTTAGACATTAGCTATAGATATTAACACACTATTAGATAATTTCATTAAAGTTTACCAAAATGAATCAACCCTCCCATAAATTTATGTTTTTAATTTTGTATTCAGCACATCACTTGATAATGATTGCAGGTTATAGTAACTAAAATAATGCTATCAATATTTGGATATTGGTCCATTATCTTCCAAGGTTAATTAACTTTGTACTTTGATGATGTTACAGTAATCAAATAAGTTTGAAAAAAAAGTGTTATCACAAGCTTACAGCCAACAGTGTACTGTACATGTTTAACTTTACTGCTTTATTTATACGTTGTGTTTGCTAATTAATTAATGGACTGCAATACGATGTGTACATTACTAATATTTCAAAATTCCCGTCAATGAAATAAAAGTTCATAATAGAAATTTTACTATAAAATTATATTCGGTGGAAGTTAAATAAATACACAATTTTTGTGAATTTGTGTGAAAGAAGGATTACCTTTATAGAAATTTATATTCACTACGTATACTAGGGGATGGACTAGTCGAATCCATGTACCCGTGTACTCAACTTGACACAGGTGTATGAAGGATAATGGACAGAGACACAAATAGATTAACATCTAATATAATATCAGCACAGTTTGGCGCCATTACTGCTACGATTCAAGTATGTCTGACGTACGTCATCTTATGCCGTCGTGGAAAATATGCTGATCGACTTCGTAAGTACATACAGAATTATCCATACGGGTATATACTTTTACCACTAATAATTAATTTAGCAGTTGAAAATTGTACTCAGTATCTCTGTTGTATGATTCACAAATATTTTGATGGCTTGCTATGTTATGTTATGTTCGACGTCATGTACTAGCGTTAAGTGGAAAGCAGGAATCTGGATTCAGAGTTTGACATTTAAAGTGAATTGTCCAGCATTCACATGATCTGGATGCAACCAGATCATGTATGAGCTCGTACATTAAACTTTAGAGAACCAGCTTCCAATACACGTGTCTTGTGACGGGCTACTGTATGATAAAAACTCCCGATAAACTTGACACAACGCTACAGGACACATTACAAATATCATTGACAGAAACAACTATAGAGAAGGGAAAATATAGAGTTGGAGAAAATGTAAACCAAGAAATGATAATCCACCAGAATGACATGAACTGAATAACGAAAGCAGATCAGAAAGGAAAATACCAGTGGATCTCCCACTACCCTCAAAATTTCCTGCCAGTGCGGTCAAAAACTCTCTGCTAAAAGTTCGGAATGTGTGTCGATCTGGATTATTTCAGACCGAGACGTTCAATACTGTGTGATAAGGTTGTCGGCGGCTCAAGGGAGACATCGAAAATGGGACCCATTGTTCTCAGGAGCACCACGGCTCCCCGACTCACAGAGCTAGGAATGATCCTATCCTGCTACCCAGAAGTCTCGGATGGATAGGTGGTTGACGTTTGTAAGCGTATGATGATGAACGAAACAAAATTCGGGCTGAGGTGTTATAGAGTGGGCAATGACGTTAAGAATGTAATATAGTCGTACAATCGGTGATGCGTCCAAGTTATACTGAAATCTTCCGTTACCAATTTCTGAAACACTTCTAAAACCTGATAAAATATGTACATTTTATGTCGGCGAATCTACACGTTATTTAAGTGAATTATATTACAGGAAACAAGATGAAATTGTTTGCGAAATAGAGAGGTATTAATTGAATATTCTCGAAAGCCAATAATATATTTTAATTTGTTTATTCAAGTTTGACAGTTTCTCCCTCTAAGTAGATTGTTGCAACATCTAACTGCAAACCATTTTCTGAAATTACTAGCAAAATTGAAAATCCTCAAAATAGTGAAACACACAATGAAGGAAAATAATCGTTACCTTTCTAAACTTCGTGTGTTGCATGACACTGTAGGTATGGACAGATGCAGTAAATACGAATGCAATGTGATCCAAATCCGCATAATACATGTAATCCCCTATTTGTGCCCATAAGTGCGGATAATTTGTGGTCATCCTCAATACCAGCGTTTAGCTTTACAAATACAAAAAACAAAAGTAACATATCTTATTGAAAAAGCGTTTCCTAAAACGATATACTAAAGGAGCAACATTTATTTCTGTGTGTTTCCATGTACAACATATGCCATCGCTACATACAAAATGGCCTGGTATTCTCCATAACTGTCCTGATGCAAGACCTGAATTAAGTTCTTTAGTTTTCTGCTTCCAACAATACAGAAAAGTGCTTGAGTGATATCTTGTGACGTGTGAATTATTTTGCATGTAAGTGGCACTCACTCCCCCCTCTCTCTCTCTCTCACAGACACACACGCACACATTATCATTCATATACACGTACATAAGTAGGTGGCGGTAAAAATACGCACACCACCGGTATTCAGCGTACCCCAACACCGGGTGTGCGCATTCTTTATCTTTGCTCATAAATACATATGCATCCACCTTTTTGTGTATGAGCAAGAGGGAGAGACTGACAGACTGATATATTAAATCTATAGATACTACATATATACTAATTATATAGTTAGTTTATGTGATGGGTGTGTCTATATTTGAACCATTTCTTATTTTTGATTCCAGTATTTATGGCTTGTACTAGCTTTGTGTATATTGATTAATATTAAGGTATTTAGTATTAATTGCTTAATCGGTATTAGGTTTTATTTGGATGTTTATTAAATAAACATATTAATTAATAATTTGATTTAATATTTATATTTTAAAGCGTTGTATCTAGTTTTCACTTAATGTATATTTTGTATCATATATATATATATATATATATATATATATATATATATATATATATATATATTAAAGAATATATTTATATTTTAAAAGATTAATTATGTATATTTATTAATTAATTAACTATTTTATTATTGTGGTTATCTTTAGCCTGATGAGTGGCTATATTTATATTGAAGTGATTTTACTACTACTACAAATATTTTTACTATAATCATTTCTTAAATATAGCCACGAAACACGTGTCGTTATTGTACCAAATATATGCGTTTTATTTATTATTTTGCACAGTACTTAATCATCGTTATATTTTTATCTTATATTTAATCTTTCTATTATATATAATTTCCTGGATGGTGTAATTTAATTTTTCATTTTGAATTGATTAAAGGTGTTTTTTCTAATTTATATTTATATACATATATATATTTCTTTATTGGCCTAAACATAGAGGGGACGAACAAGGACAGACAGACGAATTGTGTCGATTACATCAACCCCACTGAAAAACTGGTACTTTATTTATCGACAACGAAAGGATGAAAGGCAAAGTCGATCTCGGCGGAATTTGAACTCAGAACGACATACGGCTACGCATTTCGCCCGGCGTGCTAACGTTTCCTGATAGATCGCCTTATAAATAAATAAATATATATATATATATATATATATATATATAGTTAATCCAAACATGAAAACACAAAGACAAAACACAACAACGTGAGGACGTGGAACAAATATAGTATTATTGGACGCTCAGGAAGGAAGGGAAGAAGG
Organism: Octopus sinensis; assembly: GCF_006345805.1. Taxonomy (NCBI): domain Eukaryota; kingdom Metazoa; phylum Mollusca; class Cephalopoda; order Octopoda; family Octopodidae; genus Octopus; species Octopus sinensis. Next base: position 18,885,743 of record NC_043011.1, on the reverse strand, counting down.
AGGGGTTTTACGTTTGGAGCGGAGCTCTTCGTCAGAAACATAGGGAAAGGAAGATCCAGAGAAGGGAAGACGGAGGAAAAAATCGCCAACGGTACACACGCGGTCATATATATATATATATATATATATATATATATACACATATGTGTGCCTTTGTGTGGATGTGTATGTATTTTTTTGTGTCTGTATTTGTCCACCACCATCGATTGGCAACCGATTTTGCTGTGTGTACGTAGCCGTTCGGTAAACAGATCGATATAATAAGTACTAGGATTGCAAATAATAGGTCCTGTTTTTGATTTGTTCAACTAATGGTAGTGCACCAACATGGCTGCAGCCAAATGACTGACACACATCAAAGAACAAATGAACGAATATATATCCTCAGAAAGGCACACATATATTTTAATAATCCGTTATCAGTAGTATCAATAAAAAATACACCATGCAGTAACAGAGTAATATCATTTAAGATAGAGAGAATCTAAATATGAGCTAGTTATCGTTCTATGTTTATGAAACATCGTACCTTGTCTCTGCAAGCCATCTTTCAGGTTCGAATACGCATAGCTGGTTTTAGAAAAACCCTGCAAGTATGCTTGCGTGAGAGAAAATAGTGTAACAATCCAAGATATATCTATTTGCCAAACTTTCTGAATGGGCTTCTCGTTTCGTCTTGTGGATAACCTTCCTGAGCGTGCCTCACTCATCACTGAGATGTGGTTATGTTTGAAGTGGTTGTACCACTCATTGATCTTATGTTGCCTCATGGCTTTATTGCCAAATGCATGCTGAGACTTCTGGATGATTGTGATAGAGTATCTCCAAGGTATTTGGAAAACTTTATATATTCCTGCTTTAGCCGAACGGTCATCTGGAACGAAAATGACAATCCGACGGGCTTTATATATATATATATATATCCGACGGGCTTTATATATATATATATATATATATATATATATATATAAAGTTAGAGAAAAAACATTATTATGCAATTCAAGCAATGATAGACATAAACCAATAATACATGAAAAATAAAATATATTTTAAAGCATATTACTAGATCACAAATTCTACAAAATGAATAAACAATATACAATAAGTATTATATATTGTTTATTCACTTGGTACTTTTTGTTATCTAGTTATATGTTTTAAAATATATTTTATCTTTTATTTATGATTTGGTTTATGTCTATCATTGTTTGAATTGCATAATAATGGCTTTTTTCTATTCCATGTTTATATCATAAAATTTGATTTAATACTAAATACTCCCTAATATTATATATATATATATATATATATATACATATATATATATATATATATCTATATATATATATATATACACATATATATATATATATATGTATGTATGTAGATATATATATTCATATATACTTATGTTTGTATGTATGAAAAATAACAGATAATATCAGATGGATAACTAATAATTTTGGTTGTCATAGAGACAGATTTTGGCAACGCTTTCATTAAGAATTCTGCTAAAATAACTGGAACCAAAACATATGAAATACAAATTTATAGAATATTTTGAAAAATGATATGAAAAGTATAAACCTAAGTTAATATTAATGCAACGGATTAAATTCTGTTTATCCCCAACTTTATGGGGAAATTTGGATATCTGCAATGTATTTCAGTTTTTAGTAAATCTAATTAATGAAGTGAGGGCGCGTGGCTTAGTGGTTAGGGCATTCGGCTCATGATCGTAAGGTTGTGAGTTCGATTCCCGGCGACGCGTTGTGTCCTTGAGCAAGACACTTTATTTCACGTTGCTCCAGTCCACTCAGCTGGCAAAAATGAGTTGTACTTGTATTTCAAAGGGTCAGCCTTGTCACTCTCTGTGTCACGCTGATTATCCCCGAGAACTACGTTAAGGGTACACGTGTCTGTGGAATGCTCAGTCATTTGCACGTTAATTTCACGAGCAAGCTGTTCTGCTGATCGTATCAGCTGGGACCCTCGTCGTCGTAACCGGCGGAGTCTTCATTTAGGAAATCTAATTAATAAATCATTTCTTGCGTTCATTAATTCTGTGTTGCTCGTTTCCGTTGCCAGCCGTATTATTTCTTTAAGACTTCCATAATGCTTCAATTAAAGTTCCTTAACGACATTACTTTATGGTCAATGACACAAGTGTAAAATATTTTTATTTCTTTCAGATCTCCTTTCCAGGTACTCACTACCCATATGAAGTTAATCAGCTGAAGTCTTCAACATTAATATTCAACATTCATTAAATATAAATGCATGAATTCTATTTTCGTTCCTCAATAACTTAACTGCACGAAAGAATTCAACTAATCAAGATAAAGTTTAGAGTACATATATCCTCTTTTTATTACTTGTAGAAACCATGATCACCCCGCTGAAGCAAGCAGTTGCTGTCATTTCTAGTCACAATATGAACGAATATATTACGTAAAAATCATCTTAATTCTTTATGAGTTTTCCAAGAAGTTAAAAGGAACACAGAGAAATATTCTGTGGGAAACAAGATACATTGAGCATTTCTTCTGTGAACAAACATGAGTTGAAACAATCGAAGCATTAGTAACAGAAATGAGTTTTTCAACGTTTGATGAGCTATTGATTTATTTTTCATGTTATTATTACCTAACATGTTTCATAGTCTCACCCTATCAATTCTGTATAGTACAAAAGATTATAACATAATGTATTCCTTCTTAAATTGTGGTCATTGGATTCTTTTTATCGTGCACTTCGTCAAGTCTTCTGTACCAAGTTACTCAATAAAATATTGCCATTCATAATGTAGACATATCCATAGAATCTTGTACAATGATTTATGTATGTATGTATGTATGTATGTATGCATGTATGTATGTATGTATATATGTATGTATGTATGTATGTATGTATGTATGTATGTATGTATGTATGTATGTATGTATGTATGTATATTTGTATGTATATTTATGCATTTGTATGTATATATATTTGTATGTAGAGTTAAAAACGTTAACGGGGAAATGTAAAAGATACTTGGTATATTTTATTAATTCAAAAGTAATGCAAACTAAATGTGATACGTATAAGAATAAGTAGAAAAGGAACCGGATCAATAAAACCAGCCAAAAATATCCGAAAAATTTTACACATGTTTCAATTCGACAGCCGGTGTGAATCATGAAAGTTCGAAAGATTATAGATGTAATAAACCATATATCACATGTTATCTCCAGGGTAAAGTAAGTATTTGTCCGGCCTTGAATTACGAAATAACTAGTTGGAGGACTGTGTTTTGAAAATTTCTAATGTACATAGCCACTTATTAGGATGTCGAGTTCATATCATTAGACGTTTGTCGTTGAAAGGATGCTAAAAGATGAAATACATTTGAAAGATATATTTATACTATATTTATAAATGTTTACGGGAGGAAGATAGGATAAAGTCAAATGTAACTTATTGTGAGGGGTGTAAAATACAAGGAATTAGATTGAGCAATGTAAATAAAGGAGGGATAGATTTTTTTCAGAAATAATACAGTGAAATATTATAATACTGGGATCATTTTGGATTAAATAGGTTAGAACATAATTTCTGGTGTTCTAAGAAAAAATATTAGGTTTATGAAATGAGTGTATTGTTCTCACTTAGAATATGCCAGCGAAATATAAAAAAAACGGGGTTGCAGTTTTTTCTATCCTTAGGTCGAAATATCATTAACTAGTATCTCCCATTGTTCATATGGTTAAACATGTAAATTTTTATTATAATGCAATGAATATGATGTGTTTTACTACAAAAATATGTCTAAAAGGTTTAAGGATAATATGGATACATATGCACGTGTAGTTTTAAGTTGCACACACACACACACCACACACACACATATATATATATATATTTATATATGCATTAATAGTATCAACAGTCGTTAATATTGGATCCTTGAATATGCTGCTGAGAACAATTATACAATTTGTTATTTCAGTCTGTATATATATATATATATATATATATATATATATATATATATATATATAGAGAGAGAGAGAGAGAGAGAGAGAGAGAGATAGATAGATAGATAGATAGATAGATAGATAGATAGATAGATAGATAGATAGATAGATAGATAGATAGATAGATATAGATAGATAGATAGATAGATAGATAAATACATATATATGTATATATATATATAAGTTGGGTACAGAAATTCAGGGTGGGTACTTGATAATTGTAAGCACCTGTATATACCGATTGGTGGTGTAGGTGGTGGAGTAAATTAATCAAAATAAAAACATTATGCCAAGAATTCAGCGGTACATATGTTTCGGGCCTTTATTAGACGGATTTACAACAATGCATAATGTGTGTCTATGGCCTTCTTCAGCCGCGCATCCCCAACGTAGAATTTTTGATGTAATACATGTCCTTGAGGTAGTAGTTGTGCGCGGCTGAAGAAGGCCATAGACACACATTATGCATTATTATAAATCCGTCTAATAAAGGACCGAAACATATGTACCGCTGAATCCTTGGCATCATGTTTTTATTTTGATTAATGTATATATATATATATATTTGTTGTGCAAGATTTTTTATGTGAAGTCGTGTGTTGAAACAGATATTGTTATATTTCGGAATGGGCATTTTGTTAGATATATTTTGCTATATATTTGGTGTTATTTTGCTTCAGTGTTATTTATTTTTTACATTAATCTTAATCTTATTTAGGCCAGAGTTCTTTTGTTTTCTTCTTTCTTATTTGTGTCTCTCCTTACTAACCGTCAGCCATTTTGTATTTCTATTAAATGTCTTCATTTGCGCATGCTTATATCTCTATGTGCGTCTATGTTCATCAAGTGTGTCTGTGTGGGGGGATACCTGTAATATTTGTAACTTCTGTTTATATAATTTCATGTAATTTGTTTTTGTTGTTGATTTTGTTTATTCTATTTTGTTCATGTATTTAACATCCACTTATTATCATCATTACATATGCTTGTATGTATGTATGTATAACATCAATACTAGTAATAATAATAATTAAAAAAAACAAACTTATATAGTTATTTATTTCTATTTGTTTATTTATCTGTGTATTTATGTTTTCGGGATCCTCTACCGTCATATGTTGTGGTGTGTGCTAGTGTTCCATTCTAGTTTCCTATTCAGGCTAGGTTTATTTTCTATTATGTGTGTAGCTTCTGTAATTTGTCTGATTGTTGCATCTGTTCTCTGTGTGGACAATATTTTAATTTCTAAGTTGTTGATTGATCCCCCGTGTTCCTGTTGGGCGTGTTGGTACAGAAACCTTGAGTTCTCTCCAATGTCATTTACCCGCTCTCCTATGCTTCTTGCCGTTTCCCCTACGTATGTCGTTGTCTTGTTACTGCATCATCCCTCTATACATATTATACTATAGACTACATTTCTGGCTTTACAGTTTGTTTGTGGGCTATAATACTTTTTTTTAAAATAATTTCTTTATTAATTTCTTTTTAAATTAATTTTTTTTAGTATAAATTTCTGTTAATTGATATTTATGAATTCATTTCCTTTAATTAATTTTTTAAAAATTTAATTAATAAAATTTTTTTTTTCAAAAATTAAAAAAAATAAATTTTAATCAATTTTTTTTTATAATTCATTTTTAAAAATTACTATTCTTAAAATTAATTTTTATATTAATTAATTTTATTTCATTATTTTTTTCAATTAAGTATTTGTTAATTTTTAAAAAAATATTTTTTTAAATAATGACTTTTCCTTAATTTTTTTTCAAGTAATTTTTTTTTAAATATTTTTTTTTTAATTAATTTTTTTTAGAATTAACTTTTGTTTAAATTCATCTTTTTTAAGTAATTTTTTTTTAATTAATAAATTTTAATAAATATTTTTTTTAATTAATTTTTTTTGTAATTAAATTTTAGTTATTTCTATTTAAAATAATTTGTTTTCAATAATTTTTTTAAAATAATATTTTTTTAATAATATTTTTTTATTAATTTTCTAAAATAATTTTTTTAATTAAATTTTTATTAATTTTTTTATTTAATTTTTTTTTAATTAATTATTTTTTAAATAATTTTTTTAATTCCTTTTTCTTAAATACTTTTTAAAATTTCTTTTTTAAATAATTTTTTATATTTAATTTATTTTAGTGATGTTTTTTAATTAATTTTTTTTAATTACTTTTTTTGGTAATTAATATTTTGTTAATTAATTCTTTAAATTAATTTTTTTTTTATTTATTTATTTTTTTATTACTTTGATTTAATTCATTTTTTGTTAATTTTTTTTAATAATTTATTTTAATTAATGTTTTTTTGGAATATTTTCAAATAATTTTTTTAAAATGTTTTTTGAATAATTTTTTTTAATTAATTTAAATTAACGTTTTTCAGAATTAATTTTTTTAAATTAATTTTTTAAATTAATATTTGTAATAAATTTTTTACATGTTTTAAATTTTTGTTTTTAATTAATTTTTTATAAATTACTAAAAAAAAAATGTGTTTTAATAATTGTTTTTCAATTAATTTTATTTTCAATTAATTTTCTTCTTAATTAATTTTTTTAATAATTTTTAAAATTAATTTTATTGAATTAATTTTTTTAATTGATTTTTTAATTAGGTTTTTTTAATAAATTTCTTTTATTTAATGGTTTTTTTAATAATTTTCTTTTGAAATAATTTCTTTAAATGAATTTTTTAAAAAATTAATTTGTTTTAATTTCAAAGAATTTTCTGTTAATAATATTTATTATTTTTTTTTTAATTAATTTTCTTCTTAATTAATATTTTTTAAAACAATTTTTTGTTCTTATTTTTTTTAATTAATTTTTTTTATTGTTTTTTTTAATATTTTTTTTTACTTATTTGTTTAAATAAATTTTTTGTTAATTTTTTTAAAAATAATTGTTGTTAATTTATATTTTTTTGGAATATTTTCGAATAATTTTTTAAAAATAAAATCTTTTTAAATAATTTTTTTAATTAATTTCTTTTTAAATTAAATTTTTATAATTAAATTTTTGTAATTAATGTTTTTTAACAATAATTTTTTTATTAATCTTTTTTAATTAATGTTTTTTGAATTAATGTTTTTCTTAATTAATATTTATTTTAATAAAGTTTTTTGTTATGTAATTTGTGTATTAATTAATGTTTTTAATTAATTTCTTTTTAATTATATTTCTTTTTATTTAATTAATTTGTTTCAATAAATCATTTTTTAATAAAATTTTTTAAAGTAATTTTTTTAAATAATTTTTTTTTAATGAACTTGTTTTTCAAATAATTTTTTTTTTAATATTTTTTTTAAATGTTTGTTTTAATTAATATTTTTAAACTATCTTTTTTTATAATTAATTTTTTTTAGAATTAACTTTTGTTTAAATTCATCTTTTTTAAGTAATTTTTTTTAATTAATAAATTTTAATAATATTTTTTTTAATTAATTTTTTTTGTAATTAAATTTTAGTTATTTCTATTTAAAATAATTTTGTTTTCAATAATTTTTTTAAAATAATATTTTTTTTAATAATATTTTTTTATTAATTTTCTAAAATAATTTTTTTAATTAAATTTTTATTAATTTTTTTTATTAATTTTTTTTTTATTAATTTTTTTTTAATATTTTTTTTAATTAATTTTTTTAAATAATTTTTTTAAAATAATTTTTTTTTTAATATTTTTTTAAATAATTTTTTATATTTAATTTATTTTAGTGATGTTTTTTAATTAATTTTTTTTAATTACTTTTTTTGGTAATTAATATTTTGTTAATTAATTCTTTAAATTAATTTTTTTTTTTATTTATTATTTTTTTATTACTTTGATTTAATTCATTTTTTGTTAATTTTTTTTTAATAATTTATTTTAATTAATGTTTTTTTGGAATATTTTCAAATAATTTTTTTAAAATGTTTTTTGAATAATTTTTTTTTAATTAATTTTTTTAATTAATTTTTTTTAGAATTAACTTTTGTTTAAATTCATCTTTTTTAAGTAATTTTTTTTAATTAATTTTTTTAATTGATTTTTTAATTAGGTTTTTTTAATAATTTTTTTAATTAATTTTTTATAAATTACTAAAAAAAAAATGTTTTAATAATTGTTTTTCAATTAATTTTATTTTCAATTAATTTTTTTCAATTAATTTTTTTAATTATTTAAAAAAAATAATTCTTTTTTTAAATAATTTTTTTAATTAATTTTTTTAATTAAATTTTTATAATTAATTTTTTTTATTAATTTTTTTTTAATTAATTTTTTTAATTAATTTCTTTTTAATTATATTTCTTTTTATTTAATTAATTTTTTTAAAAAATTAATTTGTTTTAATTTCAAAGAATTTTCTGTTAATAATATTTATTATTTTTTTTTTTAATTAATTTTCTTCTTAATTAATATTTTTTAAAACAATTTTTTGTTCTTATTTTTTTTTAATTAATTTTTTTTATTGTTTTTTTTAATATTTTTTTTAATAATTTTTTTAATTAATTTTTTTAATTAATTTTTTTTTAATTATTTAAAAAAAATAATTCTTTTTTTAAATAATTTTTTTTTAATAATTTTCTTTTGAAATAATTTCTTTAAATGAATTTTTTAAAAAAATATTTTTTTAAATAATTTTTTTAATTAATTTCTTTTTAAATTAAATTTTTATAATTAAATTTTTGTAATTAATGTTTTTTAACAATAATTTTTTTATTAATCTTTTTTAATTAATGTTTTTTGAATAATTTTTTTTTAATTAATTTTTTTTTAATTAATTTTTTTTTTATTAATTTTTTTTATTAATTTTTTTTTAATATTTTTTTTAATTAATTTCTTTTTAATTATATTTCTTTTTATTTAATTAATTTGTTTCAATAAATCATTTTTTAATAAAATTTTTTAAAGTAATTTTTTTAAATAATTTTTTTTTAATGAACTTGTTTTTCAAATAATTTTTTTTTTAATATTTTTTTAAATGTTTGTTTTAATTAATATTTTTAAACTATCTTTTTTTATAATTAATTTTTTTTAGGTAATATTAATTTTTTTAATTATTTAAAAAAAATAATTCTTTTTTTAAATAATTTTTTTTAATAATTTTTTTAAAAAATAATTTTGTTTTCAATTAATTTTTTTCAATTAATTTTTTTAAATTATTTTGTCTGCAAGCATTATTAAATCTCTGAACGAAACGTAAACAGTAATCGCTCGACAATGTAAAGTATAATAGCCATCTCAATATGGCTAGCCACACCGCGGTCTGGTGCGTATCACTTAGGCTTACGAGAAAGGGATGGCCTCCCTTTCTATATTTCTCATATTAATGTTTTTATCATTAGGGACTGTAAAGTCGATCATCTAGCACTTTCTATTCTCCTTATGTAATGCTAGTACCAAATCATGGCTTCTAGTTTCTATTACTCTGTCAGTCTGAATGTTCAAGAGCCACGACATCTTTTATTTCTTTTTAATACACTACCTGGCTTATGCTCATAACATTTATCAGTGTGTTCAAATCTTAGCTTTCTACATAGCTCCAGTGGATTACTCCCCTAGATTGTCAAGCCTTTTCTTGTATTCTCTCTGAGCCAGCATGCTACATCCACTTACTATGTAAGCAACGATTTCCTTTTTGGATTTGCATAATCTACATTGAGATTCTACTTGCTTTTTGTCTATATTTGCTTTTATCCAATCAGTCCTTAATGCCTGATCTTGGGCAGATTAGTCCTTAATGCTTGATCTTGTGTATATGTTACTATTGTTAACAAGGGTTATGCGGCTCTGATCGATCCTTAGTTGCCTTGCGAATGGATATAGTTTAATTTCAACCGGATTCATAATCCAGTAAAAGCAGTTCAATCGATTGGACTATTTTGGGAATACACATCAATCTTTGTTCCAAAAGTTCTATTGAGTATATTCGCAGTGGCTTTTTTTAACATTCATCCTTTATTATGTATGTTGCTGTTTATTCGATCAATTTACGTCTTTCATTTTTTGGATTAGTTGTTACTTAAGCGGTTGCAATAGGGTACTTTCCAAAGTCAACAATATCAATATTGGCAGGACCAAATATCCGGTTATAATACTAACAAAATTTCTAAACTTATGCTGTTTTACTTGTTTCAGTCATTTAACTGTGGCCATGCTGAAGCACCACCTTTAGTCGAGCAAATAGACCCCAGGACTTAGTCTTTGTAAGCCTAGTACTTATTCAATCGGTCCCGTTTGCTGAACCGCTAAGTCACGGGGACGTTAACACACCAGCATCGGTTGTCAAGCGATGTTGGGGACAAGCACAGACATACAAACATACACACACATGCAAAATATATATATCCATATGTACGACGGGATTCCTTCAGTTTCCGTCTACCAAATCCACTCACAAGTCTTTGGTCGGCCCGAGGCTATAGTAAAAGACACTTGCCCAAGGTACCACGCATTGGGACTCAACCCGGAACCGAGTAGTTGGTAAGCAAACTACTTACCACACAGCCACTCATACGCCTATATCAAATATTTTCCAGTAATCTATTACACAAGTTTTCATATACACTTATATCCAAAGGTCTTAATATATCTGTATTAGTTCAATAGTATGTAATAATTATATTAGTATTAGGTATAAAAATATGCCTGGTATATACAGGTTTTTAAAAGGAACATGAAACTTTAATTAGTAGTCATACCTACTTAGGTATTTCTAATCGGATCAGTTGTAATGATAATTAGCCAAAAAAAAATGAGATCATGAGAATTTCAACTAACGTGAACCGAATGCAGAAAAATCATATTCTATTTCAAATCAGTAAATAATAAATTATATGAATTATGGAGGCTATATTTCATCTAAAACTTATTGAATTCATAGAAGTGGGATTACATATTCCAGTGCTGTACATGCTTTTTCCACATTAATCTCATAAAGTAGAGCATAAATGTCCAATAAATATTCGCTAATATCTGATCAAACTTACTTACGTAGCTATCAAAAATAAACGCGGCTACAGCTAGAATGTGATTTATGATTTATTGAAAACTCTGTTCAAGAAATATTTTCAATGAAACATCCTTGGGAAGTTTATCTAAATATTTAATATTATTTATGTGAATTAGTTCAAATATTCAAAAATAAAAATGCATTCTTAATATCTTATACTGGTAAATAATTTTTCAATCTACATTCAAGTAATTTTTATTGCAGAAAGAAAGATTCCCTTCGAAAGTATCCAACATACGCGTTTGGGAGTAAAATATGGTGTAATGTAAATTCTAAGCCAACACATTATTTTGAATTATACATGCGTACATGCACACAAAAACGTATCTCTTGTGTGTTTTAGTGTGTGAGTGAGTGTGTGTGTGTGCATGAAAAGACGATTGTATTTTTTCAAAACGTATCCGAGCATTGAATTTTAAAATAATTCATTTTTTTAAATTTAAATTTTTTTTATTTAATTACCTACCTTCAAAGTACAACACTTGAAAGTTCAGACATTTGTCCCAACGGTTCTATCACTGCTGGTAATACATCTAGAACGCCTTCACTGCCATGCTATTGAGCTCCGCTGTAGCTTTTCGCATATTTTTCTCGCGACTATAATCTCTTCCCTTTCAGCGTGGTTTCCAGTGTATGGAAGTACCAGAAGTCAGCTGAATCTAGAGCCTTTCGATCAAGAGATGTGTTGTTATTTAACGGAATAGTCAGATTACGTTGTGCGTGCATCAGGAATTCGATTTTCTCTTCACTGCCCCTCTCCGCATGCACAAATTCTCCGTTAAAACAGAATGCATCGATCTTGTGCTTATTCCCACCTCGCTTGTAATTTACTGCGCTGTTACAAGCCAGAACTCAATTACTATTGGACGAATCATTCATCAGCTCCTCGTTTCGGCTTGTGGATGACCTGTCTGGGTGTGCTTCGCTCTCCAATGAATTGCGACCCAGTTTGCATTGTACTTGTCTTTGATCTGAATTTTGCCCATTGCATCATCACCAAAGCTCTGCTGAAATTTTGGGATGCTTTGAACTGGAATAATGATAATAATAATAAAAATGATAATAATAATAGTAGTAGTAATAGTAGTAGTAGTAGTAGTAGTAGTAGTAGTAGTAGTAGTAGTTGTTGTAGTAATGATAACGGCATCAAAGCCATTAACACTCTGGTACATATTGAGGAGCGGTGGATCCAGAAGCCCCTGCATGAACGGTATATACTTTGATGTCGAAATACGAATGTAGACCAAGTAACAACTCATCTATGGATTAGAATTTTAGAACTGAAAGCAGAAACTGAATGTTTCATAATGGCGGCACAAGATCAAAGCTTGTTTACAAAAATACTACCAGGCTAATGTTCTTCAAAACGGTTCTCACACTAGATGCGAAACATTTGACAAAGCGGATCCGTTTTATGAAGAACAAACAGCTTACTGCGGTCGATGAACAGTGGAACAGCTATTGGGAGGTGACTGTAGATTTATCAGCGTGTCAGGGACTCTTTCCCATGCTAGTTACGAAAACATCGGACATTTTAATGTTGTGTGAAGGAAAGGATGTTATGAATATAGTCAATTTAACGGTTCTTCATGAAGATAACTTGGACGTCACTCGAGATTGAAAGATTGATCACTATGTAAACCTCCTCAAGTAATGTGGAGACATCGGGTTCAAAGCGGAGCCTCATATTAGTGAGGGGTCGGTGTGCATTGATGCTCTCGAGAGGTAGCATCAATGCTATATATATATATATATATAAGCATACATATATATATATATATATACATACACACACACATGTATATATGTATATGTATATATATATATATACATATGTATGTATATATATATATATATATATATACATACATGCATACATACATACATACATACGTACATATGCATGTGTGCGTGTGTGCGTGTTGTTGCGCGCGCATATTTTGCTATTCGTTCTAATTGTAACATTCCCTCATTATAATTGCGATATATATTTCAATATTCGGCAACGTAACATTTTTCACCATATTACACAAGGGATGAATAATAATGGGATTAGCGGATTACCAACTGACGCACATATTCTTTTCTGTTATTATCGTTACGCTCTTTGTAGTACGTTACATCACGCCCTCTAATACAGGTAACCTGCGTGTACATTTGATGGTAGGTGTTTAACTCGATTAACATGAGACCCGAAACCTATTTCTTTATTACCCACAAGGGGCTAAACACAGAGGGGCCAAACAAGGATAGACATAGGTATTAAGTCGATTACATCAACCCCAGTGCGTAACTGGTACTTAATTTATCGACCCCGAAAGGATGAAAGGCAAAGTCGACCACGGCGGAATTTGAACTCACAACGTAACGCAGACGAAATACCGCTAAGCATTTAGCCCGGCGTGCTAACGTTTCTGCCAGCTCGCCGCCTTTGTGCTTTAAGTGACACTCATAGACCGCATGCTGTCATACCTATATATGTATATATGATTTTGATTTTGATTTTTCCAGTTTCAGCTAATGAGCTGTGGCCATGCTGGGGCACCGCCATATATATATATTTATATATATATATATATATATATATATATATATTATATTTATATATATATATATATTATATATATATATATATATATATATATATATATATGACAGCTGTCCCCTCGTTATTGAGTATGGCCATTGCACGAAGCATAATCAATGTTGTTATCGTGCAATGCCTGTGCAAGAAGAGTTTTTTAAAGTGAGGAAAGGCTGTGCTCTGAATCAATCCCACTCACTAAGCAACAGCATCCATAATCCGAAAAGAAGAACAAGTCAACATCATCGGTAACCACTGAGCCGCAGGTTTTATGTCGGAGTTATCCCAGTTACCTGAGTTACCTTCTCCTAGAAGGATGCCCTAATAAAGCCTAGGAGTCCTTCACTCCCAATGGTTTAACCGGGCAATTGGGTTTTCAGTCTGATTATTTCTATGTCCCGCGCATGATACAGCCTTAAGACATTTATTGGATGGCCGTTGACTCTCAAGAGTTCCTCCGTCCTTTGACGGATTTTGTTTTTCATCCCGCAGGGTATCCAATAAACACCCTCCTCACCAAGCAAGCTAGGTGGGGTTGCCGGTTTAGTCTCCGACGACCCGACCATGCAACAGGGTGTACTGGGTTACATGTTACCAGTAGCACTCGAAGTGACCTGAAATATATATATATATACGTACATAGTTATGAAATCACGACCATTTTGGAAGCGAAACACCCGTCCAACACACATACACAGAAATACACACACATTTATGTGTATATATCATTATATATGTCTGTGACTGTGCGTGTTTGTGCGTGTGTGCATCTGTGCGTATGTGAGTGTGTGTTTGTGAATGTGTTTGCATATGAGCAGTTTGTGTGAGCATAGGACATCTCGTATATATCCTTCTATTGATGATACGAGTTTTCCTACATTTGTAATTTTATTTAATTTCTTGTACTTTAATATGTACTTAGTTAATGAAAAGAGTTTAGAATTAACTTTCTTTTGAAAAGCATTTGAATTCTATTTGCTTCTGAAAGACATGATTTGAGAATTGCAATTCTAACATTTGATTGGAAATAGTGTCCAACATTCAACATGATATTCTGCATTAAACAACTACTGTGATCGATGTTTAAGTATGATAATTAAATAATTAAATGAAAATATTAAGCAATGACATGAAACGTGTAAACATCTGACGTGAAAAAGAAGCCTAAAATAATTGAAGGTTATTTTGGTCCTAATTGTAATCGATATGCGACATGTTTACTTGTTTCTCATAATGATTGGATTGGATTTCTGATTGTATTTTTGTTTGCACATATATGTTCTCTTTTAAGAAAGTATTCTTGTCAAACATTTCATATTTAAAATGAATATCGCAATTTAATTGTATGTATTTTATGAAAGATGTTGTAATTATATTTTGAAACTAATTTATTTATTGAAACTAATATATTTATACCACTGGTTTATCTCTCATCGAAGACATTCTTTGATTACTGATGTAATAATTATATATTGAAATTGAAATTTTATTTTTGTAGATAGAATAGAATCCAAAATAATTTCGAAAGATCTGTTAGAGTAAGTAAATATATATCCTAATCAATTATTCATAATGGACTGCAATTGTTTCAGAAACTTATATATTTTAGGAATAGCATTTCAATCATAGTTTGTCTTTGAATTTTACTCTTTAATCACGAAGGAAACCTTCATAATATTATATAATTAGACTCTGTATTTGGTATGGTGCTGTGAGAATGTTTTATTCACAACGGTGGTGCAGTACATACGCTAGTTACAGATTGCTTTAAAACAGGTGTCCTCAGTGACCAACTGTTTGCACTAGGTGGTAGAATCTCTCCATCGAAAAACTTAGAGTTCAAAGAACAGGAACGAACCCAACGATATATTTAACCGTGCCCCAATGGATTTGTAATCCATGAGACAAATATTATGCTTCGGCGTCAAGCATGTTTTCTATACCTTGAGCTTGCACGAATTCAGGAAAATAATTTAGGACTTCTATGCCAACGACCCACCAACACCACGTCAAACACAAACGCTTAGTACGAAAGTAACATCACGGAAGTTACTAATACCATGATCTCTGCCACTGCCACTAGTACAGGCATCGATAATGCCACTAGTGCAGGAACCACCACTGCCACTTACAAATGCACCGCCTCCCTTAAAATCATTAATGCACAGTAAACTAAATTTAAATGATGTAGAATAACTGAATGAAACAAAATAGATTACGTGACAAGCAACACAAGAAGTAATTAATAAACAGCATGAACTCACAAATGTTAAATACAACTCATTCATGATATATAGAAAACGAAAATTATGCACGAAAAAATTTGCAAGAAAAATGCAGAAATTGGGTTGAGTAATAGTTAGATAGCTGGAGTGGAGAGTGGGGTCAATAAATGTAAGTACAAAAAGTAATACTAGAAATAGATACGACTAACTGGAAGGACGAAGCACTCGGCCTTCCACAGTAACTATGGCCCTTGTATTTCTGTTCTTCCATTGAACATGGAGTAAGGGCATATGCATCTGTAGCAGTGTCAGCTTGAAATCGGTAGCCCCAAGCAAACGAATGATATTAAATCATTAGACATAGATGTTCGGAGCACAAAGACGTCTCGCCCATTTTCGACGGTTAAGGTTATAAAATGTGAACAGAAATGCGTTACAAATCGCAGAAAATGACGGTAATGTTGGCCGTGTGACCAGCAACTAAGTACTGCGTTTGATGCGACACGGTTAATATGTATGTACATGTATGTATATTTGTACACTCCCACACACATTCACACATCTATATGTGTAAGTGAAAGCACGGCGTAGGGTAATTTATTTACGAACATAAAATATAAGTTAGTATTTCTTGTTAAATACAACTCAAAGCTGGCAACATGCTTCGTAAATATTTACACATTCTACGATTGTTAAAAACAGTAATGAAAAAGCAATATATTCAGATATTTATTTTCATGACGAAATTGTTCCGTTATATTCTTGTATAAAAATGATTTCTCTCACTCGTTTTAATTTGTTTTTCCTCTACAAACATTTACTGCAATCTCTTACTCTCGCAGAGTGAAAAACAATCACACATACTTGCACGAAAAACATTCTCACACATTTGACTTATAAAGTGCGTACGTTTAAATATCTAAAGGCGAATTGCGAAAGGAAAGAACGATTCTATTGAAATATTTTCATAACGTTCAAGATATTCTTTCATGTTTCTGCTGAATTTTTAAAATCAAATAACCAGCTGAACTTTTAGGTTTCCGAAATTTATCATACTGTTTAAAAAAATCAAGGAGCATTAATATATTATTTTATCATAAAATTATAAAAGAGTTTATCCATATTCATATTACACATTTATTCAATTACTATTGCATTTTTACAGTCGGCAAAAATTAATCTTATCACGCCGCCTTAGTATATTCTACCTCTATATTACAAATATTTGGCGAAATCTTTCAACATATCAGTTCTGTACATGCAATAATATAAAGTCTTATTCTATGCCAAAGGTTTACTGATATTACTGATATTACTAGAGCTGCTCTTTGTATAAAATGATGGTACCAATATCACATAGTCAATTGTCAATTTCTAATATTTGCATTAAAAACGTAGAACTAATCGGAGATGTCGAGTATAAAGTTGAAAAGAAATCTACTGTTTTACAGCAAACTGGATATGAATGCATATAATTTGAGACCCGGATCAAAATATTTATCAGAGCCTTTCATTTTTACGTTCTAGTCCCATATAAGAGTTTTGATATTAAAATTTAATCACATGTACATGTTTTATAGATAACTTATCTGTAAGCAATCATTTCTGCCTAGCGCAAGACATTGTGTATACGTTATACACTCGCATAGATAAACTAGAATGATGTATAAACCTATTTGTATATTTTCGATATATTATTTCTTTTATTTTTAATTGTAAATGCATGGATAATGTAACAGAAATATCGTCATATAAAGAATATTTAAATCCAGTTATATCCTTAAATTCCCTTGTGTTTGCTCGCAGCTATTATTAACGTAGTCTTCAAAGTATATTTTAAATATCCTACTGAGTATGTTATTTTCAGCAAATTTTAATAATCAGTAATATTTAGCTGTTGGCAATTTCCAATTTCTCTGCATCTTTTCAGGTTTCTAATCATTGTGCTTATGTCTGCTTATAGCTCTAAGCTTCCACGTAAATTGTGGGATTATATTATAGTTACTTATTTCATAACACTGATACTAAAATGTGCAACAGAACAATTTAGAAGCACACATACACAAATACATACATAGATGCATATATGCATACACGCAAAGGCTGACACATAGTAAGTTTCTGGTTGGTTGTTTAGATACATCCAGACGTGATTGAAAAAATAGTTGTTAAAGTTGCTAAAGTTTCTTATATATACGTATTGCTTTATTATATAATTTCCACTTATTGATAAGAAAATATTAATCACAAGCGATGCCAAATATAATTCAGTTAAATTCCTGAGTCTTATGTGGTATTCGGTTCCCTGCAGTAATGAAGTTTAATACAACTGAATGGTGCTTTATATATTTGTGAAGGACATATGTTGGCAGATCATTTCCGAAATTGATTCTAAGTTAAACAAATCTAGACTTTGGTATGTATATAAATGTCATCAGTAATATAATTTTATCTCCTTTAAATGGCTATACTGTTTATGAGTTGTTTTAAGCATGTATTTTAAACTTTTGTGATTCAAATGAAAGAGAACATAAGAGAATTACTTTCATATAATTTAGGTATCATTCTAATATTTTGATCTGGAAAAAAATTGTAGATTATTAACTAATATTGTCAATTTTGGTATTAAGAGAAATTGTGTAGTTATTTGTAGGGAAATTAAAAAGTGACGTGATCTCTCCTTGACAAGAAAAATTATGTGTATACATTTATTTCAATATTAATAATGTTCCACAATCCATAACCCAATACAGCAACTGATTTCTTGCATTCCCATCCTGACTATGCTATGTTAGACGGTCAAGCGTGTTAATAGTAGGAACGTCACTAATATTGAATGGGTATGCTATAACACAGCCATCCATGAATATATTATACGTTGAAAATGTTTAAAAACTGTTTTAATTTCTCTATTTAATCTGACGTTTGTATTTACAGAGACGTACAAAGAAATACACGAATAAATTATGAAATATCACAATACACAGAAATTTACGAAGAAATGCGCACTTCTTGCAAAATCACCTTCCTCATTTGTCGTCAAATAATACCTTTCTAACAAAATTCTTCGGAAATCTTCCATATACAAAATGCTTTGTATTTGATGGAAGTGTGTGTTAAAATTACGTTCGAGAAATTCAAATATAATGTAGTAGCATTTTAACAGACCTTAAAAATAATTGAAGCCAGATGCCTTCCCTTACTCGCCGTACTGATTTTACTGCAGATATTTAATTGCGTGCGGAAAGATAATGTAAGACAATTTGCTTTACTTTACTCAATTTAGAAGAGAGAAAGGTCATTATTAGCACTAAGAATTTAAACTGATGAAGAATATCATCTACTTTGAGAGGATAACACTGCACATAAAGTATCCTTATGTGATAATCTGATCTTGAACGGAGTCATGTGAGCTGGGTTAAATTTACAAATTTATGAACAAAGACTTAAATGATCTGGGAGAGTTACCAATAAAATGCAATTTTGTTCAATTAACATTTCATTCACTAAGCATTTCACAATCTGCAAATGCACACGTGCATTCATACAATCATCCATCCATTCATCCAATCATCCACTCCTGCATTAATCCATCCATCCATACGTTCATACATATATCTGAATATGTTACCCCTTCATATATGTTATGCAGTGTTGTAGGTATGTTCTCCACAGTGTGCAAGTCATGTAGCGCTCTCGCGACGGTGCTGCTGGGAATAAAGATTCGATGTTTACAGGCGGTCATTTTAATTAAAATCTATAATGCCCCTTACATGTTTACGGAATCCTCTAAATTCATGTAATGCCTCTTTTGGGGTGATGAAACCACAAGGGCAGCAGCATTCAGCTGTGGCTGCAAAAAAGGAGGAGCAGAGCTTGATGATGAGATCTTACCCTCTGAGCGCCCCCTCTCTCTCTCCTGCAATGTTATCACCATTTCAAATATGCTTGTGGAACGTTTGGACTAATAAATAAGCCATTCACCGTGTTTTGTTCTGGAGAAAATTTCTCGCTGGCCACAATGGTGTAAATACACCGAAATCAGTCCGCAACGCCCACTTTCCAGATTGGAGTAGTTGTCTTATGTTAGGTCAAAGACACTGGGCAGACGGCACTGCGAAGCGATGTCATCGAGAAAAAAACAATATAAAAAACAAATTAAAATTTCCCACCGAATCCCTAAAAAGACAGATGCCTACTTTGCAGTCGCGCCTTCAACAGTTCTTTAATTCGAGACGGCTTCCAAGCACGTCTTGACAGTGTTCACTCTCGTAAATGAGTGACAAACTCACGACTGTGCATATTCATATATATGGTTTATTTTCCCTATATTTGCTAAGCAGTGCACTGATAATTTATCCCGGACATTCGTTTTAATAAATGTAGTACTAACGCCGGTAGAAATGCTGATTGGTAGAATGCCGATTGAAGTATATGTTTCTGTTATTTAAGCTGGTGGTTTTATATAAGCTGATGGTTTTTTATATCTACTTTAAAGCTGTCTTCTGACAGTCATATGTAAACACTTTTTACGAGAAACGCATTTCGAATTCAAAAAGGATTTAAAATAAAGATGTGATCTTGACACCTTAGGAACTTAAATAGTGTTGTTTCACTCTTCTTACCATACTGCTATCTAGTGTTATTTTTAGTGCATTACTCGAATGGTTATATAATTTTTATCAATGTATTTACGAATTTTCACAAGGAAAATCTATTAGTTTACTAGCAGACGGAAGACTGCCGTGTCTACTACGCAGTCAATTGTTTATTAGGCGGAGCAAATGTTACCTGTAATTACAGGCCCTTTAATACCGTAGTGTCATAAAATGAAATGCATTCTTACTATTATAGTTGCGGACATTTTTAGAGATGTATGCCGTTAATTTAGTGGAGTTACTAATGACAAACCCCAAAGTTAAATCTATGATAACAATTCTCATATTCCTCACGCTCATTATTACAAATTTCATTATTCCCCTAAGAATTATTATTATCACGTCTGTCCTCATCACCATCAACTGCCTCAGCAACCGAAGTATTGCAATTATCTTCACCACTCCCAGCATAATAATTTCCATTATCTTCTTCAGAATTATCGTTATAGTCACTGTCCTCATCATCAACAGCCGCCTCGGATGTAGAAACTCTGCAATCATCATCAACCCATTATATTAACATCGACCTAGCAATCCAGATCATCATCTTTATCATAACGTCGTTATCATAATCGTAGTCATGTATATTGCCTTAACCATCATCGTTATTCTTTTCGCGTCATTATAATTATCATCCTCAACATTATCATAAATATCAACATGATCCTCATAATCATGACGGTTTGCGATTAAGACAGTATTCACAATTTTCTGAATCTTACCATTATCAGCCTAAATCCTAGTTTGCGAAATTTCGTCTCCGTCACGTAGGTGGGTTCATGACAATGAAACGCGTTTGGTCAGTAAATACCTAACTATAAATAAGAAATAGTTTGTAGTTATTGGTAATCTTTCGAATTATGGAAGTCATTAGTTCATTATCTTCAAGTTTTTAACTACATTAACAGAATTCATTTCCTTCTACGTCCAAGGAAAATGACTTGGACTGACACATTATGTTTGATGTTAGGGATTCTGAAGAGATAGAGGTAATTTCACCTATTTCCAGTTGCCTCTAAACTACTGAAGTCGAACCAAGAGAGCTGGTTACCAGTTAATGAAGGCAAAGTTACCACGTTTTCAATATAATACTAATGAAATTATCTAATGTAGTTCAGTATTATACTTCTACTCATTGAAGATGCATATATATGGAATTTGTTAAATTATACATGGTTAGTTACGTTAGATAACAATGTAATTAAATCAGCCTCTTGTCAGAATGATTCATCATATATTATTCAAGATACTTTATTCAAAGTTACATTAGATTCCCTAACAATTACAATGTAATAGCAAATTTTAAGTTAATATTGCTATTTTCGAATATAGTGACATCTTCCCTATTTGATACTTACGCTGATAATACCAATCTGATATAATTTAATTGCTTTGAAAGAGAAAATGTTATTATATATCTTACATTCGTTGTTTTAGAGGAAAAGGGTAAATAAATGTTTCTGGATAGATATCTGTTCGTCACCGGAGAAAATTATCAATTTCACACATTGCTTTGCGCATATTTGATTTCAATAATTAAAACGCAGCCCAATTAAAGCGAAAATATACATGCATCAAAATATGATGATGAACATTATATACCTTTGAAGGATATTTGTCCTCACCTTGTTTGTTGTTAACACAACGTTTCGGCTGATATATCCTCCAGCCTTCATTAGGTGTTTCGAACCTGGGTTCTGGGTTCTCATTCCTAACGTACTTTTCGATGTTATTTCTCTTGTTATTGTTATTATTATTATAATTATCATTCATGTCAATGGAATCGAACTCGGAATCATGTGGTTAGTAGCCCACACTCTTACTCACTATGCCATATGCTCGTGGACAATTATGGAGTGAATTTTAGGGCTTATAAATCTAATCATCATTTCCATCAAGTCTCTTATTTGTATACTAGTGCGTTCTTTTAGATGGGTGTCTGTCACTAGTATTTCTTGCATCACCAGTGGTGCTTCGCCAGTTGGACTTTGGTGAACAGACTTACCACATCTAGACTCGCCATCTGGTCGGTTTGAATGAGGGTATCCTTGATCAATTCTGTGAAGTGCATGAAATTATTCACGTATGATGTTGACTTTCCTGAAGAGGCTCAGTGGATGGTATGCTGAATCTCAACAGTGGATGACATGTTGAACGTAATGTATCTGCCCCTCCGCCCCCTCCTCCTCCTCCCCTTCCCCTTCCTCTTCCTCCTCCTCCTACTGCTACTACTACTACCACCACTACTACTACTACTACTACTACTACTACTACTACTACTACTACTACTACTACTACTACTACTACTACTACTACTACTACTACTACTCTGCTTGTCATGTATATATATATAACCAACATAGTGAAACATTGCTTTGGTGCTTTGGTTTATACATAAAAACTATAATAATGAAAATATCCGTATTTGATAATTGAAGTTTAGGAACGATTGGTGACAGATTTTGGAGTAGATTTAAGACATGTCCAGCGCAGGCATTCATAGTGTCTGCTTATAGATGTTTAGAATCAACATAATTTACCTTACCTAGATTGACTGACGAATTTTAAGTGAATAGCACAAAACAATAAACAAAGAAACGCAAAAGACAAGAAATTTAACCCTTTCGTTACTGTGTTTATTTTGAGATGTTCTGTGTTTTTTTCAATTATTTTAAATACAAAAAAGAATTTAGTAAAATAACTTAGTTATCATTAAGCTAGTGTTAGGAACATAAATTGTGACTAAGGTTTGGTGGTATATTTTGATGCAAAACTTATGAAAACAAGGCATTTGTACCACAAAGCCAGAGCCGGTTTTGGCCGGGTTGGTAACGAAAGGGTTGAATGAAAAAGTGTAATTAAACAACAGGAGTGGCTGTGTGGTAAGTAGCTTGCTTACGAACTACATGGTACCGGGTTCCGTTCTAATGCGTAGCACCTTGGGGAATCGTCTTCTACTATAGGCTCGGGCCAACCAAAGTCTTGTGAGTGGATTTGGTAGACGGAAACTGAAAGAAGCCCGTCGTATAAATGTATATTTAAATGTATGTGTGTGTGTATATGTTTGGCTGTCTGTGCTTGACAATGATGGACACATCGCTTGACAACAGATTCAGGTGTGTTTACGTCCCCGTACTTAGCGGATCGACAAAAAGAGACCGATAGAATAAGTACTAGGCTTACAAAGAATAAGTCCTGGGGTCGATTTGCTCGACTAAAAGCAGTGCTCCAGCATGCCCACAGTCAAATGACTGAAACAAGTAAAAGAGAGTAAAATGTGAGTAATTGCCTAAAGAGCGGTGTAGTTCTGGAGTGGATGGTAGAGGGGGAAAACAACATTATTGATGAATGTTCAGTCAAAGGGCAATGAGGATGGCAAATACCGACCCATTGCTTCTCTTAACCTTCAATGGAAAGTATTCAGAGGTATCTCCCTGCAGGGAAAATATATACTTTCCTTGCAGAAAATAATCAACTGCCAGTAGAAGAAAAGGGATGCTGAGAAGGATCTAAGGGCACCAAGGACCACCTTGTGATAGACAAGGTTATAACGAAGAACTGTAAACGGTATCAAAAAAAAACTTGGCCTGGATACTCTTGAAAAAAAATGTTACGGCATGTTTCGGCATTTGTGGATGTGGGAAACACTCAACATGTGTGGAATGGCCTAGAACGTGTGTGTGCACCGATTAAGATTAGCATGCCTGGTTGGAAAACACGTCTTTCCTGTAACAATCAGCTCTTAGACAAGGTAACCTTCAAAGGAGGTATCTTCCAATGATATTGCTGTTCACCACTGTTATGTGTTATAGCCTTGATCCTCCTTTCTGTACTCCTATGCAAGTCAATGTACACTATGAGTTGAGGAAGAATGGACCTCGTCTCAAACACCTTCTCTTCAAGGATGATTTAAAACTGTCCGCAAATCAGAGCCTGAAACGGAGAGGCTGGTTGAGACTGTGCAACTATGTAGCAAGGATATGGGGATGGACTTCGTTATCTCGAAGTGTGCAGTGCTTACTTTGAAGCGGGGAGAAGAGAGTAAACTTTACGGACATAGAATTGGCAAACGGAGAGAAAATAGACGACCCGGATGATGATAGTTACAAGTACCTCGGAAACTTGGAGCTGGACAATATCTTGCATAAAAAAAGGAAAGCAAAAGCCGTCACCGCATATTTCAAGCGCCGAAAATTTCTCTTAAAATCAAAACACAGCTCAAGGAGCCTTGTGACGGCCATCGAGATAAGGGCTGTTGCAGCTGTTCCTTATAGTGCACTCGTCCTGAAATGGACACAAGCGGAGATTAACCAACTCGATCGCACTACCCGAAAGACAATGACAATGTATGGTGCCCCCTCCACAAATGACGAAGAAATGCCTTTATGCCTTCTGTTTGGTTGGCTAACATGATAGCGACTTCTGCTATAACGAAATATTTTTCGGTGTCTTTTAATTCTGATATTACATTTCCCTTATACACATAGTAATACAAGATTTAATAACACTGATACGTGTATTAATTATATAGAATATTAAGTGACTGAAAATAATAGAGCAGTAATATATGCACAAGAATGACAAGCAAATAGAATCTATTCAAAATATCTATAATTACTTCAAATGTATTTACAGTTTTCTTTTTAGTTTGGATAATATTGAATTCACATTACAATTTTATTTGGTGTGCAGAAATTACAAATTACATATTCCATTTCACATATTCTGCTACTATTTACGGAAACATACATATGAAATACTGTATATGAATTAAAATTTATTAATCCATTTGAAGATGAGGGAAAATTTTCATTGCGATTTAAATGCCATACGTATTTCAGAGCAATAAATTCATATATACCAATTGAATGTATTTTCATAAATTAGAATATGTGGAAATATTTTACATAAAAGTCGATTTATATATGGAAGCTGCATAATCTTGTGTGGTTTTCAACAAATGCAGAACGAGACATATATAGGAAAATATATACTTATATACAAGGGCATGTACGCAATAAAACACATATATAGATTAGTATACATATGTATGGTAGGGTTAACATGTGTGTGTGTGTATGTGCATATATTGATGCAGTTAGTATATCATTCCGCACTCTATATTGATTACAAGTACAAACACACAAACACGCACTCACACACACACACACACACACACACACACACACACACATATGTGTGTGTGTGTGTAAGTGTGTGCGTTCTTGAGAATTTCAGGAAATGTATGCATGTGCGTAGTGTAGGAAATATGTTAATATCTGTAATTTTTCGTTTTGGAATATCCGTTTCTGAAATATAAATAAGGTGGCGTTTACACTTTGTGTAGAAGCGTGCGCACGTATGAATATATTTGCTTCTTCAATGTTCAGTGAATGCGGGTATGCATTTAGGTGTGCCTGTCACAACATGTTTATAATAAAGATGTGTCTTTATCTATTTTTAAGGTTATAAAATTGTGCAAGCATGTGTTGTGTTTAAGCATGGTAAGCGCACATGTAATTTTTTTAACACTACCGATTATTATTTTCAAAATAAGCTCCTGTGTTTTGCTATGCAAATGTTCAATAATTCCCCATGCGCACAAATATAAACTAAACATCTTAGGCGTAAACATAAATTATAGTAAATATTTATTTGGGCTAATTTTGTTGGCAGTGAGCAAACCAAGAATCTATTCGTAATGGCTCACCATATATCTAGAGCTCTACCTTTCAATTACTCCCTTTCATTAACTGATAAATCTTACCTCCCCAATTATGTCTGTTTCCATATTATCTACTGGTCAAAGTGTGTTTAATGTCTATTTCATAAGCGTTTTGGGAATATGTTAACGCTAGAGTGATTGCTTTTTTTTTACTTGTTATAATAGTTCATCTAGTTTGTGCAAAATTTTCAGAGATGTTTAACCTTAATTTGCTTTGTATATTTCACAATGAGGAATAATCGAATAATACTGTTACGTATATGAACATTGGAAAACACACGTGTACCATGAAGTGCAGATTTGGCAACCTCTATGCAATAAAATGATCTTACAATACATGCAGTTCTAAAAATATTCTGGGAATAGAGAAAGGTGAGACTGTTCGTGATTGGTATAATACTGATTGAGTGTACAATGCGCTTAATATAGGGCAGGTAACACCAGTGACAATGCCACTACTCATAAGATATCCATAAGCCAAATTTCTTTCCAAAGGCTTGCATATTGGAAGCTCTTCTAAAGAGGCAAAATGACACGAGTTAACATCTAACGGTAAGATGGACAACAAAAGCAACAAGACTGCATTATTAGTTATTGCATTTCTAGATCATCTAATTATACTGATAGTATTTATATTATAAAATATATATTTTGTTATCCATTTATTTTTACTTAGTTTATAGCATAAAGGTATATTCGTATTTTAGTTTAAGGAACCATTTATAGGGATTTTAGCTGCTATTGTATAGAATGAAAAAATGATTGACAACTGTGAAATGAAATTGAGGACAACTATCAAACAAATTTATTTGCAGACACGTGGTTAGGAACAAATTAAATTAAAAGGTATTCAACATGCAGATACGCAGCAATTTCCTTGACTTCCAGCAATCAATATTTCTATTCATTTAAGATGACACATATCTATTAATTGTTGCAAACATTGATAAAAGTAAATTGTGAATTAAATTATATGATGACTATGATAGAGTGTTAAAATGTACCTAGGATTAATACATTTTAAAAATATGCTTCTAGTTGGGCTTTGTTCAAGCAGAGATATATACATGTGTAAATGATCGGTGTCTTAAAGAATGTATATTTCCATATTAAAGCTAGAAAATTTCTCATTAGAAAGGGACAGAAAGAGACGGAGCGTCAAACAAAAACAACAGTAGAAAAATATTGCAGATTCACATACGAGGGATGGACACACGCACATGCACGCACACACATACACACGCACACACAAGTAAGCTTATATATCATTACTCAATTTGATTAGAAACAGAAAACTTTTACACAATTTAGAAGCGGAAGCAGAGGAAATACACAAAACCTAATATTCAGTTGTGAGGTTTATTACTTCTTGAGTATATTACGATGGCAAGACGGGAAATTAAGTCATTGGCATGCCTTGACAGAAAGTTTAACGACAAATTGATGTTACAAATTATGAGCATTCACAGGGAAAAATAATACTTATTCTCTGTTTTGTGCAATATGAAGAGAACAGCTGATACTTGACATCATTAAATTGTACGAGAAAAAGAGAGGAATGTGTAAAATTTTGTTTCAAACAGGATAGAGACACCCACCCATATACGTAAATACATTCATTCTATATCTACTTGTTAACCTCTATGTCATATTATTTGGTGTCCAGTTTAAATACATACAGTCAACAAAGCAATTATGAGGAAAGATCCATTAATCTCAAGTATAGTCATAACTCTTATTAGATATATAATGTTTTCTACTAAGTTATTATTATTGAATAAATAGGATCTTCTGTTTGAACGGCTGTTTTTAACATAATTTCTAGGTAACTAAAAAAATTTAAACTTCGTATACTGGTAGAATGTGTTTATAAAACATCTTTTTCTCTTGGCTTTATTGAGAACATTCTATAGTTTGTAAGATATTTGTTGTATTTTGCTTCAATATCTGCAATTTCAACCGATCACTGACGTCTATTGAGGTAAAAAACCTGCTGTGCCGTATGAATATGTCCTTCGTTTAAGAAACAGATTGGGTTTATTTACATTTGTGAAGAAAAAATATACCCTTCCCCCCACCCCTAACCCTAAAACCCTAAAACTAGGGTCATAATTATGGGTGACAATTTCATATGACACCGCTAGAAAAACTGCCGTTTAAACCGAAAAGATCCAATAAATATTATATTTTCCCTGTGAGTGTTCATAACTTCTTACATCTGCTTGTTGGTAACCTTTCTTTCAGGGCAATCTAATAAATATTTATATTTCAATTTTTTCTTGTGCATTTATTATAGATAAACGACAAGGTAAAACCAATTTATAATTTCCAGCGTAATTATATTTTTATAGAAAGCACAAATTAAAGCAGAGGAAAACCTGCAAATTATTGATCTACATATGTCTTATATTCTTATACAAAAATAGGTAGGCACGCAGGTTTGGGTCTAAAGACGATTGCTTTCTAACCAAGAAGTATTATATTTAATAACATTGCACGGCATCTTCGCCAATATCTGCATTATAGCCCTGCGCCGATCAAGGACTCCATTGTATCTATACATATAAACATATGTGAGTGTTCATGTACGTGTGTGTATGTATATGTATCTATGTGTGTACGTGTATATATGTGTTTGTCTGTGTTCCGAAATGTGGCTCGGCATCTAGTGCCAGTTTATGTCACCGTAACTCAGAAGCAAATAAAATAAGCACCAGACTTAAAAATATGTACTGGGGTCAATTTGTTTGAGTGACCATTTAAAGCGGTGCCCCAGCATTGCCGTAGTCCAAGATAGAAGGCTCTCATTTGTGACTACAGCAATATCATTTAGTGTTGTCGCTCATTTTCTTCCTTGTTATTTGCAAATGAATCTTGACATTCAGTTACCCCAAGGAAGCATAACCAATTATACTGGAGCTAAGCTACCGGAATGGGTACCAAAATGGGTATGAGTACATTGCGTAGTCATGCGATTACAAAATTCAAAATCAGTATATCACTCTTACTTTTATGCACATAGTGCCAAATTTAATGCTATGTCTATATAGCAACACAAATTGAAATCTGATTTTTAAATTGAATTTATTTCTGCTTAATCGAATAACTAAGGAATGATGTAATGGTAACGACCTTGTTTTGCTTAGAAGTAAAAGTATCGCAAATAAATGGCTTTAGTCAAAATTGAAATGTAATATTTTGCTCAGATACTGAAAAGGCTTATGTATTTTAAAATTAAGGAAACAACGATCCATGAGCAAGGGGAAAATGCCGAAATGATTGTCGTTGATATGCACTCACCGTGCAATGACGCTAGAATGCGCTAGACCGAAAATTATTATCATATAACAGCTGTGTTAGGAAGAAATTCTGTAATTTGGGAGGTCAGATTCAGTAGAATTTCTGATAAATGCAATAATGCTGCATTCACAAATTTGACACTGCCTTAGTGCTTTGTGGAGTTGTAATGTTAAAGAAACAACCACAAACAAATAATGAGCAGTGACACATTATAAACTATGTGAAAACTTCATATGGAGACCATAAATCTATGCTAAATGATTCCCATATAATGTCACCACGATAATTTCAAGCTGCAAAGTTTGAAACAGGCCCGTTCATTTACGTTTTCCTGGAACAACTGTGGTATGTTATGAGAGACAATTTGGGTATCTTCCTGTGACATTTCTCAAATAACTTTGAATACTTCAGTCGTGTGCTGCACATGGCTTGAGAGTATCCCAGATCCTTATAATTTTCTTCATAAACAAGGATATGGTAAAAGCTTTTTCTTGAAATTTATCAATCGAAATGTCCAAGAACAGTCTTGTATTTCAGTGGAATTAGTTCGCCATTTGTGATAGGGTGGGAGGAAATGGGGCGCTTTTAATTTACCGACGAAATAATCTAATAAAAGCATAGACAGTGGCAATTCTGTAAATAGGTGGAGTCAGTGATTGCAGCAGTCAATTAAGGATAATAAAGGAGGGAGTTGCTGCATCACTCGTAACGGCGTAGGAGGAATATGAAGCTAGAAACAATTGATTATACTTCCGTTATTGTAGAGTATGCATTCAGAAAGATGGAAAAAGTGATGTACGTATGTATGTACATAAGGTTGTATGTATGTATGTATGTATGTATGTATATATATATATATATATATATATATATATGTATGCATGTATATATATATGTATGTATGTATGTATGTATATATATATATATATATATATATATATATGTATATATGTATATATATGTATATATATACACATAATTTATACAGATATATATATATATATATATATATATATAGTTAGTCCACTGATGTTGACCGATGTTTACAAAGTCTGTATTCTCATAAGTGTCACAGCGATGATAGTCTGTTGACTGGACTGCATCATCGAGACGGTGTCACCGGTCATCTTAGATGGCAGTTGCTGCTCGTGACGCGAGAAACTTTTACGCTGATCTGTCTGCAGCAGGGTTTCAAATTCGCCTGGGTTAATGCCGCTCCATTTGATGTTTCCTTTCAGAAAATCTTTGTATATCAGTTTATATAACCTAAGGGATAAGACAAAAATATTATTGATTAAACTCGAAAGCGGAAAACTACGGAGAGAAACCTTTCCGGGTAGAATTGAATGCAGGTCCCAAATTGTGACACAAGGCCAGCAGTTCAAGGGGGGGGGGCAAATTCAATTACATCAACCCTTCTTTTCAAGTGGTACGTATTTTCTCGACCTCAAAGAACGAAAGGCAAAACTGACCTCGGTGGAAGTTGAACTCAGAACAGATGAAATGCCACCCTAATTTCGCACGAATATTAAAGGAAATTCACGAAGAGCGGCGTGTGATGGAGAAAAAAGTCGACACAACCTCTCTCAAATTAACTGAAATATCATTTAAAACCTCGGGATCGGTTTAGGTGTTGATAGATAGGACTACTTAGATGCGTTTGAGAGTTGCATTATATGAATGCTGTTCAGAAGTAGCACTTCTTTTATTGTTCTTCGTCAGAGAAACATTTGTTAAATTTCTGTTATTGTATCGAAATTTTTAGAACGAACACGCTGACTGTGGTCTACAGAGATAATATATTTCGTAGATCTTGGACTTGCCACACATAATTGCAACTATGTCATCTGACAAGAAGAAAAAATAATAAAGAATGGCCGAATATTGACTATTCATTTTGAAATTATTTATATCCGGATGTTGTCAATAATTTCAGTTACAAATAGATCTAGACATGAACTCACCTTTTGGTTTTCTTTAATTAGATGTATATTACAAATCTCAAGATTTGAAGCTTACTGCAGTCATTTTAGCATTATTTTTAGTTTATACAAGCAATAGGATATTATATTGAATTTACTATTATATAATATTATATAATATTGAATTTACTATTAATATTTTTATTGTCAACTTGGAATAATTTTTGCTGTATATTCTGCTAAATATAAAAAAAAATATGATACATTTATAATCGTATAATCTTATGTTGTGCATAACATTATTGGTAATTTAAAACTACCAACCCTCTGCAGCGTTTACTACTAGTTATTAACAAATGCTTTCAGATATATTTTATCGTTTTGGTTCAGTTGAAATAATTGTCCTGTAATAGATTTAAATGATCGATGTATATATATATTTCAATAACGAATGTGTATGCATATTGATCATTGTATGAGAATAATATAAAGTCCACCATGTATTATGATTTCTTTCTCTCTCCCTTTTATTCTCACTCTACTTCATGCTACACATATTTTTTTAATTGTTAAAAACTATCAGAGAAAACAAAATGAGGCATGCAAACGATAAAAAATATTTCTTGCTCTACAGAATGGTAGTCACTTTTAATGACCATTTTATTTAAAATAAAACTAGATATTTCTTTTTAATTTTATTTGCTCTTAGGAATATCACTTGTTATATACCCCGTTATATACCTAAAGAAATATGAAATGCTTTTATGCCCGCGTGTGAAAATGCGTTTTTATAAAATTTTGTTTCAGAGTTTGTGATTGCTTATTTAGTATTGTACGTCTCCTCTTTCCTTATCCGAAATTTTCTTTTTACAGATTCAATAAATGTTTATAAAATAAATGGAAATCTCTTGCTATTTGGAAAATTTTATGGCTGAAGGTTTTCATCCGTGGGAGGAGAGAAAAAATACTGTTTTAATCCGATTACGTTGATATTTAAAAACAGAAATATTGTTTCTCATTTGTTTGTTTCCCATATTCATAGCTTAATTTATAATCAAAATATTTTAAAAGACTTAGAAAGTTATTTATTTTTAGTGTTTTGTTACCCCTAAGGAATAAATAAACCATTTTAATTCTCCCAGATTATATGCTGTTACAATTCCTCCTCTATTTTTTACATAGCTGACTACATTAATTCTTTTATCTTTAGACATTATTAGCAAAATTCTCACGAGATATATTTATTTTTTTTATATTTCCCATTGTTGATTATTCAATAAAAGTATTATCATATCCTTAATGCCATACCAAACATTTGTGTAGTTTTCAATAAAAATCTATTATACATGTTTATTTAATTTTACTGATAACGGTAATATTTTTCAACCTTTTCTGTGTCTCTAGATGGAGGAGCATAAATAAAAAACGAACAAAAATGTCAAAAAACTTAAACAAGTGTCAATTGGAGAAATAATATTCTTTGATTTACTGAATTATTTTAAAGGAACAACTTCTAAATTCCCTTCAAGTTACGTTATTCGATATCTTTGTGATAAACCATGTCCTCCGTCCATAAACCTGCAGTAAAATATATTTAAACGCACAGCAGGTCATGTTACATTACCGCAGTCAACGAAAATATTATATAAGGAGAAAGGAATAGAACAACAGCGTAACATCTTTGTTGTATAATGATTCATTTTAGATAACATTTTATTCACCATGAACATGATTATAACACTAAAAATATTTGAAGATATGGCTTAACAACTAAGTTTCGTATACACTGACAGTAGAAGACAAGTGCACACACACACATACATACATGTATTTATACATACATACATGCATGCATACATATCGGTTCATTAAGAATGTAAAGTCCAATTCTGAACTGAATCTTTATTAACTTCCGTTAATCAAAATATGCACATAAATTATCAACATAATTTGCTGCCAGCAAATATTTCTGGAGAGCAAAATATGAGGAAATCACGAAAAGCTGTTTTTGCATCTCCTTCACAGTTAAAGTTTTTTCCTTGCAAGAAGTTGTCTAATACCTGGTAATCAGTTGGTGCACAGTCTGTTGAATATGATGGATGACAGACTACTTCCAAGTTTACTTCTTGTAACTTGAGTAGCGTTCTTTGTGCAACATATGGTCGAGAATTGTCTTGCAGGAAAATTGGGCTGTTCTATTGACGAATCTCGGTTGTTTAATTGCAAGTTCACTCATCATTTCATCCAGTTGTTTGATGTATACATCCGTTGTACTTTACTTAACAGGTCTCATAAAGCTGTAGTAGATGACACCAGTGCTGGACCACTGAACAAACATGATTAGCGTTTTTTTTTTGTGAATACACTCTAGTGGATTGTCTTTTGGCACTTCATCTCTATCCAACTTGCTATTGTTGCCAACAATCCAGTTTTCAGCACGCGTAAAAATACAATGCAAATATAGTTTGCTTTTATGCCGTATGATTTACAAGGGAAAACTAACAAGAAAATGAGACAACTTGAATTGCAATACGAAGAGTAATATATCTCTTCCATGTTCTAAAACAAAGAATCGTTACAGACTGTCTGACTTGTTGCATAAAAAATCGGACATTTCATTTCTTATGACCTGATACATAAATACATACGTACGTACATAATACAAACATACATACATACACGCACACAGGGAGACAGACACACATAAATGTATGTCTTCATGCATGTACATATGCGTGTGTGTGGTTATGGGTTTTTGTGTTTATTTATGTATATCAGACGCATTTGGTCCGGTGTCGCCAATAGTGCTTTAGTTGAAGAGCAAAATCTGCTGTTTTGACACGAAAATCTTGAGTTGTTTCCCTCTTTTTTTCTTCCAATTTAAACCATTGTGTGCTATTTTTTGACACTGAACTATTGCGGTTCCTTACGTTCTTAGCTTTAGCGTAGTTTCATTTATAAATCTTCTCTAAAATTTATTATGATACTGTTTCCGTAATTATAATCAATTTACACAATATTTTTTGTATTTCAAATTCCATCTCATTTCTGGATTTTATCTAACTTCTCTATCTTTTCAGATGAACATTTCTATATATTTTTACTTTCGATTTTTTGTCTGCCATTTATATTGCAAAATACTTGGCACCGAACCCCATTTACAAATCCAAGCGCATGCACATAAAATATTCCAGCAATTAAATTAAATTTTCACATGAATAAATATTAGAATATTTGTTCGTTATCCTTACATGATAATAGATTCTTGATTATTAATTCGTCTAATGGATCTGTCAGTTTTCAAAGTGGAAATAGATTTCTATAATCATGCTTATATTGTCTATGACAGCGAGACAACTCGTGTCAATTGAAGTTGCCCATGCACAAAATGGAGCTGATTTTCCTCTCATTACACTTGTATCAGAGTCAAAACCAATTTAACATGCTGCTTATATGGCACCTCTCCAGACAAAAATGACGGTAGCAGGAGAAATATTTGGAACGTTAATTTTTTACTAGAGACGGGTACTTTTTCATACAATTCTCATTTGTCAATGGGTAAACAATATGCAAACTTTATATAATTTTTTGTAAAATTTAATTTATTGACGTTAATGATCGCTAAATTGTACTCTACTTAGGTGAGAGAAAATCATCATGATAGAGAGTCAATCAGATACTAAATTTCCTTTACCAGACAATCTTTTAACGTTAAGTAATTAATGAGGAGTAAGATGTGATCTTGTTGGATTCATTTATATTTTCCCTCTATCTAGATCATTCCCAATCCGTCGCCAATCTCAGAGGTGAGTTGAGCAGCGAAGGCTCGGTCGTAATCTAGAGTCTTCTCAAACTCAAATTCAAAGCAAGGAAACAGATTGGATAAACAGTTGAACCAACGTGTAATTGGGAGATGGATTATAAGTAAATCCAGTTGGAGAGATTTTCTCAAAGTGCATAAAATCAACATGGGATGACATAGACCTCTATATAATAAGCGAACAATGTTTGCCGGTTAGGCAAGAAGAATAAAAACAAAAGGGAGGTTATTAACAGGCATGGGAATTGGCGAAATAAAGAGGAATGTAGTAAACAATTATAGTGTTTCATCAGGAGAGCGCGTGTCTGGCGTGGACGGCGAAATGTTGGCATTGAAAATGTAAGTCAATGAATACGTGTATTGCTGGCAAATAAAGCAGAATTAAGGGGAATGGCTATATAGCATGGATATGATGACTTTGATATGACACAATGAGTGTCACGTGTTGATATATAACAAGCAAAAATGAGAATAAAAATACATTCTAAGATATGTACTTAGGCGAAAGTTAAAAGCAGAAAACAAAAAAAAAGACTGTTGAAGCATCCGACGGACACAGAAGTCGTAGATCAACCAGAACATCAACAACAAAACTTCTAAAAATCAACAGAGACACATAAGATACATATACATCACAAAGCCTGCTTTCTGGAATATATACTGCAGTAAATGCAGGTAGAAAAGAATCGTAGGGGAAGATCCCCATAAGAAATGAAAAGGAAACATCCTACAGTTAGTCACTTCACAGAATGCTGGCAGGAGAAAATACTAAAGGCAATACGTCTTCCAGCAATTAGAACACCACCAACATAAACAGCACCACTACCTCCAATACCCGCAGTAGGAATACCACAACTACCAAAGATGTTACCACAACCATCGTCATCGCCATAAAAGACGACACCACCAGCAGTACTACATTTCTCTCACGATAATCGAAACCGAATCTCACTCACAGAAACCGCCAGAACAACATGCACAAAATGTACAAATGAAAAACTTCAACAGCTGCATAGTCAGTGACACACCCATAGCCGAAGTCACAGAACAGAAAAATAAACGGATCTATAAGTTACTACAAAAAATTATGCAAAATTATTAGATGACAAACCATATAATATACCAGTAATTTATTGATATATATATATAATATACTGTTGAAATTTCGTAGTTTATATGACTCATCTTTTAATCCATTGATCAGATATAAATATCGAACGCAGCATATGTATATTACACTAAGTAATTAATATTACACAGAATTAAGGCTATATTTTGCGACAGGGATTTCGAAGAGAATTCAAAATGTATGCACATTTCTGAAAACATCACAAGTAACAGTGAATACATCACAAATCTTTTGGGAATGCACTGCAACACTGTTTTGCGGTTGACTGGTTAGTAGCGTGTTCATCGTTATCTATAACATAAGACGCGAAGAAATATTATTCTTAATGTCGACTAGCAAACTTTCTCTCACGTTCAGATATGTCGTATTGCAATACTTGTGCGTAAATAGATTTGCTACTCGTTACCGAAAAAGAGTAAATATAGAGCAATAACAACATACAAACAACTTTAGTATATATTATGTAATTATAAATATGTGTTCACATATAATAATGTTACCATGGCGTTAGTCATAGTGATTATTTGTAGCTTTACAATAAATTAATTATTTTCTCTGCTCTTAACTTTATCGAGTCAAATGTTAATGTAATTTTTTCCAGTAATTTATTGGAAAATATATATAATATACTGTTGAAATTTCGTAGTTTATGTGATTCATCTTTTAATTAATTGATCAGATATCTATATCGACCGCAGCATATGTATATTAAATGGGATTGTTTTCGAATCTCAATTAAATTTTACTAGCTTTAGTTTATAACGTTCATTCAATTTGTGCAGTATTGAAATACTTTATTGATTCCGGACTTTTAATGTCTAGTTTTCATCTACGAATTGCATCGTCAATAAATTGTTTTTGTCATATGAAGTAGAAGAGAGAATATCACCGTGTTTCTAAACGAGATGAGACATACGGACATTTTACACTTGATATTACATATACATAATGGTTACTGGTTAATTTAGTATATACCTCCTAAAATCGTAAGTATATAATTAATGTCTATAATTTAAGAGTATTGCAGCAGAGGGAATTTAGAAAGACCACCGATACTAATGCGTGTATACGCGAGTACTTTCACAAATGTATAATGCACACACACACACAGATATATATATATATTTTAAGGAATATACATGTATGTGTGTGTTTGTGTAAACTTCTTTTCAAAATTAGAATTTTTGAAACGGATATATATACATGCATATATATGTATATATATATATATATATATATATATATTATATATATATATATATATATATATATATATATATATATATATATATATATATATAGATTGATAGATTGATAGATAGATAGATAGAATACATATACAAATATACAACAGCGATTTTAATGCGGTATTGATGACAACTGTCCAACGAACGGGAAATTCTGAATAACAATTCTGTGATAATAATTTTGCAGCTTTAATAAAAAAAAATAATTACTCTACCTTTGGTATTCGAGTACTACATTTCCACCAAGACACCCCCACACACATCCACATACTTTTTGGGTTTAGCAAAGCAACCAATGGACAATTAAGATAGAGTAGCGTGTCCTATGACAATCAGAAAGTAATTTGCACTTTCCATTCAACAGCTTGGTCAGAACATTTCGTAAGATTTGGGAACTCTTCTTCATTGAGAGTGAGAAGCTGACAGTATGTATTTACCCCCAAATCAGCGTGGCTTGAATTCATCTTGTTAGTTGGTTGATAGTCTAATTCTTCAGCAAATATTTTCTAGTAAGGCTATTCGTCCCTTAGTATTTAATGATTGTATTCCTGTTTGCAACACGGTAACATTATTTCTTCATGTCCATTAACCTATCCCGTTTGACTTCGGGGTTATAATTGCGAGGCAAATCTCGGTATTTGCCAGTAGTTGGTTTTTAGCGACAGGAAAATCCAGGCTTTATGCTGGGTCAGAGAAAATCAGTCATGTATTTTTGTCTACGATATAGTGTTCCGGCCAGGAAGTACCAAAGCGCATTGTCATTTATGTGGTTACTGTAGTATTACCAATAAATTATACTTGTCTAGAGATGCAGTTTAAACATATGCAAAGTGTATTCACAGTAAGTTGTATTTCAATCATGAGCTCCATTTGAATTTGCGGCTATTCACCTTCAATTAATGTTAACAATGGTTTGTAAGACGTATAAATACTATATTTTAAGACTGTGGACTTCATACTTTAAAATCAATTACGAAAATTTTATGAATATTTAAACAAATTCAATGAAGCAGTATCACATTCTTTATTAGATTTCTATTTTAACTTTCACTGATAAATACACATGCGTTGATAATAACATAAT
Source organism: Octopus sinensis (assembly GCF_006345805.1). NCBI lineage: Eukaryota > Metazoa > Mollusca > Cephalopoda > Octopoda > Octopodidae > Octopus > Octopus sinensis. The sequence goes on along the minus strand of NC_043011.1, from coordinate 18,847,034 downwards.
TGATATTGTTATTCAAGTTGGCAAAATTAATGTAAACCATACTACGTTGCTCCATCAAATGGATATATCATGCAGCGTTCATTGAAAGATCTTTCATTATACGTCAAATAATTGAAGGGGAAATATTACGGTTAACAATGTGAAACGAAAGCTTCACTTCACGTGATGTTAACATTTACAACCAATAATAGGCAATGTTCTTAATGCTGCACTCGGATAAATAATTTTAAAAATATTTTTGTTCAATGTCCTTAGATTGTTGAGTGCCTCAAAATTCAGTGCTGAAATCTAAACCACAAACAAATGTTTAGTGGTTGCCCATACGGTATTTTCTCTTTATAATGCGTTTAATAGAACATAGCCGTTTAAGAGAAACTCTTTAATAATAGAGTTGAAATTCCAGTATCACTCCAAAGTGACATAGGTAGATACGGCATTAATTCGCTCACACTGGAATAGTATCTACGCTGCTCTTTAAAGCGGAATCTTCTCATTATAGAATAATTACTTAAATATTTATTCTATTGCGAATCCCTATAAAATGTTATGTAATTTTCAGGTAAGGAGTTTGTGAGAATTCTTTCGAAATAAATATGTAGAATATATTAACACATGAGCTACGATGGGCTTGCAATTGGTCTCTGCACTGCATAGTCAATGATGCTTTTTAATGCCAAATACTAGGAGTTTTATGTGAGGAGGGCGAATTTGAACACACCAACGATGTTCGCCTCTTCAGTGACAAGGTACAGAATATCCACCGTATTTTCTTTTCCAAGATCAGATTTGACTGGTGAAAGTAAGGCGCGGACAAAAGATGAGGAATTATTCCTATTTCCACCGAACAATGCAGTCACCATTTTTGTTTACATCGCTGTTTCACACTATATGTCTCTCCACTCGAATTAGTACAACGTCGATTCTGATTGTGACACTGAGGCGTTGATGGACGAACCCAACTCAGCGGTTCTAGAAGTCAACGAACGAGATACGGGGGAAAATGGCGGAGATGGTCTGCAGACAACAATCAATGACGTTGATGACTAGAAAATCCTTACCAATGTGTATGACAGATTAAAGATCACAGAGTTTCTCAAGCTGTTACTAATGCGCATAGCGTAATTGTTGTATTCTTATGAAATTGTGACGAGAAATTGATCACTGATGCAAAGCTGAGGACTGTAATACGAGATAATGGTTCTCCGAAGCTGACATTTCGATCGTCGTAAAAGCAGGGGACCTCTCGTGACTTGGACATGTCGTGATTTGTAAATGTCTTAATCCTGGCCTTCTTGAACCATTATACATTCGTGCGTGTGTATTTCAGTGTTTGTTTCAGGCGATAGATACATAGGAAGCATTATTTGCATTATCAGCATCTCAATTAAAATTTTAAACATTTACAAATTACGGATACATACAAGCATTATCTTTGAAAGTAACATTCGTTTTCAGATTATACATTTGAACGGAATTACTGGCATAATTCCCAAACCGAGGAAGCTATGCATTTCGAATTCTCAACAAATATACTTGAGATTGTGTTGCAGAAATGAAGTGCGAAAGAAGACAACTGAAAAAGAATCATCGAATGTGCACCCAAATATTCCATGGATAGAAGTGCTGTACTAAGTTATACTGTCATTTCCCTACAATGTATCAGATGTCAAATTTCTCTAAATACACTTGAAATAGGTATCAAAAAAATGCATGACTCATTACCAATTTTATTTAACCAACACCTTGTTTAGAGCACGTACACAAGATATTTATGAATTTCCGAAAATGCAATGCTATAAAGCACTGAAAAATTAAATTAGTTCAGCGGTTCACGCTCCTCGTCGTACAAACTCAGAAGCCTATAGCTTGAGAACATCCATAAAACTCTCAAAATTTCTGGTTTCAGATATTTTTCTGGATTGCTTGAAGAAACATGCTTACTTCAACATAGACTACACTAGCCCAGACATAACATTGTTTTCAAAAGAAAGACAATGAACTCAGTTGTAATCACAAGTTTGTACACAGCATAAAGATGAGTATTGATTAATGATTTATTAATTGCCTGCATCATAGAATACCCCAATACGATTTATTCGCAGTTTGGTGTTTATTTTGATATGACAATTATGATATGCAAAATCGAGTTGCGAGTCAAAATATATACGTGTGTAGCTCTATACTTACGTTTGCACGAATTTTATAACACTAAGGCGGCGAGCTTGGCTGAAACTTTAGCACGTCGGGCGAAATGCGTAGCCATATTTCGTCTGCCGTACGTTCTGAGTTCAAATTCCGCCGAGGTCGACTTTGCCTTTCATCCTTTCGGGGTCGATAAATTAAGTACCAGTTATGCACTGGGGTCGATGTAAACGACTTAATCCGTTTGTATATCCTTGTTTGTCCTCTCTGTGTTTAGCCCCTTGTGGGTAGCAAAGAAATAGGTATTTCATCTACCGCTACGCTCTGAGTTCAAATTCCGCCGAGGTCGACTTTGCTTTCATATATTCGGGTTCGATTAAATAAGTACCAGTTACGCACTGGGGTCGACATAATCGACTTAATTCGTTTGTCTGTCTTTGTTTGTACTCTCTGTGTGTAGTCCCTTGTGGGTAGTAAAGAAATAGGTATTTCGTCTGTTTTTACGTTCTGAGTTATAATTATGTTCTGAGTTCAAATGACTCTGCCATTATCCTTTCGGGGTCGATAAATTAAGTACCAGTTACATACTCGGGTCGATCTAATCGACTGGTCACCTGCCCCAAAATTCCGGGCATTGTGCCTAGAATAGAAAAGAATTTCATGATTCTGCACCACGATACAGATTTTTATGAGTTGCTGCCTCTCTCTCATTGTAGAACATACTATGGATCCACTCAATCATAAAACAATAGAAAATTATTTCTAATCCATATATTACCATGAAATGATGTTTATTACATAAATTGGAGAAGTTTATTCGAAATATCAATTTGTTAACACAGCAAAATCCCTGATTTTCATTGAAGTAGGAAGAATACTGTATTAAGAATCAATTGAGATTGCATGTATAGAAACAAACTGTATCATATTTGTTTTCATATGAGATAGGACGACAAAAGTCAATATGTGATTATATTTCAGCGTGTTAGCAGCTGGCATTTTTGTTCCATGTCGGTCTAAAAAATAGAGGATTATGTGAACGCTGTTTTGTCACCATGATTAATTAGATCGGACCAGCAGGAATTGACAGATAATGTGTTAAAAAAGAATTAGTTCTATGCCAAATCAATGATTAATTACCATGATAATGGTTTGTGATTTCAGCGGCAAAAGAGGGATAGAATATACAAGATTGGAAATAGTAATCTTTAAATGCGGATGAAAAAAATGTAACAGTGTTTAAACTATACTTTAACATGCACCTGATTAATCATATTGACAACATGAAAAGACAGAGATCTTTCACTATTGTACAACTTGCTTGTTTAAAGTTGATCAAAATATTGTCGAGTTCCTCTATTAAATCTAAAATCATCGAAATTAAAGTGCAAAGTATATACAAAAAGAAAAGATGTGATCGAGGAATTGTAATTATTATTTTACAACCTAATGCATGGAATGGAGACATTAATGAAATCATATAGCAGGAATGTGTTTTGCGTGTAATATAGTTTTAAAAAGATAGCAAATGCGCTTATAAATGTAATTATAAAGGAAATGAGTAAGGATTATCAACTTTCCAGGTACATATTGGTGGTCAGAGTAGAAAAGTATCGACCATTTCTCCTAGAAATTATTGGAAATATATAACGAATATACAATGTTGCATTTGTTTTTCCAAACAAAATCAAATTTTTCGTTACATAAAATATATACAAACCGATTTTTAGGTTACTGAAAGTCACTAATATATAAAAAAAAGTCTCGACAGATGCGAAGAGTAGGAGATCTTCAAACACAAAGTGCTCCTCATGCAGGTTTTAGAATCTAAGGCAAGAATAAGTTGCACGATGAGATACTTCTTGTTTGGAGAACTTCTACAGTCCAACATTCCCTAGATCGCCTTGCTATAATTGAAGTAGTATGAATAAATTGTAGTAAAGAATATTGCATT
>NC_043011.1:18835438-18837938 GCF_006345805.1 Octopus sinensis | reverse complement strand
TATGTGAATATATGTGTGTGTGTGTGTGTGTGTGTGTGTGTGTGTGTGTGTGTGTGTGTGTGTTTGTGTCGGTGTTGTGTATGTGTGTGTTAGTTTGTTCATCTATTTCTAAAATTGTCTTAATGTATGCAAAATTTCAAAATTGTGATACATGCATAAGCTAATGGAATCAATATTGCTGTGACTTATGTAGAAACGTCGAAGTTTAACTACGGTATATCACAATGTCTTACCATTTTAATTAATTTACTAATTTAAGTTCTTATGCAAAGTTGCTTTCTACTTTTGCCTCAATTGTGAAGTTGCCTTATGAATCAATATAGTGTTTACTTAAATTACAAAATTCATAACTGACTATTAAATAATTGTGCGGGCAACATAAACAATATATTATAGCATAAAGTAAAATTTATTTTGTTTATTTACTAGATTTCATTCCCATACTTTGGAGCACTCCGGTGCTGAAACTCTATTTGTTACCCGTCATTTACGGTTATGAATTTTAAAAAATTCTAAATTAATCCTATTATATTTCACATCGGCTATTGAAGCCATTATATATCATTTGAGTATTTTCATTTATGTCGTTATTCTGGAGGTATTATAAATGGTCTTGTGCAGCATAGTACAAATTACTAAGGTGTCCATTTTGCTGTTTATGAATTAAGTTTTTTTTTTCTATTGGTATATATTTATATTAGAATTTGCAGAATGATGTACGCTTTTTATTTTTAATTTGATGCATGTATGATATCTAGGAATGAAAATTACTATGAAGTTACACATTGTCATTTTTTGTTATAAAATTCAGCGCAGAAATTATTTATAGATATGTGCTGCTGTCTGCCAAATCTATAATAATTTATCGTGCGCAAAAAAAGGAGTAAGATGCCACAGGATAATGTAAACAATCATACGGTCCTGCAGATTTGAAGATGAATACTTTCATTGGAGTGGTATATCGAATTCGAATAACAGTGACATGAAGGTAAAAAGTTTTGACAATACACTCGATTCATCAACTTTGGGGAGTGACTATGGAATGCTGATAAGTCGAAAAATCTGTGTCATTTCAGTTAAATACCACACGTCATCCTAAAAGGCAGGTGTCATGCATGAGTGAGTAACATATTCTTCGTCAAAACACTGAGAGCATATTACGAAAGAATTTGCACATAATCGTATTGTCTCTCGTAGTTTTACATCCGCATTATTTATTACTAGAATTTTGTAGTTAACTTTCTTGTATATATTACAATTTCAGGTATTCATTACAGTATATAATTATTTAATTTTGAAATTTCACAAAGTACGTATGTATTCTCTTGTTAAATATAATGTCATGGTTTTCAGTTTAATTTATCAATTCACTAATATATTCTCGAAATAGAGCGAGAGAGATAAATTCGTTATAGATATGTATGATTAGAATCATTTGACACAATGCGGTACAGAAATAATTTTCCTTGTAACAACTAAGTATATTCAAGGTGTATACAAATTTTGATTCCATCAATCTTTGCAAACAAACGTTTACAAAAATACTTCAAGAAAATCGTGAAGCTCTTTTTCTGAGTGCTAACAGTAAACATAACAAATAGAAAGCCGTAAACAATTATAAAGAAATAAAGTTTCGTAATAACATCATGAACTTTGTGATAAACCCCACGAAGAAATATTATTCGCTCAACCACAAAGCCTTATAGGACGCCACACGCAGAGATTACTGGAGGGCCTGCTGAACTGACATTTCAAAAAAGGAAATATAATAAATGTCATTTAGTAAACCAGTGACAACTTGTGTGGGAGTACACTTTGACAAATATTTCTCAGATAAACTGACAGGGGAAGACTGCATTCGTGATTCACCAATACCTGGTACACAAGTAGTACCGCTCAGAATGTCGAAGGGGTGGTGATAATTCTTGACTGCACTTGGATTATCATCCACTCTCAAACGGTTTAGGCTTAACAACAGAGATATATGGGTATAACTACGAAAATCCCAAAACTCCTTTCTTTAATATTAATAATTGTCAGCAATTGAACAAAAATACCAAGTACAATAAGCACCATTAGCAAATGCAATACATGTATATTTATATGTCTATGCATATAAAGGTATTTATAGTCACATAAATACAGGGATATACACAGTCATATATGTATATGACAGCACCAAAATTATGCATAGAAGTGCAAATTCGGGGAAGAGAAGATTTACAATTAGTAAAATACAAATTTAAATTGAACATATGCAGATACAATTCTCCCGAAAATATATTACGTCTTCATAGCTACTAACATGTAACTTGATATAATCTCGTGGAGGATTTTACCCGTTATTAATGTATTTATAAGTCACTGACCTACTCGTCATAGAATGCAAGCATTATTAACTACTATAACAAGCCAACTTGAATTTCAGACTGACTGATTATAGACCAAACTGACAAATTTAGGAAACGTAAGGAAGAAACATAAAGGACCATTAAGCATA
>NC_043011.1:18825438-18830438 GCF_006345805.1 Octopus sinensis | reverse complement strand
AAGCTTGTAAATAGATGGAAGTAAGTCATAGATAATCAGGGAAAGTACATTGAGGATTAACTTTTAATTAAATATAACATTTGATCACTTGGATTCTTTATCCAAAATTCGGACAGAATTTATGGGATGACCTGAGATATATACACTGGCGAAAATATATTTAAGACCGACGATAAAATTTCTATTTCTTACAAAATATTTTGTTACTAACACCAGACAAATTATTTATATCTTTTACACCTTATGCAAAATTTATTTCTTTCGAATGTTGCAAACAATTTTTATGCAACTTGAATTTTAATGCTAAATTAATATATATTTCTTTACTGCCCACAAGGGGCTAAACACAGAGGGGACAAACGGGTTATGTCGATTGCATCGACCCCAGTGCGTAACTGGTACTTAATTTATCGACCCCGAAAGGATGAAAGGCAGAGTCGACCTCGGCGGAATTTGAACTCAGAACGTAATATAAATGTTTCAAATTTACCGGCAAAATTAGTTTAAGACCGTGTAATATGTATGCAATTTTTTTGGCCAAAATGGGTGGTCACACAACGAGCCTAAATCAAAAAAAGTTTATAAAAGGTCTGAGCCAGCCTAATTACATTGGGTAATTGATTATATGCAAAATATTACGAAATGAATACATTAAATGTAATATCCGTTTAAAAATTAAAAAATTAACCCTTTTCACGTTGGGTTATTTATGCATTTTCAGCATATGCTCATTCTAACCCATCTATAATATATATATATATACACTAAAACACAAATACGCTTGTAAGTAGTTGTATACATATACACACATATAGGCGACACATTTATATATACAAACACACACACACGCCATGATAGATCGTTAACCACTACACACTTTATTTTCTCTCCTTGATTTTTCTGTGTACCTTTCTGAAGAAGAGCGTAGGCACGAAATGTAAAATACATTTTCTATTCCTGAGCGTTATGCTAATACACTAATTTGTTTTGTACGCCACTTGTCTTCGTCTTTTGCTTTTTCGTAAACTTTCCCTATATATATATATATATATATATATATATATACATGTGTATATATGAAGGGTAAGCCACTATGTGGTCGGCCGTATGCTAGAAATAGGAGAACACCTACGATCAAACTACAAAGAAAGGAATGTTCTCTAGAGGAAAATTCAGAGGACACAAGAAAGAAATTTCGTTCTGGTGACCGCGGAATTTCCCTCTAGAGAACATTCCTTTCTTTGTAGTTTGATCGTAGGTGATCTCCTTCTAGCATACAGCCGACCACATAGTGGCTTGCCCTTCATCTATACACATGTATTAGAATTTTCTCTGATTTTTCAGATTTGTGTATGCTAGGCTACTGGTTTTAAATTGATATTAATTAAATTAATTTTCAATTTATCTCCCTCATTATTTAAAATTTATATATATATATATATATATATATATATTACGGAGATGTACTTGCATAGCAAGTGATTTGATCTGAGATCGTGTGCTGAGACGAAAACAATTGCAGCGTGGAAGGTGTTTCTAAGCCATTTAAGAAACACACAAAAGCCGTTCGATTCACTTCAACATTTAAGTTTAACTTGTCAAAATATTTTCGTCGCTTTAAGACCGCGACCTGTTCACTGATAAAATTCCGTGCTGTATATATATATATATATATATATATATATATATGTGTGTGTGTGTGTGTGTGTGTGTGTGTGTAGGTACACATGTACGTGCACATAATCCCCTGGTGTATGCATACACAAATCAGGTGTTACAAATGAAAGAAAGAGAAAATAACCATTAAGCATGGGGAGGAGGATAAGAACATTGGAGAAGAAGAAAAAGAAAGAGAAACAGGTAACTAGCGAAAGAAGGGAGAAAATGATAGGAACATAGAGTGCTACATAATGGCGCTAGAAAGTGGCAAGCAGAAATAGATACCTCATAAAGTATGCGCAACGAACGCACACATTAAATTACACACACACCTATATATAGATACATGTGACCGCGTGTGTACCGTTGGCGATTTTTTCCTCTGTCTTCCCTTCTCTGGATCTTTCCTTCTCCTATGTTTCCGACGAAGAGCTCTGCTCGAAACGTTAAACTCCTTCTTTCCTTCTTTCCTGAGCGTCCAATAATACTATATTTGTTCCACGTCCTCGCGTTGTGTTTTTCTGTGCTTTCTTGTTTGGATTAACTTTTTATATATATATATATATATATATATATATATATATCAAAAGCCATATTTACCTTACTATGTGTGAACGTGCGATCCCCGGTTTCCGAGGTCTACACTCTGACTACTCTTGGAGTTCTTGATGCGGTTCTGATACACAATAACAATATTGCAATTTCTTGTCTTCGCTCAGCAACTGTGTCATGTGAAGTGTGGAGAACCGCATCGTGGCCAATTGTCGTAGTGGTAACTGTATCCAGCTGAACAGCAGGACACAGAGAGTAAAGGAGACAAAAAGAAAACGTTTCACTTCACAAATATAAGTACAGTAACGAATTATTCCTAATATTAATTCTTCTTTTTCACTTCTTTTTTTCAATTCTTCTTTTTTCAGTTCCAGATTTAGATTGTCTCATTTTTTCTCACTTTTGTCTCCTCTTTTCTCTTATCTAAATATAATTTCTCTTCTATCTCTTGTGCGGTTCGAAGAGAAAATAATATTTAACTGGCAATACTAAAGATTTGTGTCTTTAAATTTATTTCTCGTGTTCCTTTCAAGATTGAGATTTATTCATCTCATTTCTTTCATTTATAGTATGCATCCCATGACATTTTCTGGTTTTTGCTGTATTCCACTGGGCGCTAACGAATAGATAACGGATGTCGCTCTCGCCTAGACGAATCGTAACTTGGATTTTAGTATCCTTTGTTTGAAATATTCTAATATTCCCAGGCTATTTTACGCAAACACACACTTTATCATTCTCTAACAGCTATTTCACCACATAGTCGTTTATAAAGAAAAAATATTATTAATAGGCGTAGGAGTGGCTGTGTGGTAAGTAGCTTGCGTGGCACCTTGGGCACGTGTCTTCTGTTACAGCCTCGGGCCGACCAAAACCTTGTGAGTGGATTTGGTACATGGAAACTGAAAGAAGTCCGTCGTATATATATGTATATATATATATATATAAGTAAGGAAAAATTTTTTTTTAAATGCAGAATGCTCAAATGAAAGAAAATTTTAATAAAATGAGAAATTGATAAAATATATAAATATATATTTATTCAACCGGTTTTCGTCATTGTATGACTTGTCAAGAATATTTATGTTTTAAAAAGTTTTTTTAAAAATTAGAAAGGGGAAAAAAAGAAAATTGCATTGTTTTTTGTAAAAGAATAATGATAAAAATGTACAAAAATTAAAAAATAAGTTCTCCGATACATTGTGAGTTCGTTGTGTATCTTGAGTTTTATGGTTGTTCACGAAAAAATTACCTTGATGTGTTAAGATCCAAAGGGATTAAGAGCATGTGTTGTGTTGTTTAATTCAGCATACAATGACGAAAACCGGTTGAATAAATATATATTTATATATTTTATCAATTTCTCATTTTATTAAAATTTTCTTTCATTTGAGCATTCTGCATTTAAAAAAAAATTTTTCCTTACTTATCATTTCTCCACGTGCGGTCAACACAACCCCACCATTTATTGATCTATATATATATATATATATATATAATATATATATATTATATATATATTATATTATATATATATATGTATATATATATATATATATATATATATATATATATATATAGTAGGAGTGGCTGTGTGGTAAGTAGCTTGCGTGGCACCTTGGGCACGTGTGGAAAACTGGAAAAGGTATTTAGATGATTGTTTCATCATATGGAAAGAACCTTATGAAAAACTCCTGGAATTCAAAACCATACTAAACAACATACATCCCAACATCCAATTCACTATGGAATTAAGCAAACATCATCTCCCATTCCTTGATCTCCTAATTATAAAAACACCTAAGAACCAAATCATAACAGACATCTACCACAAACCTACAGACTCACAACAATACCTCCTCTTTAGTTCATGCCACCCAAAACACACCAAGACAAATATCCCTTTCAATTAGCTAAAAGGGTATGCACCATTGTCTCGGATCCAAAAACACGAGAAATACGCCTTCAAGACCTCAAAAAAAACACTATTACAACGTCAATATCCCTCCACCCTTATAGAGTATGGAATAAAACGCGCCAAAGAACTAGACAACACTACACTGAAAACCACCCACCTAACACCACACACAACCTCAAAATACTTCCATACATTTCCACCACAACCCCAAAAATATCGAAGCATACACCACAATCATACAAAACCTCAGTCTACTGTCAACAGACCCAAAAATGAAAAACATTATAAATACACACAAAATCCTCAAATGCAAAAGGCAACACAAATCTTTAAAAAAACTCTTGACAAATGCCAAACTTCACACACAACATCCACCCCCAACAGTAAAAAAATGTGCACGCTCAAACTGTGGTACCTGCCCCTTTCTACTTGAAGGCTCTGAATTTACCTTCAAAGAAGGTACGAAGTTTAAAATCAAGACTAACTTCTCCTGTTCCTCCGAGAACCTTATCTACGTTCTCACATGCGCTGGTTGCCAACATAATTATGTTGGACAAACGAGTCTCCCGTTACGTAAACGAGTAACGGTGCATAAAGAACAAATAAATCTCCCGGAATACCGACAAATTCCACTGAGTGACCACTTAGACTCATGTGCTAAAGACTTAAACCCCAAATTCTATATATTCCCCTTCTACCAATGTAAAGACGGGATCACCACACAGGAGAGAATTAACAAGGAGAATCTCTTTATTAAAAATTCCAAACACAACTTAATATGCAAACTCCTCGTTGATCAAACTTCCTTTCTCTACCTCAGTCTTCATGGATGGACTAACACAAATATATAAAGATACCATGCATTCATCAC